>NW_024037058.1:1412808-1481253 GCF_015706575.1 Patiria miniata | reverse complement strand
ATAATAATAAGGAGCCCGATAGGAATTTTCCCGTATTTGCTCCAAAGAGGTTTTTTCGCAGGCTTTTTGCCCCTCCCGTAATCAGCGAATATATATCATTATCAGGCTTCCAGCGGTAAAAATAAATTAGCGTATTGCATGCTTTCATAAAAGTACCCGGATGACTGCAATATTACGGTACCCGGTTGACTGCAATAATATTATTATTGCAGTCATCGGGCATTTTCGCTGGTTCCCGCACAATCAAGAGCATAGAAAGTCACAGTTGTTAACCACTCAACAGAGCGTAGCGCGCGTACCGTCCAACACGGAACGCTGCGTGCAGCGGCAGCGCGAAGTAGGCCAGATATACGCGCACTGTTCTCTACAATTACAGTAGCTTCAAATAGTTTGACAAAAAAAGATGAAATGAAGACAGTGTGTCTGAATTGTATTTCTTGCGGATCAAGTCAGCCTGATATAAGTAATAATAATAATATTGGATGGCTTTTTTTCAATGGATACAAGAATATATGGCACTCGCTATGACAATATTGCACTTGTCTTCGATTCGTGCAATATTGTCATAAGCCGTGCAATATATTCTTGTATCCATCTCAAAGCCATCCAATATTATATAATAATATTTTCTTGATGTCACGAGATATGTCCAAATTCTTTGTGTTCACTTTACTTAATTCACCTTATAGTAAAGCCTGTTAGCAATGCTGTTGCACACTGTACATGTACATGTAACTATAATAGCTTTACAACATACATGTATACATAATAGTTGCTTACAATGTATACAATTATGTATTAGTCCCATATTTATGCCTTCATTTTATCATATTTTATTGTATTGTATTTGTAAATGTGTGTATTATAAGTTATCCCGCGAACGCGAGTGGAACACGGAATAATGTAGTGCGTCTGTGGGACACAGACGCACTACATTTTCCGTGTTCCACGAACGCGAGCGTGATAACGAATTTATCTTCAAGCAAACTTGACGCGCAGTAAAGTTGGACCATCGCTTTACACGAACCTTCCAGCGGTTAAGCGCAGCGCATGCAGCTGGAATGTCGCTCGCATCTTGGAATGGTGCAATACGCAATACGCAGGGTGCGATATGGACCGTGCAATACAGCCTCATATCACACTGTTGTTGCCATGGATCGACCAATCAGGATCGAGGATACAAGTTTGCTTGAAGATAATATTGCATGCAGGGTCCCAATGGAAACCAGTTTTAAACTGTTTGGGCGAACACTGGGTAAAGAAATGGAATATATATATATATAAATATTTTTCAATTTATCTGAGTTTAAAACTGTTCAACAAGTTCAGAACTTTCATATCCAATTCACCTAAGTTTATTACTGTTCAACAAATTTTAAACTGTTCAAAAAGTTCAACAGTTTTCAACAAGTTTAAAAGAAACAGTGAACTACTAAAAATAGCAGCACTGACTGGTGAAGATTCACTCGTTGTCAAAATTAACAGATCCGGGGAATGGAAGTCTGCAGGGATGGGATTAGTTTCTTGCATTTTGGCTGCAAGGTCATGAAGGTAGGCACTCAGTTGTTTTTGTTTTTGGTCTCATTATTAGTACGAACATAGTGCTTGAGTGACAATTCAGCTTCGTGTCTTGTGACTGCCATGATGTCATGACTGGCAAATCTGGCTTTGTCCAGCAGTGTCACAGTTGTAGCCCTCAGACTATGATAGGCGTATTTCACTCTGTAACCTGCTCTTTGGCAATGGTTTTCATCTTTGTATTAAATGTCTTAAGACTACCAGTGGTGCATTGGTGTACCTTGGTGTACCATGGCCCTGTGATAGAGCCCCAGGCTTCTATCATCAAAAGCACAATCTCCGATACTAAGGGATCAAAGACTGGTTTCTTTCTTTTTTATTTCAAACAATCACAGGGTAGATTTCACTTAAATAAACAATGGTGTGTTGGCAGTCTCATCTCATATGAGTATGAATATAATTTCAAGCCTTGCCAAACTGAACCTGAACCCAAACTCCAGGCTGACTTAGTGGATTGACTGCATGGTCTGAGAAATCACTTAAATTTCACGTGCAACTTTCAACAGCTTTGAAGTTTTTCTGTTGTAAAAATACTTTTTCATTCACGGTTTACTGTCAAATTATGTTTAATAAAAGAATGCCTGGCACAATCACCTACCGTATGTTTGCCACACAACAGTTCCCTCTAGTTTTTTTGTTTGAAGTAAGAACTCCTGCAAATCATACTTTTGTAATATCACTGTCCCTACTAATGACTAATAATCAGTCAAACATAATTTATAAAGCTGTTAAGAGGATTAACTTAAAATTTAAGATTTATATGAATTGTACTGGATTACTAAATATAAATCAATATAAATATTTACTGAATTGTACAAAATATAGGTAGAACAAGTACTTACTTTCTTCTGGAGTGAGCTTGGGAAACTCGTATATATGTTCACATGTATTCTTGCTGTTTGGAATGCAGAAACCAAAGTTGAAGTCAAACGTCTTCAGGCATCGGTCTTTGAAGTAGTGTCTTTCTATCATGCGAAAGTTTTTTACTGGTTTATCACCAACAACAAATTCAACTCTGTAAGAAAAAATAGTTCAATGTATTTGTTCTCTGTATTTGCAATCCAAGTCCATCGCATCAATCTTGATAAGAGGTCCAGTCTATTCGTACATATATAAATCCTGAATATATATCAAATACTTCTTCATATTGACTCTGAGTTTTCTAGGGTTTGACTGATGGCATTCCTCCAGGGTACATCCTCTTAAATCTATTTAAAATGTCTGTCCTTCATCACATACCGGTATGTAACACTTTTAAGAACAATATCAACCGTATTTTCTAAAATAGAAAACCAGTTATATCCTTTGCAGGTGAGGATATTTGTTCAAAGCTTGCAATATTTACACCAAAATTGAGAGACCAAGATCCTATGGTAGTTTTATCATCAAACTCAAAATGTCACACTTTTGAGCCCATTGTGTGGAATTGCCCATTTTCAAGTAAAAAAAACTACATTATTAAAAAAAATGGACAGCCCTACCACCTTGAGTGGCCACTGATTTTATGACTGGCAATTACCTTCATAAATAATGCAAAAAGTGCAAGTGAAACTTGCAAATACCCCTGGCATTTGTTTATACATTGAGTTAGTAAGCACACTTTGCACTTGACCTAGTCACAATAAACAATGACCCCATTTGACCTGTAGACGACCTTTGACCTCAAATGTCTGAAGACATCTGAAGTCTGCCGACCCAAAGATTGTGACAGCACTTTTCAGTTGACCTAACCAAAATCAACAATTACCTCATTTGACCCCTAGGTGACCTTTGACCTGAAGTGTCTCAGGTCATCTGAAGTCTCCCTACCCATGATTATTGTCACCAAGTTTGGTCAAGATTGAATTCAGATTTTTTTTTAATATGACAGCACTAAACAGTTAACCAAAATGGAACACATGGACATTCCAGCAGATGGGAATTCTGGTGTGTATGGACACACAGGCGAAGGGCGAAGGGACAGAGGGAAAAGCCAGGGAACAAAAAGGTCTTTAAAGAGAAAGTCGTTTTGTTATTACATTTTTTTTATTGTAGAGTAGACCCATACATGTATATCATAATGAAAAAAGTCCCATTCTTTTGTAATGTGCGTTTATATGTTTATAAAACTGAAATTCATCGAGTAATTTGTTGGTCGGCGAGCGCATTTATAATTGAAATCAACAGTTGTCGGGTTCTTCGTAAAATGAGAAAAATCGTGACGTAATAAACAGGACTCGTTTATACTACGCTGCATCGGGAGTCCTGTTTATTACGTCACGATTTACTATGTTTTGTTTGCTGCCCCCAACTACGACTTTTACACAAATTACACGTTCGGGTCGAAACAGGACTTGAAAAACAGCTCTCAAAAGTACCTTTTGTACTCATTTCATGACAGACACAATAGTCCTTTTTATTTCATTACACCTTAGGCTACATATACCCGAAAAATGATGGAAATGTCTTCGAGCATTCCACAACCTCTTTAACAAATGTGCCAGCACTTGAATTGTTCAGTTTGTGTTTTCACTTCCAGACATGCACAAATTCTCAGCAGCATGTGTACCTCACATGTGTATTCAAATATTGTACTGTACAACAGATATTTCTATAAAAAAAATGCATTTTTATCTGTGTGCTCAATCATTAATTCAGTCACACTGATACCCATGTTACACTTCATCTGCATTCATGTATAATTATGTCATTAAATATTTCCAGGATGATCCACTGTTCATGCTGTAACCTGTAATATTCTTAACCTCTTTCAACCCTCTGCTTGAGTACCTTAATTCTGAATCTAAGTTGGGATACACAGTAAACTCCGGCTAAGTTGGCATTCTCGGGACCCGAGAATTTGTGACCACTAAAGCCAATGCCGACTTCTGTTGTAAGTCGTCATTTGGCTGACTTACAAATATATTGAATCATGGAGTAAAAAAATAGATTGAATGGCCTATGCACATCGGCATCTGGATCAATACTACAAACAATCTCCCATATGGGATCACAGGCTTCAATTTACCTTGGTTTATTTCTACATCCATGGTTGATTCCAGCAAATTTATCCTCAATGTTTATCATACATACAGGCTGGGTTATTGATCACAGAAAGTCATGCCCGTCCGTACACGTACGAAGCAAGGGTGGCCAGCAGTGTGGTGCAGAACGCTTGCATACATGTACGTGTACAGTGCAGTTACGAATTTATGCGTGCGTATGTACGTACATACGTTCGTGGTAAAATTCATTCAATAAGGGGACCCCCAAAATGTACGGAGCGCATACGTGCAGGATTAGAGCTTAGACGGAGTACTGGTATGGATGTGCTCACAGTACGGTTAATTCAATAAGGGGACCCCAAAATGGACAGAGCGCATGCATGCAGGACTGCAGGTACTGAGCTAACTCCACTTAGTTTTATGTCAGCTGCTTAGTCCACATTCATGTGGGACGCGAGGAATTCAGAAACAACTCATCACAGTATTTGTTGTCTTTGGCTCCTTCATTACTTCACAGGTCTAGATCTGTTCTGGAGGTCTAAAATTTTGTTTTCCAGGCGACTGATCAAGATGAAGAGCTTCCACAGCAGATTTGAGGTTCGAAATATCCTTGTCAAGGCGAGATTCGTTAGATGACATGTCATGTAACTTTATCTATAGGGTGGAGAGTATTGTATTGATGGTATCAAGTTTAGTGATTTGTTTGTCAGGCTTGGCACTGATGTCGCATGTAGTGCCATGTTGGCAATGACAGCCATTTTGACCACCTACGGATCACTCCAGGCTAGTGATTTGTGTGTGGATGATTTTCCTTTTTCCTTGCTCTTTGTCTGAAATTAAAAATGAACTTTGTTGCACCTCACTTACTTTATAACAATGATCTTTCTTTTCTTTTTGCGAGGTTTGCATTTTTGAGGTAGGCATTAGTATTAGTAGTTTAAATTTCATCTTCATTTTTTTTTTTTCCATTTTTTTTTGGAAATCAGTGTACACAAATTTATTCAAACTAACATTAAACCAAAGATATTCGGTGCAAAGGACGCGAAAGCCATTTTAATTGGCTCCTTATTCAGAACTGTCCAAAAAAATGCAGAAACACTGCAGGGGTCTACAGACTTCACGCGGGAAGTGACATTCTTGTTGTTGGTATCCACCGCAGAGTAAGTTTGCTATTAAAAATTGTCTCAACTTATTTTTAAAAAAATTATTGAAAAACTGACTGCAAATCTCACCTCCTTGCCAGCACTCAGTTCGAGATGGTCAAGGGCAACTGAGGAAGGAATCAAAAAGCCCCGCTGGAGGATGAACGGAGCAAATACGGAGGATGAACCTTCACGTACGGCAAGTCAAAATGTACTCAGGCCATAACGATCTGCGAATTGCACGACCCAACGTCGCTTTTGGCTACACACAACATCTTCAACAGTGTCAGCCCAAGTCAGGCAAGCGGCAGGACGCCCTTGCAGCCGGGGTTCTCAGTCATCATATGCACCAGAACAAGCAAACATTCACGGCTCGTCAAGGTCAAGCACCGATCTTGGCAGAGTTCGTGAGAGCCAGTCGAGAGATTTGAGAACAACGGCCGGAGTCTGTTGAAGGTACACGGCAACTTCCTTCACTTGGGAACTTGAGAGAAGTCTGCCCCACTTAGGAAGCATGTGTCGAATACTGCCGAGGACCTCCTAGCATGTTCTCTCGTTGGCATCTTGTTTGGTGAAATTGTTATCAGTTTTATGAAAGAACTGCCTCATTTCTCAGCCTTGGGACCTTTTCCCGATGCTAGCCTCTGTGTAATTTGCAGAGGTGGAAGTGGGCTGGAGTCCGACTGATGGAAGTTGGCTTCTGCGGACGGACTTCTGCAGGTTGGGGTTTGCAATTTCTTCCCGACTCAGGAAATCCTCGACTGACACTGGGTTATACAACTTGAATGTTAACTGTGTGAGTTTTAACATTAAGAAACTGTTTGGCAGTGTAAAATGGGTCATTATTAAAAGACCAGCTGACATTTTGGCATTTCTCCCTCTTTTAAGCATGTAATTTTCACTTTTTTGCCCTTAAATTATTTACCAAGAAATTGTGTAAACAAAAATCTGTCCATAGCTCTGTGTACCGTATGTATGATAACCATCTGCAGATCAGCGACAAGACAAAATGTAAGGTTAAAGATATAGTCCATCATTTGTAATTCTTGCATTTTGTTCGTTAGAAGCAACAAAAGTGCTCAAAATCTAAAGAAGGGTACTGAACAACTAACCTGATGAAGTTTCAGCTCAGCTTCAGCTGTATATTCCGAGAAAAACAGCATTCTAGGATCTCATTTTCAAATCAAAAGTTGCTGAATCATGTTTTGAATTGGGCCTAAATTCAGCGTTCGAGACACGTTCTCACTGAGCCGATTGCAGCTACGCGATGTCGCGCACTGATCCAACGAATTATAGCAACCGCGCGCGTGTGTGCGTCGTGTCAACGCTTGTGCGTGCTTCGCCGAATAAAAACAACAAACTACTAACGGAAATTTCCAACGGTGCGTCTTAAGACACACCGTTGGAAAGGCCTTCTTTCGTTGATTACTTCAAAATAACAGCTTGCCAGAAAGAATAATTTCACAGGGAGTTTAGTCCCCTTACTATCTTTCAACCAAGTATGTTTTTCAACAATAATTACGCCAGTTACTTTTCAGATAGCTGCAAATGATGGACTATAGCTTTAAATTATAACACCCACTGTATGTGTTCTGGCATTCGACAGAAAATATACATCAATATATACTGTACTTTTACATGATAACATTGAGAAATTGACATCGTATCAGGAATCACTGGCAAACTAGAAAATTCCCTGCATGCGATTGAGAAAGCAACATACCGCGTTCTGTCTTGTTGGGGGATTTTTGGAGCACGGAAGGGCTTTGTGGCAATAACTGCTGTTTGTGTTTGTCTTAAGAACAAACAGGCCCTTTTTCAGTTTCTAATTTCAGCAAAGACTCGTAAGTTTTGGTTTGTGACTCTCTTCCCAAAACTAGTTCTAGACATTTTATGGACAGATCCATTTATATCCTCCTGTGCCTAATTTTTTTTTCGGTGTTTGACACTGTTTCTCCAATAAATTCTTAACGAACAAAATATGGTGAAGTGGAAGAACTAATTATCAAAAAGGGAAACGTTTCTGACTCCATGAAAAGTATTATTTGTAATTTTGGAGCAGTGGAAATACAGGGGAATTGGTCTTACGAAAGCACACTCCTTGACTGCAAATGGTGTGGGTCCAAAGAGCACTCAGTGTGTACCGTGCTGGCACTAGCACTACACACAGGGCTTGAATTGAATGACGGCCACGACGGCCAGTGCCGTCGTTGTCTTCTTACTGGCCGAGGTGCCCCACAAAAAATCCCTGTCTTCACGGCCAGTTTTTCCTTGCCCCATATTTACCTTGGCCTTCGTGCCCTTTTTGCAAAAACATCCATCAGCCTATTAAAACCACTACAATCCTTGATTTCAGTTGTATCAATCACAAGCGCGCAGCATATTACGGCCGTGGCCAAACACCGGGGATTCCCCATACACTGTACGTATGTACACACGATGTACACACACTGACAACTGAATCTCCAGTTCCTGTGTGCTGATACTTCAAGTAGCGACACCCCTGCCGCAAAAATATATGTAAGCATAATGCCTTTGATACGCTTGCAAAGTAATGACAGAATCAAATGTGTCATGTGAGTACTACATCATTCATTGTAGGGATAACCCCGATTTACTCAGTTGTGAGTGATCACATTAGAAAATATATACACTGCCTCTGTAATTGGCATTCATGTTCTGTCACTGTTACTATTAAATCCTTCTTCCTTACATTTTTATTGGGCCGTTTTTTAATAACTTGGATCACAAATTTTCAGGTGTGGGTGACTAGTGAATTTCAATAGTCACGACTAATTTCAGTAGTCCCGACTAGTGACGTCACATGACTAGTCGACTATTCAGAAATTGATAGTCCCAACTACCAACACTTTTTAGTATTGGCAACTAGTCGACTAGTCACACTAGTCGCACAGGCCTAGATCGCACATCACTAACCGTAAAGCCGCGTACAAAAAACATAATTTCTATCCAAAAAAAGTGTTCAAAATTACAAAAAAAGGTGTCATTTTAACTAAGAGAAGTCTGCTTTAGGTTGAAACGGTAATTGTTTGAGTGATAAAACTCACCTTTGACTCAAATCTGATCGAAAGTAAAAAGGGGTCCTAAACTACATGATCACCGATATAATTTTTGCATTTTTTAGCCAGCTTCTGTGCCCCCTTCTGCCGATTTTATTTTGGCGCCCTTGGTGCCCTCTATAATTTTGCTTCATTCAAGGCCAAAATGGTCTTGCCCTAAAAATTCCCAAATGCAAGGCCTGTACACAGCATGAAAACTCCATGTGTTTGCAGAGAATGCATATGGATAGGCCTACTCGCACGTACATTTGGATCGCGGTTTATTTCAGCTTCTCACCATATCGTCACCGACACCACGAAGTAACACTCTACAGTGTTAAAGCATATTTTTATCGATTTTCAGTTTTTTGGATTTTTAAACATTATTCATCAAGGCCTACCATTGCACGAAGTTTCAAAGCTTCAAGAGCTTTACTTTAATAATTACGCTAAGTATCCATGGCAACTTTTGCGCAAAAGTGACAATTTTCGTTTTCACGAAGTAACACTCAAGTTCCATTTTCCATTGCAATGCATGGCGCGCACTCTGCTCATAAGTGAGCAAAAACGTTTTCACGAAGTAACACTCTTCTTGTAACAAGTTGTATGAGCGCGCGCGCGCTGACCTGAAGTTGCACTTTCCTCGTGTTAAATACATTGAAGAGTGTTACTTCGTGAAAACGAAAATTTACAGTTTCGCAGCTTTTTCGGTTTCACGAACTAACACTCATCTTTTTTCTCTTATTTCTTGTTTATTTAATACACAAACGAGAGAAAAACAGCAGATTTACTAAATTCAATTCATCAAGTGTCCACAACGAGAAACCCAACTGAAAATACTCTGTCGTTTTGACGCAAAGTGTTGTTTTAGAAGGCGTTCAACTTTAGTTGCCGTTTTCTCCGATTGCTAGTTTTTACTGGTATGTAGATGGGTGTTACTTCGTGGTGTCGGTGACGATATACTGTACAGCCTGAGCAAAAAACAAACCAATGGCTGCATTTGCTTACTAGCACGGGCAAGTTAAAGAGTACGCTTTACTAGCCTGCAGCAGTTTTTAATAGACATTGTACACCGGGCTAGCATTAAGGTAGAGGCCTTGGAATGTTACATTGTTTTGCTTTAATGTCTGTTCACATTGTATTCTCTGGAATCTTGAGGTTTTAATAACAGTGTCCCATGTTCTTGATACTGACCCATGCCTTGAATATCCAATAAAGACATGAATTAATCAAATAACTGAAAGCTGAATATCAAAATGAGCACTGTTAGACATGTACATTAAAATGTGTAAAACAACTTACGTTGCTCCAATGGTCTTCAGTTTAAGGAATTGAGGTGTAAACTGGTAGCGCACAAATCTGCCAGCATTAGGATCTGCATCATCAGGTTCTTGTTCTACATCGTCATCTTCCTCTGCAATGTGTTTTAGATTGTACTGAATAATTTGTTTATTGCTCCATAAAACATTCATTAGATTAAACAGGTGAATACTCATTATTTTTAAGGTAAAAAAAATTTAATTTTAAAGCCCCTTGAAAACAACTTACACCCAGAAATGTTGAACAGATATTTACAAAAAGGCCAATTTCTACATGAAGGTCAATATGAAACAGTACACAGTACCAGTTATTTGAGTTTATACCCACAGTTCCTTAAGTAGTTCACATGTGCTAAGCTGCGCATTTGTTCTTAGTACTTGTGATTGCACAACCCAGCAAGACCAACAGCATTTTCACAATTAAAATCAAAGCACATATAATTGGGTTTTTTTTATATTACATGAGTATTTCAAGAAAGGCTTCATCACACAAAACACCTTGTGCTAATAATATGAGCAATGTCTTCCAGCATGAACCTTTGCTTTGTAAACTATTAATACATAGAATTTTACCTGATGGAGGTGGCTTTGCTATCTCAAAGAGGACTGTTGCAGTATCCATGTCTCTTATTTTGAACCTGGTGAAGTCTATATTGTATATGTTAGCATCTGGATCACATAAATAGTCTGTTGAGGAAAAACAAAATGAAAAGTGATGGTACACCGTGCTTAAAAATATGATCTATGTTTACTCCATCATCTTGTCAACCTGTGTTGAATTATCCAGCAGGTACTGTGTGACATCCTTTTTGTATACTAGTGCAGGGCCCGTTGAAAATGTGTCTGTTTGGAAGGGGCAGAGAACTGCTCATTCAAACAACACACACGACATGTTGCTTTCACAGGTTAAACGCACATTTGTAGGTTAAACGCGCACTTTGTACACGTCGCCATCCCCTCGCCATCCCCTGGCACTGCATTTACCCATACTGGACTATTACGTCCTACAGTAAAGGTTGCTCAGTCGGTCGCCTACCCAGTCGACTACAAAATATGTACCCGTGCAGCCTCTCACGTCCACCTACGCGTACAACCGTGCAGTGCCCGTCTTAAATGTGCATGTTCAGGAAGCGCAAATTGCTTTGCCGCTGGTATTGGTTGCATGCTTGCAGAGTTTTTGAGAACTGCTCGTGCAAACAACGCACGCGATTCAATGGTGTTGTTTTCACAGGTTGAACGCACACTCACGTCAAAGTTTGTGCCAAGTTTGAAGTTGTTTGGGCGAGTGGTTCTCAAAAAAGCTGCAAAATAGCGCAGATATTATTCACCCCTACTGGACAATGGTATCGCCCTGCAGTAAGGTTGCTCAGTCGACCGCCTACAATGGTCGCTCAGTCGACTGCAAAAATAATGTGCCCGTGCAGCCACCACGTAGGTGTACATACGGAAACACGTGCGCGTGCCCGTCCTTTTATCATTGTTTGCGTCATATTGAGCACGCGCGCTTTAGCTTAAACATGACGTAAACAATTGAAAAGAACATCAGAGCGTGGTGGTCTAGGCTATATACTGGCACGTTTGCCTCAGAAAATATTACTCTTTTTTGGCAGCTTTTTCGAAAACCGCTCGTCCAAACAACTTCAAACTTGACACTGTACTTTCTGTTGTCCCAACTTCATACAGTGCCCGGTTCTGGAGATAATCAGCGTACAGACAGACAGACAGACACACACACAGAGATTCCTGGAATTATAGTAAGGATGTCCTCCATAATTTCCGATTTTCTACACAGGCACAGGCTTGTAACCCTGGTCCCAATCAGGGCTGGATTTTACCCATGTGGAGTACTGGATCCATGGTGAAGCCATGTGGGTTTCTTGCTATAAATGTAAAATTATTGACTGTTACGCTACGTGGAACCATTACATGCAACTGCAAACACAGTTCACCAAATAAAAGAAGAGCATGTACATTTACAAATCCAGAAATCTCTGTGTGTCTGTCTGTCTGTCTGTACATCGATTATCTCCAGAACCGGGCACCGTATGAAGTTGAAAATTGGCGGGTATATTGCTCAGGACACCAGAATGTACAGTGCCAAGTTTGAAGTGGTTTGGATGAGCGGTTCTCGAAAAAGCTGCAAAAAGCAGCATTTTCTGAGGCAAACGTGGCAGTATGATAGCCTAGACCATTACGCACTGCCGTCCTTTTCAATGTGACGCGCACTGCTGTCCTTTTCACGTCATGTAAGCTAAAGCGCGCGTGCTCAATATGATGCAACAATGGAAAAAAGGACGGGCACAACATAGAGCTACATGTATATAATACACCGTTCCGGGTTTCGCGCGTAAGCCCCGCCCACCATAGCAACGGCGTAACAACGCGTAAAAGTCAGTGAATGTTTGAACTTTGAACGTGTAAACAAACATTTGTACAAACGTGCCCGCAAGATGAAAACACATAGAATCGAAGTGTTACCAAAGGCTGTAAATGTAAGTTTTTTAATTGAGAGGGGGTCAGCAAAAGGGAAAAGGAGCGAGGCTTCAATTACTTTATGAACAGTTATTTGCACAAAGTGCAGTTTGAGATTCTGAAGGATGATGAGGTGGCGGTACAAGCTAAATGCTTCAGGTCCATGAGGAAAAATGAAAAGCCGCATTCACTCAATATGTGCATCCTAAGACATTCAAGAACCGTGTCTGAGAGTAGATGCAGCTCTATGGGGCACATGCATTTTGCGGTCAATTAAGGAACCCTCACTGTAGGGCGATACCATTGTCCAGTATGGGTGAATTGACCACCAAGCACTGCATACCATTCATTTTTTTCTCTGGCCAGCCGTATGTACACATACTAACATGTGTGACTGCACGGGCACCTGTATTTTTTGCAGTCGACTGAGCAAACATCACTGTGGGTCGACTGAGCAACCCTTACTGTAGGGCGATACCATTGTCCAGTATAGGTAAATATCTGTGCCCGTCTGCGGCGCGGCGATGTGTACAAAGTGTGCATTCAACATGTAATGTGCATTGACCTTCACCGGGGGGCTATTCCATTGAATCACTTGCATTGTTTGCACGAGCAGTTCTCAAAAGCGCTGCAACTTAGCAACCAATACCAGCAACCAAGCAATTTGCCCTTCCCGAACATGCACATTTTAGACAGGCACTGCACTAGTGTATTTCAAACAGCAGCTTAAGCTGTCATGTACCTCAATAGTCAGAGTCTTTTGGTCTGGGAACCTACCACAGACACAGTCTATAGTTGTTGTTTTTTGGTAGCACCAAGAAAATGCTCTGGAGGGGGTGGGTGGTTCTGGGAGAGGCTGGGGGTATGGGCTCGGCATTCCAATCGGTGCGCTCTGGTTGTCATCAGGAGATCGTCGTCTCCTGATGGCGACGGGGACATACTGGTCGGGGCGTCGGGTTGGTGCCTGTCAATATTTATGTTGTGTCCATGGGCGGAAATCCCGGGGGGGACAGGGGGACACGTCCCCCCCATGAATTTGGTAAGGGGGGACACAATGTCGAATGTCCCCTCCATGTTTTCATGTGTAGGTATGGGTGGGTGACCAACCATGGCAGAGTCTTAGGGAAAAGCCTCCTTGATACGTCGCTTTGTGGCTGAGAACCAATTTGGTTTTCTTGTTGGTTCGACCAAGCTCTTGTACACCTACCCACGTACATGTACTGTACGTGCGTGTTGGTTCATGCGGTATACGTTATACACAATGTTGCCTGCGTACGTCATATAATTTGCTACTCCTATACAAATTCGGCCCCACTCCGGCCCGCAATTGCTATGGTAGACTTGATGACAAGTCGTTAGACTATAGTGGTTTATGTCCGTCATCGATCAGCGCCAAAATCCGCATACCATTGCCGTTCATGCAACGTCAGCGCTACAACCATTCATGCAAAAGTCATGTACTAACGCGCGGCATGGTCAGTCCGTGTCTACGTCTAACGACTTGACTAAGACGTTTTCAAGCGAATATTCATATATGCAGCCACTGCAATGCATATGCATGACGTTTCCATAGCGAGGGCCAATAGTAGCCCATCTGGCTTACGAAGAAACACCAAATATGGGGGTAATTATTACACGATCATTTTCAAGTTTCCATTTTATTTGACAGTCCTGTTTTTAAAATTACAGTAAAAAAGCGTATAACATTGTAGATAATATTACTACTTTTGCAACTGTCTTTGAAAAGGAGTAATATTTAAGTAATTATGGAAGTTGAAACTGTTATGAATAATTGTAAATCCCCTTCAAAAAATGAAGTGCGCGCCGACTGTAAACGTAAGCTCTTTTTGGCCCATGTGGTTTGATGTAGTTTAACTAATCACCCTGAAAACGAACTCGTTCGCGGTTTGTGCCCAATTTTAAGGTTACAGAACCGCAATGACAAAATGCCTGATGCACACAATGAGGTTTAGAAATATATTGTTGCATTATCAAGGGGGCCATGACCCCCCCCCCCCCCAAAAAAAAAGAAACCAAGGTTTTTTTTTATGTGACATCGCAATAAAGGCAGGCAATGAGTACACCCCAATCTTTTCCTCAAAAAAAAAATTGGTTAAAGTGGTCAGAAATTGCCTCAGATCGCATCACAGAGCATAATTTTTTGGACCCACTTTTTTCGGGGACCAAACTTTTTTTTGCCCGCCCCCCCAAAAAATTGTGTTCTGGATCCGCCCTTGCGGCGGACGCGATTAAAACCACTCATTACAGACTTGATTTCAAGTCTATCGCTATGGCTGCCATACCCCATGGCAACATTACGAGTGGAAAGTTGTCCTTGTGACTTTTTGTGAGTAATATAATTTCGGGGAGAAAAAAAAAACCTGTCCTCCCCACGTTCAAGGAGCGATTTCCGCCCTTGGTTGTGTCTGTTCATCTTACACATGCATAAAGATTTTAGCCTGTCAGTCCGTTCATTTGTCTTGTCTGTCTGTTGTGTGTGTCTCTTAGTCTGTTGTCTACTTCTCTCTGTTGTGGCCGTCATGCTATTTACATTCTGTGCCGTATGTGCTGTGTGTTAGTTCATCTGTCTGTCCATCGTGTGTCTCATGCTTAATTGTCTGTTTTTGACAGTTTGTCTTTTATCAACCAGTATGTGTCTTGTCTACTGTTAGTCTGTTCATCTGTTCGTCTAGTGTATGTTTCCCACGCTGTTGTGTAGATGTAAGTCTGTTTACTTGATTGATGTTCTGTGCCCATCCGTTTATATCTGCCTGATTTAGATCATTTTAATTTGTACACCTCTTGTATTTTAAATTTTAACTGGTATATCTGTATTTATGTAAAGCACCTTGAGCGTCAATTTTTAACCTGGTGCTGTCCATGCTGTATTGCATTAGTGTGTTTGTAGGGCTGTTCATCAGCCTGTCCATCCGTTTGTCTCATTCTTATTGTCTGTCTTGACAGTTTTGGCTGTCTTTTATCAACCAGAATGTGTGTCTTGTCTATGGTTATTCTGTTATCTGTCTGTTTTGTGTGTGTTTCCCACTGTTTGTGTAAGTCTTTTTTAAGTCTCTTTATCGTGGTCGTCTCGCTGTTGCTTTACTGTGTCTGTCCGTTTTAACCTGCCTGCTTTAGACAACTTATTTCAATTGTTCACCTAGTTATTTTAAGAGGTTTTTCTTTGTATAAGTTTTAGTTAGTTCTTAAATTTTAACCTGTTCATTTTTATTTCTGTGAAGCGCCTTGAGCGTCAATTTTGACGGATTTGGCGCTATACAAGAATTAGATATTATTATATTATTATTATTATATCGAGGGCGGCGTCAGACGGGCCAATCATGAGACACCTCATGATTGGCCCTTCTGGGCCCTTCTGACTATTCTAACGTCACGCCAACAACGCTTCAAGTGCACGTTAAAACTCAAACTGTAGCTTCGATAGGGAAATGGGACTGTTTTCATCATTTTTTTTGCGCCATCGGGATCGATTCAACCCTAATACTTTGAACGGACTGAACGTGAGTATGTCAAGAAGGCATACTAGGCATAGTCTTGGGGTAGTCCGAAAATTTGGGACTCTCAATACTGTGTATGAGAGTCCCAAAACTTAAGGTATTGAAAACATGCAATACAAGAAACTAGACTTGCACCTGAGACAACCAGTCCAACACCACTTCAGTACTGCATCAATCAACTGCCAGCTGACTGTGCAACAACAAATATTTTGATGTCGGGTACAAGGTCACTATTTAAACACATTTTTCCATAGTCAGGCACCAGACTAATGACAATGAATGAAGAAGTCAGTCTTGTCAAACAGTTGGCCCATGGATGGACATGTAGAAGTCTAGTCTTTAACCTCATTTTGAAATCACTTGCCTTCCCTCTCTTGTGCTAGTCTATGTAATAATTCGCTGTGGTCTATTACGCGCAAAAAGATTTGCTGATTAATTAGGCAAGTCCCCGCCTCTTGACTTTAGATCTAGATTTTTGACTCTAGATTTTTACCAATCAGCGGGCGCTTTCTATAGGCCTATCGCGTCTTCGGTCATTCACCTGTTGCGCGTTATACATGTAGACATGAATAAAAAAAAAACTGTCATTGTGCGCGGCGTTCGGTATCATGTTACACGAATTCACTCCTGGCTGTTGTTGTACAATGTATTACAAAACACTGCATTCGAATTGACCAATCACAGCGTTAGTCCTGATTTGGGAATGAAATGATGTCAAGATTTAGTAAAGTCGACTCCGATTGGCTGGCGCGCAGCTTGCATACATTTGCATGTCAGGAGATGTCAGACGTTCGACCGGAGAGATAGGGCTTCGTGGAGAACGGGTGATACTCAGACTACTCTTGTGCAAGCCACTGCCAAATATTGAAGAAAAGTCTCCTTTAAAAATTGAATTGAGTCATCAAACTTGGTTGGTGAACTACTTAGGACCTTTTCTTTGCCAAATGACAGTTTTGGAGAAATTTGCTGGCTGAAGAGTGAGTGAAGTTGGCCTGATCTTATTTTGCATCGTTTTGAGCACTTAAGGTCCCAGTCTGGTCTTGGGGTAAAATTTAAAGCGGGCGCTCCAAAACTCAACTCCAGGTTTTTCGGTTGTTGACTGTACATGTATATTAAGGACATAGTATACAGCATGGTTCGCATTGATAGACGGGTTTGTGTAGCAAGCCCCAGTTCTAGGGGAATGTCAGACAACTCAACTGTTGAGACAAGTCGACTCAGGACAACTCGACCGTTGAGACAAGGCAATCATTATCCAAAACCTACCCGATCTCTTATGTCCGCCTAGCCCCATAAATGTGGCCAATTTTACTGGACTACCTCCGTAAATAAAGGCCACACTTGGAACATGTACCCAAACATGTAGAACTTTGTCAAATTTGGATTTTCACATTTGCTTTATTTGTAGTTTTTAGGTGTTGGGCCTTGAGCCCAACACCTATTGGTTTTGTAAGAATTTACTGTTTTTGTTCTTCTCAGCATATTCTCAGCAAATCTTTCTACAGAACTGTTTGGAAAAATGGAAACATATATGAACTTCATTTGTCAATACATGAATGCCCAATCAACCGCAGATGTGGTTTTTTGCAATTACGTCATCATGACGTCATCATGGGTCACGTGACGTCACTTGAAAGTTTAATAAATTTAATCTTTGAAATTCCATAAAAAAATCAACCGTGAGAGACCGGAACCTGAAATTTGCGGGAATCGACATGGTAATACATGATCTTTATTTTATCCTGTGCGCGTAAACATCACGTGGCCCTTCCTTCCGGTCGAAACCGGAAGTGTCTAATAATTTAAAAAAGTGGAAAAAGATATGAACTTGCTTTTAACGATTTAAGTGTCTGCCTGGATTGACCTTTCAAAAAAAAATAATGGGTGATGCCATGAAGCGTTGGAGCGCCCTCTAGCGGCAGGTTAAAAAACGTCAAAAACGCATTTTGACTTGATGTCTGTGGCGAAGTTTGCGATAATCGATTCAAAATTAATGTACATGATGACCATAATTCAGACAACACCTGTGCGCGACAAAAAAAATTGATTACGTCATCAGACCGGAAGTTACAATAAAAAGACCTATAAACCTAAAAAAATTGCTAGAAAATATATCGTGATAGATATAATCAAGATGTGGCTGTAAACATGGTATACAGCACAGTAAATATAGCTCTTGAGGATTCTGGTAATGACGTCACAATGACGTGATCAAGTGTCATATTACAAGCAATCAAAGATTTCTAGATTTAATCTTTGAAAATCAATATAAAATCAACTGCTACAGATTTGATTTTGTTCTTTATGGCAATCGATACAATATTGCAGGGTCTTCATTTTTGGTATTAAGTGCAAAATCCACGACCCTTCCTTCCGGTCGAAACCGGAAGTGCCTTATTATTTGAAATTGGCAGAAGATGCGAACTTGCTTTCAACGATGTGAGTGTCTGCCTAGGCAGTACTGTACAAACATATTACAGGTGACGTCATCAAATGTTAGAGCGCCCGCTAGCGGCAGTTTAAAAAACGTCGAAAACGCATTATCACTTGATGTATGTGGCGAAATTTGCGGTAATTGCTTCAAACCTAACATACATGATGAACTTAATGCAGAAAAGACCTGTGCGCAAAAAAAAATGGATGACGTCATCAGACCGGAAGTTATAAAGAAAAGACCTTTAAACCTTAAACAATTGCTAAAAACTCAACCGTGAGAGATATAATCAAGATGTGGCTATATATAGCAGAGTAAATATAGCTCTGGAGGTTTCTGGCGATGACATCACAATGACGTCATCAAGTGTCATATTACAAGCAAATAAATATTTCCATATTTAATCTTTGAAAATCAATATAAAATCAACTGCTACAGATTTGATTTTGTTTTTTATGGCAATCGATGAAATATTGCAGGGTCTTCATTTTTGGTTTTAAGTGCAAAATCACGTGACCCTTCCTTCCGGTCAAAACCGGAAGTGCCTTATTAATTGAAATTGGCAGAAGATGCGAACTTGCTTTCAACGATTCGAGTGTCTGCCTAGGCAGCACTGTACAAACATTTTACAGGTGATGTCATGAAATGTTAGAGCGCCCTCTGGCGGCATGTTGAAAAGTCAAACATGGATTTAAAAATGCATATTTTGAGTTGATGTGTGTGGCAAAGTTTGCGGTAATCCACGGCCCAACACTGTGTGGTTGTTCCTTCAACCTCTAGGGGTTTTTCTGCTTTAAAAGCATTACTGACACTATTTATAGGATAGAAAAAAGTGCTGCACTTGTCAGATGTCTTTTTTTCGTGTAATTTCCAGATTCGTTTGCACACAATTGCGTATCATAAAATAATTACACGCAAAATAGACATGGGCAGCACTTTTTAACTATCATATAAAGAGGGTGATTATGCTTCTAAGGCAAAAAATAATCTACAAACAATGCCTGAATGTGAAAATCCAAATTTGACAAAGTTCTACATGTTCGGGTACATGTTCCAAGTGTGGGCTTTATTTACGGAAGATAGTCCAGTAAATTGGCCACATTTATGGGGCTAATGTCCACCCATCCCATGTGCCAATGAATGGGATAGCACCATGATTTTGGCAATTGTGTAGTGTAGGGCCCCTGTTTTGTTTCGATCAAATTAGAATCAACAATTTTTATTTGACATTGTCAACCTAAGCAGACTTCTCTCAATGTAATGACACCTTTTTGGTACTTTTGAACAGTTTCTTGGGGTAGAAATTATGCCATTTACGGGCCGGTTGGTGCCGTGCGACTTGCGTGCTCATGGTACACTCATTTGCACGGTGATCGCCATCTTTATTTTTGTGTTGCGTTTTGTCGTTGTCATTTTACCCCCAAATTTCCCTCAAAATTCAAAACCCTGCCCTTTATCTATGACATGTACCTATATGTTCTTAATGTTGCCAACTAGTTTGGTTGGTAAAATAATTTAAAAGTGGATTTTGTTCCCTTATAAGTTATAGGAACCGGGCCCATAGATACACGATCGCCATGATTTTCCTGAACTAAAATAAGCCAACCCCGTCCAGCAACCCCAGCCCCATTGCAACCTGGGAATGAATACCATACTAGTACGTCAGTTATCTATGCCAGTTAAAACTTCAATGTTCACCTCGCCTTGTGATTTCACCTAAGACGAATCCAGAAAGGAGAGGAAATATGATGACATTTTCGGAAAAATGTGTTTTTAGGGCACACTTTGGAGGCTCACATCAGCTCGGCAGCACACAGTCTTGGCAACAATTTGTGACATTGATTATTGATTTATGCAGTGCGCGGTGTGCATGATGTGACATCACTACCCATACCCAATGATAGTGCAATACGTCATCATGAATAATAAATTTTCACGAATATTTAGTTTATATAAGGCAGTGAATATTTAGCCGGAGACGGCAAACCTTTAGTAAACATTAGCTTGCCGGATGTGCACTGAACATGTGCAGTTACTGTTTTTTTTGGACTTAGACATTTCCGGTGACAAATTTTAGTCTGGCTCCATGCCAACATTATCGTTGTAACTTCGTATTCACAAGATGGGAATCAGACCATTTTACAATTTCGCACTTTATTTCCCTTTAAAAAAAATCCTCCAGAGTCACAAATCTGAAAAAGAAAATGTAATACTCTGCAATAAAATGTTTGAGACATATTAAAATAATAAAAGAAGAATATTCTTATTTTTGGGGGATGGGGAAAAAAAATTATAAATGTCGCCAGCGGGGATCGAACCCGGGTCTTCCCGCTCATGAGATCCATTGCTTATCCACTAGACAACAGGTGCTACACAACTGTGGTAATTTAATATATCTTATAATTCAGCCCTATCTTAGAGAGTACAGCGCCCTCTGTTGATAGGGAATGGATTGCCGCCGGCAAACCTTTAGTAAACATAAGCTTGCCGGGATTACCGCCGGCAATATATCCACTATCTTTATATAACCTTATTCTTCCCTGACTGGCAACGATCGTTTGACTAGTGTAGCGGGTAAGGCTGGTGTGATTAAATAAGAAGATTGCAGGTTTGAATCCTGGCAGGTAAAGGTGGAGGAATAAGAAGATTGAAAGAGGTAGAGAGTGAGAGTCGAGGAGGGAAAATAGAAGAAAGAATGGCGATCATGAAGTGTAGGGCCCCTGTTTTGTTTTGATCAAATTAGAGTCAAAAATGTTTTTATTGCTCAAAAATCACCTTTACAATCAAAAGCAGACTTTTCTTAATTCTAATGACACCCGTTTTGCAATTCTGAACAGATTCTTGGGGTAGAAATCACGATTTTCCTGCGCGGTTTGTGCCTTGCTATTCAGCGCGCTGTGCGTGCTCATGGTATATTGCGCGGTGATCGCCATCGTTATTTTCGGGTCGCGTGTTGTCGCCGCGCTGTCATCGTCATTTTACCCCCAAATTTCTCTCAAAAAATCAAAACCCTGCCCTCTTTCTATGACATAGGCCCTACCTATTAATTGAGAATGTCGCTGTTTCGCCCCAACTATCGTATCGGTCCCAACTATAGTGCGGCAGTTATAGTTAGGACTGGAGTTGGGCCTGACGCTCGATACAGGGTGTTAATCAAAGATCCTATAGCACCGCGTCCGCAGCGCTGGCACCATGTATTCGTCGTGCATGCATGCAGGGCCGGCCACGTGGTACACTGCCTAGTTGGATGAGTTGTCCGGCCAGCTGGCTTTTAAAGTCCAACAACATTTTTTTCTGCAAAATTCAAAGATTGGCAATGGTCCCAAGTAAAGTCAGACGTGTATATATCAGAGCTGTAGAAATGTTACGGTAGCGGTACAGCAAGTGAACTATAGTTAGGATTGCAAAATTCAAAGATTGGCATGGCCCAACTATAGGGCCCTACCCATAGCTAATTTCAATGGTCCCAAGTAAAGTCGGACATGTATCAGAGCTGTAGGGAATGTTTTATAGTCGTACAGCAGCGTAAACTATAATTGGGACCGCAAAATAAAAAGATAAGACTGGCTTAAAGGTAGAGTCCATCATTTGTAATTTGTGCATTTTGTTCGTTTGAAGCAACAAAAGAGTTCAAAATCTAATGAAGGATACTGAGCAACTAACCTGATGAAGTTTCAGCTAAGCTTCAGCTGTACATTCCGAGAAAAACAGCATTCTAAGATCTCAATTTCAAATCAAAAGTTGCTGAATCATGTTTTGAATTGCAACTATACGCGACGTCGCGCACTGATCCGACGAATTATAACAACCGCGCGCGCGTGTGCGTCGTTCGAATACTTGTGCGCGCTGCGCTGAATAACAAAACGAACTACTAATTTAAATTTTCCTACGGTGCTTCTTAAGAATCACCGTTGGAAATGCCTTCTTTCGTTGATTACTTCAAAATGAAAGCTTCCCAGAAAGAGTAATTTCACAGGGAGTTTAGTCTCCTTACTATCTTTCAACCAAGTTAGTTTTTCAACAATAATTACGCCAGTTACTTTTCGGATGGCTGCAAATGATGGACTCTACCTTTAACTATAGATGGGCCCCACCCATAGCTAATTTCATTGGTCCCAAGTAAAGTCGGACATGTATCAGAGCTGTAGGGAATGTTTTATAAATTATAGTCGTACAGCAACGTAAACTATAATTGGGACCGCAAAATAAAAAGATTGCCATGGCCCAACTATAGATGGGCCCCACCAGTAGCTAATTTCATTAGTTCCAAGTAAAGTCAGACGTGTATCACAGCTGTAGGGAATGTTTTACAGTATTACATCAATGTAAACTATAGTTGGGATACGGATCGCTTTTTTAACATTTGGACATGGTAGGGCGATCGCCCGACATGTCCATATGCTCGGACTAACATCCATCGGGCATTTGCTTGTTGTCGCAGCGCTGCACGCAGCTAGTAGCTGGACCCCTTGACTCCAAACTATAGTTGGGCCAGCCCAACTGTGGAACTACAGTTGGGACCGTCCTAACCGAAACAGGACAACTCGTACGCGAACTAACTCGTACGCGAAACAAGTCGTTCGCGGATTGGTCAACTCGTACGCGAGACAACTCGTCTCGAAAAAAAGTTTCAATGATAAATTTTTTTAAAAACATGATCCATTTTGCGACTGATGTGTAGTGGAGTGCCGCAGCATGCACTTCCAACCACGCAGCTAGTGTGGAGAATTGTCAAGACATACAACGATTTGATTTACACATAGCACGGGGCCACTACAGCAGTGTATTGTTGGAAGTCTACAAATGCAGCGGACATTATACGATTTAAATTCTCACTACGTGGTATTATCTTGTCGTATAGCGTACGGTGTTAGCAAGGATCACACCGGACAGTGTGCGAGTGGTCCGGGAAAACAAATCATAACTTTTTTGTTATGATGAGCAAAACAAGCTGATTTAAAGATGAACTAATTGGGACCACTCAGTATTAAACACAAAATAATCCCCTTAACTTAAGGAAAAAAGAATGTGCCGGACAACTGACCGACCCTAATTTCCTACACGCCCGAACCTACGGTTTCAGTAAAATCCCTTTGTGCTACGGCTGCTAGTCTATACTCACGCGTACAAGTTGGCTCGCGTACGAGTTGGTCCGCGTACGAGTTATCCCGTGTACGAGTTGCCCCGTGTACGAGTTGGTCCGCGTACGAGTTGTCCTGCGTACGAGTTGGTCGCGTACGAGTTGGCTCGCATACGAGTTGACCTGTATTCGTCCTAACTATAGTTGGGACCGATACCATACTTGGGGCCAACTAACATCGCCAACTAGTTTGGTAGGGCCTAGGTCCAATAATTTTAAAGTGGATTTTGTTCCCTTATAGGAACCGGGCCCTACACTACACGATCGCCGAAAGAACCATAGTAACTTTTTGGCGTTTGAAAATTGATTAAAAAAAAGTGACGTACTAGTATGGTATTTTTTCTGCAACCTGGCCCAATCCGACTGGGCAAAGCAGGCTTCCCCCAACCCGTACCCCACCACCCGCGGCTAGCTGGACACAGCAACAAAATCCCCGGGCACAGTGAAAATACTTGTCTCAACGGGCGACATGTCATGCTTGTCTCAACGGATAGATGTTTTGTCTTTCCATTTAACGCACATACGGTCAAATGACGGTCGAGGTGTCCCAACGCCACGGTCATAGGCTATAGTAGACCCATGAACGTGGCTTGTAAACTACGCCACGCTGTTGTGTATTTTCGAACCTGGCGAAATTGTCCTTCTGACTCCCTCCGTTACACACACTGGACGTTATTTTGCCCATGTAATAAGTACAGTCAATTGACCGGTTCCGCAATTTGACCGGTTCCGCAATTTTGGAAAACTAGCTCTCGTTTTCAGGAAGACGAAAACGCCAAGGACTTAAACTTTGGTACCGATGGAAAGGTTATTCAATCTACTTTTCAAAAATGGTTTTAGTTTTAGGATACTCACTTACATTTAAAAATAAATCCCCTACGACCGTCACTTGCCGTTAACGAACTGCCGAAATGGAACGCGCACGGAAGCGTGATTTCATGTTTGTCGGCATGCTACACGATTGTTCAGGGGAATTAAATCATGGCGATAGATGCAACTTGTTCGGAAATTATTCATTATTCCACCATACAAATATAAGATTTGAAGTCTTTGAATTTTTTTTTCTATACCCACCAGAGTAACTGCTGGTCGTTTGGCCGGTTCCGCAAACGCATTCATACTGCCTATACAATACACTGGCCATGGTGTGACTGTATTAACCGGTGCTGCTATTGACAAGTATTGATGATGACGGACCCCTAGCGCGGCGCACTTTATTTATTTTGGCATGAATCTTTTTTTTTACTTACAAAGAAATTGAGAATTTCTATTAATCCTTGTTTAAAATGTCAAATTTGATGATCATTTCTGGGTGTTCAGTGCAAAATTGAAAACAAAATTGAAAAAAAATGATTTTGTAATGTTTCTGTCCAGCTTCCGGATAGCACTGTAGGTTTTGGATAAAAAAAATTCGGACTTCAAAATTTAAAATACAAAAATCTTTCTTAGTGAGCAAAATTCCCACTAAACGTTTTTCCTTTGCTCTAAAAAAAATCACCCCATACTTGATGTTGAAGCGGTTGTGCCTCAGGGGTTTGGATTCATTTTAGAGTTACAACTCTCCACATCCAGGGTGCATGAGTCAGCCCAGGCTAGGAGGTGAGGTTTGTGGGGAACAATTAAAAATAGTGCATAATAATATGGAAAATAAAACGCAGGTGTGTTTCCAACCCAAAGGACATTTCCAGTAATTTAGTAAATGTAAAATTATCCTTTTTCGGTGGGTTCTAACCTTACTCTTTACCCTTTTAAACAAAAAGAAAAATAGGTACACTAATATTTCATAATGAAGACCAGTCTCTCGTCAGTACAGAGACACAAATTTTGATTGTTTTCTTGGAGCACAAAATTTGTCAAATACTATAAACCATTTCTCAATTTTTGTTTCAACTTGGTCATAAACTAAATGATTTATATAAAATTTCTGTTTCATACAGACAATGCCAAAGACAAAGAAGAAGATTACACCAGCCTCCTGATAGGCCATAAGAGGCCATCGGCACATCTTTTTCAGTTTTACCTGTGAAGGTCAAGAAGAAGTTGAATATTATATAGTGAAAGTACATGTAGCTGTGTGTCTTCATCACCATTCCTTTGCTTTAATTTATTTATGTGACAAGTTCTTTTTTTGTATAGTGCTAGCTTCTGGAGTGCTTAAATTATTTGTGTATAACAATTAAACAGACATGCAGGTGTCATAAAGGCAATAAATTTAAAGGCGTTACATACATTTTTATTAACCAGTACATGTGAAAGAGAAGTGAGGTGTTTGAAAAACTATGCTACTTTGCATGAAAAACCCACAGAACATGTCTATTTCTGTGATTCACCACCATTTATTTATATGACAGGTATATTTTTGGATTTAAAAGGGGTAGCTTTTTGAGTGCTTTAGTTTTGTATTACATTTACATTTTACACATGCAGGTATCACATGTCAATATATTGAAAGGGTTATCAGGATGTACGTGATGAATGTGTTGACATTTTCTTTTAAGAGCATCACCGAACGGTAGATGAGGTTTGCTAATACATTTGCCCAAGCATGATACACGTACAGAGTTAATATGTGCAACAACGTATTTATGAGGAGTAACTGAACCCTCTCTTTAACTTTCCAACGACATTATAATTAGAAATTGCCATTGCTATGAAACAGCCATAGGACTTATGACATTTTTAACAATTTGTTTTAATTTGTTTGTGATATTTAATTTGAATGTGAAACAATATGTATGTGGCCTGTATGTATCTGGCCTGCTGAGGCCTGTTCCCCCCCCCCCCCCTCCCGGCCCCCAGGTTCCCCCTACTGGATGTTGGTGCACACAAAATTAAGCATATTGTGTTTTTACCCTGAACAAATTGAAACACTCCCCCCCCCCTACAAAAAAAAAGTAAAATGAAAAATTCATAAATAGCTGGTCTGTGCTTATGTGAGAAAAAAAAACAACCAACTGGAGCAATTCGGTACAAGGTTTGTGTCTGGTTCTATCCAAAGTCAGAGTGTGTCTAAATAAGAATAAGACAACAACAAAAAAGACAAATATTAGTGATTGCAAGATGATTGACAGAATGCACAAAAAGCAAGAAAGTCATTTCATTGGATTATTATTATTATTATTATTATTATTATTAATCATTTCTGGTAATGAAACCAAGGATTCCTCAAAAGCGCCCCAGGCACTGTAGCTCGCAAGCCTGAAAGAAACCTGTGGAGAGAAGACAATGAGAAGAAGTTACAGATTGAAGCAAGTCAAATAATTATAACGTAAAAAAAGATCCAACGAACCATAACAACTTCATGGAGTTACATTTTGTAAATTTGCACGCATTATAATTTGCATTGGCTCATGCACAGGGAAATATAATCCACATCTTTTCTTGGCTGGTTTGGGGGCAAAAATGATCTAGATTTGGCCAGTAAACAAGGAATATTTTCAGTCCAGTCTCACAGAGGGCGCCGTTTGCGAAACCGGAAAACGTTTGCGGAACCGGTCAAAGCACCGACCTCTACAAAATGTCCTGGCAAATTTCTCTTTCAAACGATTGCAGAAAACTATTTATATCATGAAGTAGGTGAGTAATTTGCGCATATTTATAGATAGGTAGCTTCCTGTGAAAGCGCGTTTTTTCGCCACAAGACGCTTCAGACGATTTGCGATTGCGGAACCGGTCAAACGACTGTACTCACATATGAAGCTGTCTTGAAATCTGTTTGTACGTCAAAACGAATTTGACGAAATTTGAGGAAAATTCAGGCCCCGGTTCATGAAGTCCTGCTAGCTGCCATTTTCTCCCAACTGACGCATGCGCATTGCGTTTTATTGTACCGTCCTGTTTCGTATGATTCGACGGCTGTTTACTGTCGCAGCTAAAAGAGACATCGTTTTAGACAAGTTTCAAGTCCTTTCCTCTCTCACTGCACCGCACGCGGGCGCACACGTACACGAGGTGAGCCGAGCAGCCAATCGTCTGCGGTTTTTTTTTCAGGTTGCGACATGAAACAGCCGTCAATCTGTCCAAGCGACAGGAAGCAGACGGGTAGCTCAGAGGGCTCCGATAATTTTGCACGCAAATGACCCGGGTACTCGTCCGGGGTCATTTGTCAGGGTCACTTGTCAGGCATGTCAGGTTAAAATCTAATTTCTACACGTTCATAATGGCTCTTTATTGATGGCAAATTTCGTCGAAATTACACAGCTTGAACAATCGGACGGGCACATTTAGATTTCTAGGTGAGTACTCAACATCCATACGGAATTATGTATGGCGGATCGATTTCGCTAGGTTCAAAAATACACAACAGCGTGGCGTTGTACAACGCCACGTTCACGAGTCTAAGACTAAGGCTATAGCGGTCGAGTTGTCTGACTTCCGATCTAGCATGTCTAGGTTAGGGCCCAGTAGGGGTAGCGTTTGGATACTTCATTCTTTCCAAATGTTTCAAAAAGACTCACTTTCTGTACAATTAGTAAGCTTTAGTACATCATCTGGTGTGACAGCATCCTTCTGCAGTAGTTCTTCTTCCGTTATCTCTGCACTGCCGCTAGTCGCCTTCTTCGCTTTCGCTTGTCGGTGCAGGAACCCCCCACCTTTCTTTTTCCCTGCACTCCCACCACTTGCTGGTGGCACATCTGGAGTACTCATGATATAAGATTCAGCTGTAACCACTACTATCAAACTAATGTCCTTCTTTGATTGTGTTGGAATTCAAAATGCCGGCAATATTTCGTTTAAACACTCCAGATAAGACACAAGAAACACAAGCACCACGTACGCCGTACCCCCGTCGTTCGTACGTGTGTACGGTTGATGCACGTACGTACGTATATTTACGATTTTAGCTGGTTTCCGTTCGCTTAAAAAGCGAGAAACGAGGTACCAGCTACTGGAGTTATTTTTGTAGACCTATATTTCATAAAATCCGGAACGTAAGAAGTATTAGCTTCGTCCCTTGTGCGCTTGTGTAAAAGCACAAAAATCTAAATTATCATACGAAAATGAAGATTTACCTTACATTTAAATCTAATCCAGACTCCTAATGCATACCTCACTGTAGTCATTAATTATACTTAATTGGACTGACGAAGAATTTCATTTGTGGGTTTATTTTTGTCTTGGTGTCAATTTATTTCGCAACATCTTCATGCAATAGCGTGTTATCATGGTGACGGTACACTTAATATTATGTGGCCTTTCTTTATGATATTATGACGTGATCAAGAGCGATAGTTGCAATGATCTCTAGCGCCCTTACATTTTTTTACGTTCTCGCCATTGATCTCTAGTATTAGTAAAACAGGATAGGACCACTGATCTCTATATAAAGATTGGATAGCGGATAAAGAGCCGCACAATGAATGAATTTGACGCCATATTGGTGAGACCGGTGAGACCGGCTGGTGATCTACAAAGGACAAGTTGCAGTCTTTATAGCATCATGGTTACTTTTGTAACATCGCGGTTCACTTGATTTATATTTTGACCACCACCACTGATCACGGTTTACAATTTTTTTCAACGTCTTGGTTTACTTTTGTTTAAATGCCACAGTTCATTTTTCGGCGTTTTGGAAATAATAATCACTGCGGAAATGTGTCCTTTTTTAGAACATCATAATACGTGTACGGGAAGCCGTGTACGTGACCAAACTGCGCGTCAACTCTTGATACAGCGCGCGCGCTATATACGCGTAGAATTAACGTTCGTAAAATACGCGGCCATCTCCGTGAGACCGGGGGCGAATTGGTCAATATGCAAAGTCTAATGTGTGACTGGTGTATGAATATCCGCTATACCGCAACCTCGTGCCTCGTGGGTACGATCTTGCTGCGCCATGTTGTTTCCCATCATGCCTTGCGCGATCGTGAGTGAAGGATAGAACGTACGCAGGAACGCGTGCTCGTTCCTTACACTAACCCACTGATCTCTATATAAAGACTGGTAAATTATTTCCCTGACTTATTTTACTCACGTTCTACACATCTATATGTCTATCTAGGTTTGTCTTTAACTGAAGCTTACTTTTTAGCCTGTCGGTCTGTGTTTATTCCTCCATGGTGCCGGTGTTTGACGTGAATATCCGGCCGGCAATGGTCTGCCGTGTATACCGTACCGCGCATCTCACATCACTCGTACTCGCACTATGCAAATACACGCGGAACATAGCGGCGGCCATCTTTGTGAGACCGGGGGCGAATTGGTCAATGTGCGAATTCTACTGTGAGACTGGTATATAGCTATTAGCTAATCCAGTCTTTA
Organism: Patiria miniata; assembly: GCF_015706575.1. Lineage (NCBI taxonomy): Eukaryota > Metazoa > Echinodermata > Asteroidea > Valvatida > Asterinidae > Patiria > Patiria miniata. The sequence continues at coordinate 1,451,349 of NW_024037058.1, read as the reverse complement.
TATAGAGATCAGTGCACTACTAACCCCTGGCTGTGATGATGACGTAAATCACGCTGAATGGCTATTCACAGTAAATCACAGCGTACTGCGCGCGCATTTCGAAGACTGCACGCTGGGCGCGCCCATAATGCGCTCGCGTGCAGCTTTGCACGTAACGTCACGTACGAAAAAAAAAATTATGATTCAAAAGTCGCGGTTGGACGAAGTCTTCATTGCAATACGACTAACGTCCAGGGCAAGAATTCTCTACATGAAACCATCCAACATTTTTACCAGAGTTTTGTTATGTTTTACCTCGTTATAGAAGCTTATTTCACGCCTACATACTCTATGTATCCTTATCTATTAGGCCGCTGGGTTCAAGAATTCCATATGCGATGCTGACTGACGTTAATCAGGAAAATAAACTCCAAAGCAACGTTGAACTTGTACCTTTGTGTAGACTCGTTTCATCAATTTCTCAGCGAGTCGTATGCGCTGTAGCGCCCTCCGTGCTCTGCGTCCGTGCAGCGTGAACGCGCAGTGCGCACGCGCGATTTGCTTAGTAACTGCGCCCTCAGACGCATGCGCACTAACTTTTTTAGTCCGCTGCGTGAATAATTGACAAGAAAAGTTTCAACCAGACTGAGTCGCATTGATCTCCTTACGGTATGGACGACGTAATCGATGTTGTTCTGAAGACATGGCGTATCTTACTCTTTGAAATTAGAACAGATGCGAGCGATCGAGTCTGTGGTGAAGAAATCCAAAAACGTTTTTGGATTGCTACCGACAGGTTTTGGCAAAAACGATTGTTATGGATGGCTCTCACCAATAATGGACAAAGTGAGTCTTCGATAATGTTGTGATAGTAGGCCAGACTTTAAGTTTTCTTTAATGGATGAGATGAGCTGGAACTACATAAATTTTGTACATACATCGAAATAAGTTTAACATTTTATTCAGTGGCGTAGCCAGGAATTTTTCAGTGGGGGGGGGGGGGGGGGGGGGGGGGAGGGGCTGGAACATTTTCATGGGGAGGCGTCATGTAGATCAATGATATTTTTTTTTAGAAACTCAAAATCTCAGTGGGGGCGACTGGGGGGGCGACGAGGTTTCATGGGGGGGGGGGGGGGGGGCTGTCGCCCCTACCCCCCCCCCCCCCCCCCCCTTGGCTACGCCACTGCTTCATAACGCATCTTACTGGTATTAATTTTCTTGTTGTGAGACATATTTATTGATTTTGTTATCTGTTATTTACCAGATTTCTTTTTTATTGATGACTGTATTCTCCAAAGGAGTATTGAATTGAATTGAATTGAATTGAATTGAATTGGTGGGAGCTGAGGTCTATTTATTGGACTTCAGTTCAAAGACATTTGGTGGTTCTGTCCTATTTAGCCTCGAATTTTAACTGCTTGGCTGTGGAATACTAAGCACATGCGTCATCAGGGGTTGTTGATTCAGCAATATATGGACACAATAATGAATAGAAAATTAGCTATACACCAGCCAGGAAAATAACAGAAGAGTCAGGGTGTAAGGAAACTTTAAAAAAAAAAAAAAAAAAACTAAAAAAAAAAACACACAACAATCGCGCGACAATTTGTGGACAATGTTTTTCCCGGTCTAGTTCGGGAAGAGTTCAGGCGAATTTTTATTTTTCGGGAGCTAGTGTCTGTAGGCTACTGCATTGATTTTGTTCTGTCCAAGTAAAGTTTGAGGGGAAAATCGCGAACGTCAAATAGGCCCAGTAACTATCCAATCCATTAGCCGTGGAAATTTTATTCCAGATCTTTAATTCGGGTAAGCCGCATGTTTCGTCCAATTCGTAACGAGTGCTCACACATCAATTCCTCAGATCAAACCAGGGGTAAAGCACATCACATTGGTGATATCCCCCCTTCGTTCACTAATGATGGACCAAGTGAGCAGGTGGTCTGCCGTGGGAGTCAAATGTGCGGCCATTTTGCAGGCTAAAGAAATGGACAATGCTACTAGATGGTAAGTTTGGTGTCGTAATTTGAATTATTACTTTAAAGGGATTATGTAACTTGGCTGGATCAATACTGTGACGGCCTGCAGTCGTCCCTGTTTATGATGTCATTATTTATAAATAGTCTTGGCATCAAGCGCCATGGAGAGTTCCTACTGCGCATGTATTTTTGTGCGAGTCACGCCCATTTTCCACAGGTGAGAATGAGTGCGCCCTCTCGTTACCACGCTCCAGTGACCACGCTCCACGAAACTTTCAGCCAATTAGGGATAAGGGAAGGGCAGAACAATCCAATCACAATTAAGACGGCGGGGTTTAGGACAATTTATTGAAAGCATCCTTAATTGTAAGTGAGATATAAAGTATGTGTTGAGTTAAATAAAGGAGGAGAACTAATTAAGAGCTGAAACCATACAGACGTGTGCCTCTCTCTTGCTGTGTGTCGTAGGTTATTCAAATACATGCAGTGTAAGTGATAGTTTCTAGTCGCACTATCAAGCAGGGAGATTGGAATCGGCACTGTCGCCACGCTACCTAATAACAGACCGGTGCCGATTCCAACTTGATAAGACTACAAATACCCGCTAATGAGAAACCGCTCGGATAACAGCAAAGGTCCATTACAATACGTTCAGCATTTCGGTATGATTGACTTTATAGCATATCCTGGCCAATTTGAACACGCGGCCGATTTCAATTCATTTTAAAGCACATCAGTACAGAACATCAAAAATTGTTGTTTAGTTTCGTTATTTGAGTAGTCTATCGATGGATCAAATAAGATCATTCAAATAGTCGTTCGATCGTTCAAATTCGTCGAAATCCTCATGCATTACATAGAGGTTGATCGAAAGTGTAGAATAATCCATTGGCAAACATTTTTTTCGTATGGATTACCTGTATTCAAATTCGTGGACGTACGTGCCCATATAAATAAAAACATATTTGTTTACGAAAAGACACACAAACGGAAAAAGACACGGCAAAAATCTAACACGGGGACAAAACAAGATTATTCATAATTTTCCCCGTCAAATTGGCCAGCCGGGAAAACCCATCGCTCGGAACATTTTAATAACTGTGCCCTGGGGTGTGTAGAACATTGTCGGTTTTTAAAGTGTGACTAATGTACAAACGGCGGATAATTTTGAACTCGTCTATCAAACTGCCTTTGAGCCAGGGACTGCAACCTGTATTTGATATTTTAATAACAACCATAAGTGTTCACGTTTCTGTTAGTGTTTTTATCGTTGTTAGGAATCAATCAGCAAAGGAGAATATCAGTTGGTATTTGCATCTCCAGAAGCAGTACTGCGACAGCCATGCATGGTGGTTGGCAATCAAGAGATGGCGTGATCGAATCACTGCTTTAGTCATAGACGAAGCCCACTGCATGACCAAATGGTAAAATCGGGGGTGTCAGGTCTTCTATTGAAGCATCAATGATGATACTGTCGATTGCACTGTGAAATTTACGTGGTTTTATTTCATCCTTTTGCGTTCCTGCAACTTCCCATTTTTTTGTTAATTGACACAAGTTTACCTTTTTATTTCGCACAAATTTTTACTGCACTGCAACACTCAACTTGAAACTTCTCAAGTGCCCATGCATCATGCCGATACACCACTTTCAGAGTCCTCACCATAGGGCCCAATCACAACTTCAGCTTGATTGATGGCGATCTTGTTTCCCCTTTTTGTCTATCGAAATGAGCTTTCCTCATCTTAAATTTGAAACTGTCCTTATTTCTTTCCGCAGGGGTTCATTTCGTGAGGAGTACCTCAATATTTATCGGCTTCGGTCAATTCTCTCCAGCCAGCCTGTCGTCTGCCTTACGGCAACGGCAACACAGACGATAATGGAGGAGATCATCCATTATGTTGCAGCTTGAGGTGTCTACATTTGACATCATAGCAGTGCTTCCGGACAGGCAAGATTGCAATGAGAGTTTCCTGGATGCATAAAAAAGAGTTTAACTCATTTTTATTTCTAGTCCTTGACGAAAGAAAAAAAAACTTTAACCGGCAGGCATTTAAAGCACAAAGCGTATCATTATTACAACATTGCCTTAAATTAACTTTTATTTCATTCATTAATGTGCTTTCAGACCCAATATAAAGTTGGAGATGTTCAACGTGGATAATGCCAATGTTGAATAACATTTGGCCTGGTATTGTGCTCTGCTAAAGAGGGGAAAGGACGCACCAAAGGCGATAATTTACGCAAGGTAAATTATTTTCTATCACATTTTTTTTATTGCATTATGCGGGTGTCTTTCAAAAACAATGTCAACTACTCTTTGTTTTGTTTCTTTGCAGACAAGTGAACGAAGTCTCCCGCATTTATGCGTGGCTGATGACGAGTCTGGGGGAGATGGCTTGGGTGGACCCTGTACACAGTGTCCATAATAGAATAATTGACATGTACCATGGTAGCACTGACGACGAAGGCCAAAGGTGTGTTACATCATCATTTTGCCAAAAGACATCTCCACTCCGATGCGTTGTGGCTACCATGGCTTTTGGTTTGGGCATCCAAGCAGATGATGTGGAGTTTGTGATCCATTGGGGACCGGCAAAAGATGTTCTCAGTTATTGACAAGAAGTTGGCAGGTGCGCGAGAGATGGGAGGCAAGGGTTTGGAAAGCTGTACATATTCCCGCGGTCCATTAACAAGCGGTATACTGACAGTACCATGATACAGCTATGCAGCACAGTCAAAGGAGGCAACTGCATGAGACAAGCGGTGCTCGAGCATCTGAAGATAACCGGCATGAATGAGCGTGTCAAGGTGATCGGCTCCCACTGTTGCACTGTTTGCACGGAAGAGTAGAGGTGAGTAGGAATTTATGATTCTATGACCTGAAACAAAAATGAATATGTTAAAAGGATTCTTATGTTTCATAATAAATCTGAATGCTATACTTTTAAGTCTTTACGGTCTTTTGAGAGGTGGGGTTCTTTTTGTAAGTCAAAAAAGTTATCCGTGAAAGTATGATGAATTTCTCTTCTCAAGGCAAACCATTTTGCAGAACATTATCACGAGCACAGTTGATTTCTTTGTCTTGTAAACGTACCAATTTCCACCTGTCCATCTCCTGGGACGTCATGAGGAGCCTTTGCCCGAGACAATCGGGTGCTTTGATGCTGGTATTGTATGTGAAGTCTTCGAATCCACGATGCTGCCGACCAGGGTGGTAATCAAAGAGTGCATCTTTCTTAAATTCACTCACAAAATCCAGCACATCTTTGTTGGCGGTTTTCTTGGAGGAATTCTTGCTGGAAAGAAGATCACCCAGTCCGCCCTCTGTTAATAGTCGGTCGATCTGTTTTCCAAAGGCTCCGCTCATTCGCGAACAACGCTTTACCTGTTGTTGTGTGTATTTCCTCCGGGATCTCAGCAGCATATCTTGTAATAAAAAAAATAACAAATATTAGGTTGAACTTGACGAAAGAAATTACTTGAGCGGGGTTCGAACCTGTGACCTCTGGAAGCAAGGGATTGTCATACGTCCAGCCAGACCAGCGTCATTTGAAATGAGCTCGATGGATTTCATTTTAACTGAAATAAAATATTGAACATTCATGAAACTGCTGCAAACTGCTCCAACAAAATGAAAACGTTACGTAGGGAGGAAAGGGAGTCCACCTGGGCTACCTATACGTATATATGGATTATGTCAGCCGCGTTTTTCGGTAAAAAAGACCCTGTATCTATGGTTGTAAAGGCACGAAAGGGGTACGTACATTTAATACAAATCTTGCTAATTAACACAACGTCCAAACGTTGTGTTTGAAAGGATTGATTCTTCAAAATCACAACTTTTAACATTTTAAAGATGGCGCCGGCACGTAAAACGGATAAACTGCAGCCCTAATTATAATGTACCGTATTTCAGCACATTTAAACTACACAATTCCAGGGGTTGAGATCACGCAAGGCATGATGGGAAACAACATGGCGCTGCGAGATCGTACCCACGGGGCACGAGGTTGATACACACCGTCCGCTATCCTCCGCCTCGACTTTCTGTACGGCTGTTTGCGGAAGTGTGTGTGGGGTGTACGTACATGCACACAAAGCACATGCAAGGGTCGTTGAGGCTAACAGTATAGTAACCGTTTCATTTGTGACAACCACCGAGGAATCTCCCTGCTGGTTATTGCTGGTAAGATCCTCGCCAGAATCATGCTTAATCGCTTCACAACACACATTGCCAACACTTTTCTACCCGACAGCCAGTGTGGTTTCAGAAAAGGAAGAGGTACAGGCGACATGATCTTTGCAGCCCGGCAGCTACAAGAGAAATGCAGAGAGCAAAATACCGACCTCTACTGTGTCTTCGTCGACTTGACAAAGGCATTCGACACCGTCTGTAGAAAAGGACTCTGGAAACTCCTGTCCAAAATTGGCTGCCCTGAAAAGTATATTGAGATGGTTAAGCAGTTTCATGATGGTATGATGGCGCGAGTAACGGACGATGGGGAGTCTTCAAAACCCTTCCCGGTATCAAATGGAGTTAAACAAGGCTGTGTCCTTGCACCAACGCTCTTCAGTGTCGTGTTTGCTAGCATGCTCCTTGATGCTTTCCGTGACATCAACATAGGCGTGAAGATGAGATTCAGGACTGATGGTTAAACTCTTCAATCTGAGAAGACTTCAAGCAAAAACAAAGGTATTCGATGAATTAGTTCGTGAACTCCTATATGCCGATGACTGTGCTCTTGTCGCCCACACCCAGGAAGACTTACAACTCATCATGGACTGCTTCGCAACAGCTTGCTCACGCTTTGGACTTTCAATCAATCTGAAAAAGACAGAAGTGATGTTTCAACCTGCTCCAAGTAAGCCATATGTTCCACCCGTTATCACCATTGGAGATCACATCCTTCATTCTGTTGACAAGTTTACATACTTGGGCAGCACCCTGTCAAGAGAGGTCCACATAGACCAGGAAATCACAAATCGGATATCCAAAGCCAGCTCAGCTTTCGGAAGATTTCGTGAGCGTCTGTGGAATAGGAGAGGCATAAGCTTGAAAACAAAGCTGCGTGCGTATCAAGCTGCAGTCCTGACTTCCCTGCTGTATGCCTGTGAAACTTGGACAACCTACAGCCGCCACATCAGAAAGCTGAACCACTTCCACCTTTCCTGCATGCGTAAGATCTTGCGCATCAGATGGCAAGACAAGGTCCCAGACACTGAAGTCCTCCAGCGAGCGGAATTGCCCAGTGTAGGTGCTTTGATCATGAGAGCTCAACTTCGCTGGTCAGGTCATGTAGTACGGATGACTGATGATCGACTCCCCAAAAAGATCTTCTACGGTGAACTAACAACAGGCAAAAGATCGGCTGGTGGTCAATTCAAGAGATACAAGGATTGCCTTAAAGCAACCATGAAGCAATGCAACCTCAATGTGAGTAGCTGGGAAGAACATGCCCATGATCGAACGGCATGGAGAAGATTATCACACGAAGGTGCATCAAGCTTCGAAGCCCATCGCATCAGGGAGGCTGAGCTGAAACGACAGCAACGAAAATCTCGTCAGCTAGATGCTTCCCTACGTGTCCACCCCCACCCCCAACCTAGTGTGTCCAGTGTAGAACCGTAGCTTCCTGGCTAGAATTGGACTTATTAGCCATCTGCGAACACACAACACCAACTAGTATGGAGATGTTGGCTGTCATCTTCGAATTTCGAAGGACGAACTATATATATAGTAATGGTGTTGCGGCGCGCGCTGTGTGCGGTAGCGGGAACAAGCTCGTACACAGAAAACACAAAGTGAGTAATTTGACTCAATATCGCAATAATTGAGTCATTTTGTCGGTGTATTGAGACACTTTGAGCCAAAGTGTGTCACTATACGGACAAAATGATTCACTTCTTAGGATAATGAGTCTAATTACTCACTTTGTGTTTTCTATGTATGGGAACAAGCTGATAGCCTTGGTCAAGGCTAACCGTCCGCGCGCATGTTTTTTGAAAAGGGTAAAGAACACAATTTCACATTCTAGTTGTGTACACTTTCGAACGGAGGATTAAAAAATGAAGTTGGGTTTTCTTCGGTTTCTTTGTCATTTTTGAAAGAATAAAAGAAACAGAGATCTAAATTGATCAAAATCGATGAGTATAGTCAAGGTGTGCGCAGCATTTGATTGCTGGAGTGGGGAAGTAAGGAGCGTTGAAGTAAGAATAGGACAATTATTTGCAAGTAGGCCTAAGTTGTTTTTTTAACGAGGCCCATACAACATGGCATGGAGGAATATGAACATGGGAATGACAAAGCAAATTATAATATCGTTAATGTTGTCGCTCTGAGTTTGAGGGGATGGAGGCCTGTGTGGTTGCTAGCGAGATATTCTGTTCAAATTCCATGCGATCTAGGCCTGTCGTGCTGGTCGGCATCATTTTTCTTTTAAAGACATATAGGCTAGGCCTAAACGTGCATGACTGACCCAGCAATGGCAATGAACAAAAGTTGACTTGTTTAAAATAGTTTATTCGAATAACTTTTATAACTTTTATATACAAAATCTGATTGAATTATGTGTCTGCCTTGGCTTAACGCCTACCGAAATGTTTCTATTTTTTTTCTTTATAAAGAGAAACCGAGGAGATGGTTTATGCTAACTTACTGCACAACCGGCCGATTGACCTTCATATCAAACAAAGATCTTCAGCAAAGCCATAGCAAAAACCACCAGCTGCAGAACGATATCCAAGCGGACGAAAATGGAGAACTTCACGGAGGGATGGAATCGACTGTATCATCCACTGAATGGAACATGCGATGTGATAGGCATCTGAGAGTTTGACTTAATGTGGAACTGTTAATATTGATTGATTTTGTTTTTGGAAAGAAGCTGTGGAGTTTAACGCAAGTATTTTTATGAGCTCCCAAGATGACTGTCACATTATTGACAGTTTGTATGGTGAGGAAAGCAATGAGTACTTATACGGTTTGAAATTATATTGTGTACGCCGTTATATAAGATTACTAGCTATAGCCATTAATACACCGTCATATTCGCTCACAAAAACAATTCCCATTACACTTACAAGTAATTATATTTATTTTCAGAAGTAAAGCTAAACATTTAATTATAAACAAGATCGTGCGTAGCTTGAATTATTCTTTGACAAAATTAGTATAGTACTATAGGTTTTCTCGGTCAATTTCGGCAAATGAGCAGCCAATTTAATTTTCGTGCGTTCGAATTGAAGCTATTTTGCCTCCAGTTGTTACTGCGTTTCAAATTCAGAATTCGGCCATTCAATTTCGTTTTGAGGCATTCAAATTCCTTTAGCACTGTGTTCAATTTAGCATATCGTCATTCTTTTTCGTGACACACAATAAGGGAATAACAGTGTGAGGAGCCGGTCTTCACTGCGTGATAATGACCGGGTGTGGGGGTGACCGCTGTTAATGGACCGAGACGAAGTCGAGGTCCATTAACAGCGGTCACCCCCGCACCCGGTCATTATCACGCAGTGAAGACCGGATCCTCACACTGTTATTCCCATTAATAAATACCTTTATAACGAAATAAACAGTTAAAATGCTCCAATTTTGTGACTTTTTTCCGGCGATATTTCCAGACTTTTTTGTGTTCATGTTCATGGGCCATATTTTAGCTTAACAGCTATAACGACGTAAACTCAACAGAAACTGCTGACGTAGCGAAACAAATTACAACAATGTTTTCATATCTTTACCTGATGGAGGAAGCTGAAATCTCGCTTACACATTCCTTGTGTCCGGAATTACAAAGATGCTTGGTTTAGGAAAGGTAAATATGTCGGTGGGTGAAGTGTTTCAAAGAAAATAAATCGTAGATCTACGCTTTCGTCGTAAACATCCTCAGTATATACTCAGCTGCACTGCTGTACGATGTCGTTTCAAAACTTCCTTACGCGCGCGCACGCACGCATCCCTAGCAACTGTGTTGCGTACGCGCGCCTCAGTCTCACGCGATGGGGGTTGTGCAGTGCTCAATTGTTAAAAGCTACCGCAGGACTGTTACTATATTTTGACCAATCATTGGCTTGCATGGGGCTGAACGGGGCTTGATCAATGCTGGTTCAGGGGCCATTTATTCGCTTGATCTTTGAAGCCGGTCCATTATCACCGTTAATGACCGGCCACGTGATCGAGTCTCGACCAATCAGAAACCATCAACTCTCCAAGGTATTTATTAATCATCATTCAATTTAGCAAAGCTGGTTCGACTGGAGATTTTACTGATTTATTTTTTTTTCAATTTCGTAAAGAGGCAATCAATTTCGCTTAAAGAGAATTCAAATAAGTACGACTAAAGAAATACGAATAAACAGATAAACTGTACTAGGCAACTGTTTCGTATCTTCACTTTAATTCAGGCAAACCTTGTTTTCTTTATTCATGCTTCCAGTAGACTTTACATGGGGCTAATGAGGTTTTTTCTTCTTCTTTGTTTTCTTCTTCATTTTTTTTTTTGGGGGGGATCTTTATTGGTTAACTGACCAAGACCTAATTTTGTACTGTGTTTGAATGGGATGTTTCTTTATGTTTTTTCCTGGTTTTTTATTGTTTATGTTGTTTCTCCCTCAACCATCAATCTGTTGGCGTGCCAGACATCTTGGCATATACATGTATGTTTGGGTATGGTTGTACCACTGCATGCACTTCACTTGGGTGATGACATCAACGCTCTGGATGGCTGCTTGTTGAAGGAGATCGCACCTCCACTGCTGCATGTTCATTCCTGCTTGCTGGACAGCCTGTCTGTCTCCGACACGTTGTTGCCACTCAGGTAACCCAAGGATGCGTTTAACTGCAGCCTTGAATGCAGAGTGTGCCATCTCCGTGCTGTTCAGGAATGGGGAGTAGGGAGGGAGGCGCTTCAGCTGGATCATTGGGTTGGCACCTTCAGGGAGTTGGGCTCGCACGTGAGGCCTCGCATTGTCGTGTATGAGGTAAATGGGTTCGTCGTCTGGGAAAACTGCATCACACTCTTGAATTGTGTCCGCAAGAAACTCCTCGAATCTCTCTCGCGTCACAGTTTCGAATGCGATTCGGTGGTGCACCAAGCCTACTTCACTACTCTACCCTGGGAGCGTTGAGTTAAGACGTTATAACCTGTCTCGTCAATGAAGACTAGATGCGCCAGAACACCATGCTGCAGGAACCACTCACCATACTGGACGCGTTGATCAAGAACTTCAGGGGGATTTCTTGCATCATGGACGTCCTCCACTAGTTTCAGTGTAATCATCATCCCATCCAAGGCCCTGGCTATGGTGGCAGTTGAAACCTGGGGCTTCTCTGGCAGATGCTCACTCAAACTAGCCTTCATTTGTTGAAGTGTCAAGACGGGATTAGCGTCAAGGATGCCTTGCACATGGTTTCGCATGTCATCATCCATCTTGCTGTGGGTTGCTCCTCCTCTTGCCAGCGTCTCTCGCCTTCCAGTCCTCAAATATGTTGCAACAATTGATATGGCTGTGGACTTGTTGATGTTCAAATTGACCGCAAGCTGAAGGTAGTCTTGCTCGTTTCCCTCGAAGGCCTCAATCAACCTTTCTCGATCTACCTGGGCCACTCTAGCGTAGCGACCACGAGCTGCCATTTCTAGAAATATGCGTGTAAAACTGTAGCGAAAGCTCGTCTTCGAAGTACATCGGCAAAGTGACTCAAGTGCCAAAAAGTGAACCGTATTTATGCCTTCAACATTCTTAAGGAAACAAAAATTTAACAAAGCGTTTTTTAGATTGCACAAATTCCAGAAATGACTGCCCAAAAATGAATTTGAATGACTAAACACACGCCTCAAAAAGCTCCTGCGAATTTGAATGCTGCTTTGTTGAATTGTTAAATTGCATGATTATTAGAGAGTTCTGAGAGCCATAACATTGGGGTATTGAAGAGATATGGCAATGAACCTCTGGCCCGGACTCGGGGCTTCCAATTCTGAGCATTTTGGGGGTACAATTGGGCTCGAAAGTGGCGCTATTTTGCCATGTTGTGGAGGGATCGTTTTTCAAGATGGCTACCGTTCCGCTTTGGGGAAAATAGGGGTCGTCTTCTTTGGACGAGAATTTCTCGAAAAGTCAATGGTCAACCCACCAAAAAATGAAAAGAAATTGAAAGATGACATGTCGATCATCATTTTTCTCTGCAGCTAAAATACCTGTGAGAGTTTTGACTGAGTAATTTTAAAAGAATTTTGAAGTATGGGCATTTAGCACTAGTGGCTATGGGATTTTTTTTTATTGCACTGTTGCACCCATAGGGGTGCAGACCAGTAAATCGCTCCGAAATTGCCTACGCCGGCCAAATCACGATTTGCATGCCCTCAAAATCTTTAGTATTTGAGCATGAACTTGAGGGTTTGTAAAAAATATGGGTGGAAGCCGTGCACAGGACTGGGAGCTTGCAGTTCTGTGTAATTTGGATGTAATTTGGACCCTAAAAGCGCTCTATTTTGCAATGGAGTGTAGGCATCGTTTTTCAAAATGGCGATGGGCTTCAGGACTATTTTCAGGGGTGATCATCTTCAGATGGAAATTTCTCCTAAAAGTCATTAGTTGACCCCCCAAAAATTGAAAAGAAAATGAAAGATGATGAAATTAGCTTTAATTTGATGTGTGTCTCGAACACCTTGGAGAGTTGTGAGTATTTTTCCCGAATTTTTGAGGTGGGAGCATTTACCATTGGGGTCTATGGAAGTTTATTTACTGGTCTGCTACCATAGGCCTTTCTTTTGTTTGTAAACATTGGCGCCATTTTGTATGGGCTGCCGTAAGCGCATAAATTGAAGCCGTGGTTGGCAACATATTTTTTCAAAAAAAGTCCTAATAACGCCATCAACACATAGTAAAAAGGCATGTGTAGAAATTATTTTGTAGCTTCGTTGAAAATGTTGTATTTTCAAGTATCAAATAATATTTTGGTGATCTGTAATAACTCTTCTTCATTTTTGCAGTGTCGGACCTTCCATAGTTTTGCAGGCCGTGGTTGGCAAAAATGCAGTTTGCCAACCAAGCGCAGAAAGGTCTATTTCTGATGAATCTTAGGTCCGGTAGCCTCCGGTGATACATTGAATTACAATTTACGTCACGTGACTAAAATGGGAGGAAATCCTCCTTTTTCCGAAAATTTCCGAAGTTTGCCGAAGTCGTTTCGTCGACAATCGGATAGCGCCCGAGTATTTCCGAGTATATAATATAGGTTTAATTATAAACTGCTAATTGCTTATTAATTTTATTTTCAATGAGTTGATAATTAGTAATCATTGCTTTCATTTAGAAAACTTGAAATTCAACGATGATTTTGTGCATCAAAATACTCGGATCGTAAGGGCGGACTTTGTGATGCGTCATGTACAATTTTGAATTTGACGACCGTTACCGAGATTTTTCCAAAACTCGGCCTTCATTCGGCTCCGCCTGCTAACAGTGCTATTTGGGTGCCTAATTTTGAAGATTCCAGATCAACATTAGTCAATGTTATCTTACAGAAACATCAAACTGTATTATCATAACTGTATGATATAGGTTTTCCCGGCGAATTTTTGAATTTTTCTAATCAGTTTCATTATCATCCATTCAATTTCACGTGAGTCTTGCACATGTGGTCAAATTGGGGTTTCTTTTTCATTTTGGGTTCATCCAATTTAATTTTTAGGCAGCCAAGATCTTGCTCTGAATGTTCGTGTTCGTTTTCGGGCATGCTATTTCGTTTTGGTGCATTCAACACTTAATTTGTAACTCAGTCTTAAATTAAGTCTTTGCAACCTTTTGACGGTTGACGCATTCAAATTAGCGAACATCTGTGCGCTTATAACGTATAACCGTGCTTTTCGTTTCTTATTCGTTTATGGGCAATCGCTTTCATCCTATGGTCATTCATATTAATAAGATGTTTTAATCGATATGTTTTCTTATTTTCCTCCAAGGTTCATTCCCCCCCCCAAAAAAAAAAAAAAAATCTTGATGACTGTAAAATTTACAATGTTACAAATTAACTGATATGAGGGAAACAAGATGTAACAAAATAATTAATTGAAAGTGACTAAGATAATTTATTTTTCACTGTTGACCTTGTCTACTTGTTTAAACGTTTGATCAAGGGGTATCTTTACGTTGGCACTTTTTTGACGTGCAAGACATCGGGACACGTGTGTTTGGCAACCATCGGGAACACTTCTCTTGCGTTATTTATGTTTTCTTGCGTATGTCTGACCGAACACTTACCGTATTCAAAAGGCCCATGCAAAAGTAAGTTTTCAACGCAAACCTTGAAAATACATCTTTGTGTAACATTTAACCTTAATCGCAAGTTTTATTTTCCATTTTGAAGGGTGTTTTTTTGTGCCCTCTCCATTTTTATGCTAATGCATGCTTTCACACAAATGTTTTCAATTAGCAAGTTTCGGATGAATAATTTGAAAGAAAACCCCTAAACTGAACAGTGTCTCCCTGAAATGACATCACAGTGACAGCGCGATCATAGGTAGTCCGAAAAAGCATGGACACTTTTAAATGTTTAAAGAAGTGCACTTTTGCAATAAAATTGACCCAAAAATGTTGTCAAATGTGGAGGTTTTTTTACATAAGAGTTGCACAAAAAGAATACCTGAGAACAATTCATTGCACATACCCTTTAATTTAGAAAAAAAAGGCCACTACGGATTGAAGACATCAAATATGATTTACGCTAAGGAATACGGACACGTATGAAGTCTTAAAAGATGTTTGACAAAATGTGAAATATGTTTGAACATTAATGAACATGAATGCCCGATCAACCCTTACTGCTGCATGGTTAAGACGAAATTGAATGAACAACGCGATACTTTTAATATAAATGCATCTTTGATAGAGACGAGTGCAGATAAAAGGCGATAGAATGCTCGGATAGTGAAATAGAATGATTCTTTTTGATTGTCGAATGCCGATCTTCGTGATCTTTCAATTTCAATCTAAATCGAATGAGCCAGGCGGTAAATTGAATAAAAACTTGGTGAAATTGGCCGGGAAAACCTATAATATAGTGTAACACAAAGCTCTAAAATCCTCCATTGACGCATTTCACAAGTTTAACTTTAAAGAATTCAATTTATCAGATAAGCGTGATATTTTATTGCATATTTTTTAGCAATGCGCACAACCATTTTGAAACGAAAAATAAATTTGAAGGAAAAATGGAGCAAGCTTCAAGGTCACTATCCAGCTTGATAATGCATTTTGAATTTTGTCGGGGACATAATCACTTCTGGTCAAAAATGTTACTTTTATGGGCATAAAAATACACGTTTGTGCACAAACCTACGGGAATTTAGGTGCGCGTAACGCACGTTTTGCCCCACGCACATTGATCTCCTAGATCAATGCCCACGCACCACTGCGCGTAGAGCGTCCATGACGCGACGGAACGGGAAAGTTTGTGCACAGTCTATGGCGCGTATGCACGCGCTGCCGATCTAGTCTTTTTATTCTGTATCTAACAGAAAGGGCCAATATGTCAGAAACCTGAATTTGCGTTTTCACGAAGAGCCACATATCTTTACTAATTAATTTTCACAAATTAACTGCTGTATTAAGTCTTATTACCGGGTTCAAGTAAAAATTCAGCTCTCGTAGAATCGTGTGATGGTTTTCTTGCTGCATGTGCACAAAGTTGTTGCAAAGTGGTATTTTTTTTGCAGTTTTAAAATATGAGAAACTTCTTTTATCTCGAAAACGCTTTTTCTTCAAAATCACCATAATGTGGCTCTTCGTGAAAGCGGTGACGATATGGCTGCAAGAGCCCAACCCACGCACGGATTCCAAGCCTGACTGTTCAGACAATAGATGCAGCACAAAAAGTCCCTTCACCCCGCTACTGCCTGGGTTTTTTTATTATAGGTTTTCCCGGCTATTTTAACACTTGTATCGCACGAATTCCCTATATCGATACTTTAATTTCGTCCCCGATCATCGCCAAGCTCACTTCTCAATTTGAATTTCAAAAAGCCACCACTAGATTTCATTTAAAAGCTTCAGTATAATTCAAATTGTTAGCATTCCGATTCGTCCAAAATCTTTGAAATTCGTCTCGTGAAGCAATCGGCGTTGAATTGACAAAGCAAATTCGTTTTTTGTCATTCGTTTTCATGTTGTTGTCATTACATTTCGTCCCTGGTGACTTAAAGGGAAAATACAAGATTTGCAAACATCAAAAAACGAAATGATCAAATTATCACGAAATACCTTACTGGATTGTTAGGAATGACAGTCTAAAGCATCCTTTAAAATCGTGGCTCCTGGTGTGCTGACATTTTCAAGAAAAACTGCATTTTTCCAACGCTGGTCGGCGACCAGCGTTGAAAAAAACTGGCTTTTTTCAAAAACTGTTTTTAATTTTTCATATTTTAGTTTTCTGAATTTTCTTTGCAATTGATTACACACCTCTGAAGAGGTACAAGCCTGCTAGACTGATTCTCTGACCTTACAATTCCCTAAAGTGTATGGTGATTGGGGTCAGGGAACCAGACTACAAGAACATGATAGGTTTTCTTGGTTTTTCAAGCCCAAAACGTGAAACATGTCAGTTCAACAATATTTTCTATAACATACTAATCCTCCAAATCCATTTATTTCTGAAAATTGAAGCAAAAGCAATGGTTGTACATTCCCTTTAAATCGTATACGATAAGAAAATGCGCCCAATCTTTAGACTTATTTGAAGAATTATGCGTATTAAAACAATGATAATTCAACATAATGTTTCCTTATATGTATAAATAAAAGTAGTTAGCTGTAAGGTATGAATTTTTATTTCTGTGTTTCACAATTAACATTAGAGTCAGGAATCGACATTTCACAATATGCACTTATGACATTGACACTAAGTTCAAAGACCTTCTTAATGTTATTTTATAGACATACCTTATTTCTGTTGTTTTATTCATATACATATATCAAAGAGCAAGTTACGAAGGTGTTTGATCTTAATGCTTAATTTCCATATGCTATAAAGCAAAGAGCACATTGTAAACGTTCAATTTCTGATTTTAATGTTAATTGTCAAAGAAAACTCAAAACTTACAGCTATACTTTCATTTATAAGGAATTTGTTAAAAATTAAAATTTAATTAATGCGCAAACAAGTCCAAAGATTGGGCACATTTTTAATCGTAACGTTTTAAGTCACCAGAGACGAAATGTAACGACAAGAACATTAAAACGAATGACAAAAAACGAATTTGCTTTTTCAATTCAACGCCGATTGCTTCACGAGCCAAATTTAAAAGATTTTGGACGAATCGGAATGCTAACAATTTGAATTATTCCCAGTCAAATTTCCCAGAGAAATGGCGGTTGCTAGGCCGTTGGTGGCGCTATATAGCACATGTAAATGACTATTTTTATTCCTCTTTACTGTTTGGTCCACGGTGTTATGGGGAACATCGAATGGCATGTATGCATGTTATAGGTTTTCCCGGCCATGTTCCTGACATGTTCATTCACTTCTGAAAATCGGTCATTCATTTTCGTCAGAATATGAATGGTCGTCTTTAATCTCATTTCAATTCAACGAAAGTTCAATCCTTTTCATTGTGCGTGCATTCGGTTTTGAGAAACAGTACAGACGGCCAATCACGTTACCTGTGCATTCATTTACGCAAGCGTACCTTTTCGCGCAGAGTTCTGGCATACAATTTCGTGAATGTGCAATCAAAAGTACGTTTTTCTCATTCAAAATAGTAGATTGCATCACATAACATCAAACTAAAAGTGAAATACAATGGCCAATGTTTGAAATCGCCCTTTTTAAAAGCGAAAAGGAAGTCTTGTAAACGAATCTGAATGAGCATAAACAAAAGCAACCTCGTCCCCAGGGTGTCGAGCAGTACGCGCCCACCACTACCTGCTCTCTCACCCTGGTATTGGATCATTTGCATGTGCAAGATTTTTGAACACGTATGCAAATGAGGAACAGTCTGGTGCCTGGATATGCGTTACACATAGCGTTTGTTTTTGTATGCGGTGTCTGGGGTAAAAACAGAGTCAATTCGTAGCAGCGCGAGCACGGCGTGAGTTACGAAAACACGATTTTTGAAATCAAACTGTTACGATCTTATCGAGACAACATGCAGTATCATATTTCATATTAATTTGAGCAAATTGGAAAGGAAATTAGTATTTTTGAGAAGGCGTGGACGAATGATCGCGAAAACACGTAGGCCTACTGCACGTTGTGAATAATAGCACCAAGTACACGATAAAAATCCATTACTAGCCAATTGCGGTATCCAATCAGGATACAGGAAGAAAGTTTCCTATCCAGGGTTTACTATTGGAAACGCGGTTAGAAATAAAGTAAGCACTGGGGACGAGGTTGAAACGAAAGGTGCTGCTCAATCATTTAATTGATTGAACTGAAATGGAATCGAATGCTCTGGTAGCGAAAATGAAACGCGTGTTCAGAGCGCTTCTCATATTCAAGCGAAAATGAATGACCGATTTTCAGAAGTGAATGAACATTTAAGGAAATTGGCCGGGAAAACCTATATTATATGGAGCTATAAAAATTGATATATTAAGGTACAAAGAAAAATTTAAACCAATTCCACACCCGTGACGAAGTGTTATTAATTCTAGGACAGGCCTTTTTTCCTTCTTCTTTTTTGAGGGGGGGGGGGAGGTGGGGGGGTGGGGGGGGGGGGCTTGGGGGGGGGGGGGGCTGGGGGGAAGCTTTTGGGCGGGCTTTAGAGAGTTTAAAAAAATCTTCAAAACTCATTAACACTAATACACTGTTTAAACCATGTTTCATATACTCCCTTTTTATTCCCATTAAAAGCAAGAAAGCCTCATTCTCTTACAAGCATCAGTCAACTTTCTATTGCATTCCTATACCGGGACCATAAAGCATCAGAACCATGCAAAAATATGCAAATACAACGTTTAAAAAAACACAATATATGAACATGTCATTTATATAGTAATCAAAATACTGATAATAAACCCTGGGTAATCATGAACATTTACACAAACCCAAAATACATTTAAGCCATCAAACCTCAGATCATCTTGACCAAAAGTTGTTTAAAAGATCTGGAATAAAAATAACATTTAGTTTATTATTATTAAATTGAAAACCTAGCTAGACTGAAGACGAAAACATTCTGTCCAGCCAAACCACACTAATTTCCCTTCTTATGGTCCAGGAGTGCCCCATGTACTTTCTAGGAAATGGAAGCTTGTATTTTTTAAAAGGGGGTAATTTTCTTCAGCTCTCTGGGAGGGGCACTACACAAATGTTCCTACATTATTACGTTTTAAAACGAAAAATAAGCATTTATGAATGGGAATAAACGAGTAGTGACTCGATAAAGTAACGGCCGTTTAAAACCTTGCAGGGTCCACCGCTGTTCCGGAGGCTCACAGCGCCTGTTTGTGTCGATTAATAAAAAAAATGTTATATCTCGAATATCAAAAACTTATTTGTAATATAGGTTTTCCCGGCCAATTTCCTGAAATGTTCATTCACTTCTGAAAATCGGTCATTCATTTTCGTCTGAATTTGAGAACCGCTCTGAACACTCGGCGTTTCATTTTTGCTATCAGAGCATTCCATTCCAAGTGATTGAGCTGAGCAGCACATTTCGTTTATGCTCATTCAGATTCGTTTAATACAAGACATCCTTTTCGCTTTTAGAGGGCGATTTCAAAAATTGGTCATTCTATTTCACTTTTAGTTTAATGTTATGTGATGCAATCTGCTATTTTGAATGAGAAAAACGTTCTTTTGGTTGCACATTCACGAAATTGCATGTCAGAACTCTGCGCGAAAAGGTATGTTTGCGTAAATTAATGCATTAGTAACGTAACTGGCCGTCTGTTTCTCAAAACCGAATGCACGGACAATGAAAACGATTGAACTTTCGTTGAACTGGAATGGGATCATAATTAAAGACGTTCATTCAAATTCAGACGAAAATTATTGACCGATTTTCAGAAGTGAATGAACATTTTAGGAAATTGACCGAGAAAACCTATATAAAAAGGTGATTGAAAAGACCGGTGAGCCGTTGTTGCGCAAAACGAGACTGGAGACAATGCGGTCCCCAAGACAAGAGGGCGTTTTATACGAGCTAAAGCACGGACATAATGCGCACAAACCTAATGTCGCCTTCGCTCGTCCCCCCGCCCTGCAGACAGGACGCTGGGATACGCTGATGAATTCATGCTCTGATTGGATAGATTTTACGTAACCTGTGACCTGCACGTCATCACGGCCACACCCTCTGCAAGGTTTCAAAAGGCCGTTAAGACTGATTCTTTGCTGTTTTAATCCAATTCATAAATGCTTTTGTTTTCGTTGAAAAGCGTTATAATGTAGGAAAATCTGCAAAACTTATCTGTGTTGTAAACTTTCCCGCCACTTGCCTCAGGCTCCGTTTCGAATTCACGAAGGGTCATATTGCATGCATTGCATTTCGCTCGTACCCCCGCCCTGCAAACAGGACATTGGTTGGATTTTGCGTGACCAGTGACCTGTGCGTCATCAAGGTCATGACTCTGCAAGGTTTGAAACGCCGTTAAGACTGATTCATTAGTCTTTTATTCCAGTTTATAGATGTTTTTTTTTCTCGTTAAAAAGCGTAATAATGTAGGAAATTCTGTAAAACGTATCTGTGTTGTAAATTTACAATTCCCGTTACTCGCTCAGGCTCCGTTTCGAATCACGAACGGTCGGATTGCATTATGCGACGCTCAAAATGTTGTCCACATGGTCCGCAATGAAACAGAAATCACATCCGGTATGGAATGTGCGCAATTCTATGGGAAGTTTTCGGATAGCATTTGCGCACATTGTGTAACTGCGGTCTTGAACAGCTACAGCCAGATGCTTTATACATAGGTCATACTCATAGGCCACTTCCTTCACAAGATTCTGTGAAGCTCATCAGAGTCAACCTCGACCCCAGGGTGTCGAGCAGTACGCGTCCATCACTACCTGCTCTCTCACCCTGGGCCAAGTTCGGGCAAGGACCATTAGTCGACTAGTGGTTGATTTGTGACGTACCTTACGCCTGCGCACTAATAGCAAAGTGCGAACGTCTCTAGTCGAACGCTGGTCAAAATGTCTGGATCCTGGCTCCCTGTTCTACGTTATGAACGCGCGCGGCTATGGTTACCAGTGAAGCAACCAACCCCAGTAGGTTGGTTCCAAATAGTCGACTAGCGTAGTTAACCATCGTCGACTAGACAGAGTTCGGGCAAGCGTTAGTCGACCAATGGTTAACTATAGTCCTTGCGCGAACTTGCCCATAGTATTGGATCATTTGCATGTGCAAGATTTTTGAACACGTATGCAAATGAGGAATAGTCTGGTGCCTACATGTGCGTTACATTATCGTTCGTTTTTGTATGCGGTGTCTGGGGTAAAAACAGAGTCAATTCGTCGCAGCGCGAGCACAGCGTGAGTTACGAAAACGCGATTTATTTAATTAAACTGTTACGATCTTATCGAGACAACATGCAGTATCACATTTCATATTACTATGAACACATTGGAAAAGGAAAGGAATGTTTTTAAGAAGGCGTGGACGAATGATCGCGAAAACACGTACTGCACGTTGTGAATAACAACACCAAGTACTGATTTTATGAACTCATCTCCATTAACGAAACCTGTGGAGGAAAACTGGAATATCTTCAAAAATGGGTTGACTGATATCATAAATCAACTAGTTCCTCAGAAGATTGCCAAGGGCAGACCTAGACCTGCTTGGCTTTCAACTGACCTAATACGCATGTGCAGAAAGAAAGAGAGGCGTTATGTGAAAGCAAAGAAAAGTGGGTTAGCATCAGACTGGGAAGACTTCAAAATACTACAGAAGAAAGTCAACCGTGAGGTTCGCCGAGCAAAGCGTTCTCACCTACAGGATATTACCTCATCTGAAAATCCAAGACAGTTTTGGCGATTTATTAACTCCAACAGGAAAGACAACACGGCCATACAGGTTCTCAAAAAAGATAACACAAACATCACCACAGATAAAGAAAAAGCTGATGTGTTAGCTGACCAGTTCAGTAGTGTGTTCACCAGAGAAGGGGAGGTTGATACAGATACCCAGCAGAGTTTACCATCCAGTCCATATCCTGACATGCCTGACATCGTGGTGTCCGTGGATGGCGTTGCCAAGCTGCTGAAGGAGGTTAACACCAGTAAATCTGCAGGGCCCGATGCTCTGTCTAACAAGGCACTTAAACTGGCTGCTGATGTCATTGCACCAATGCTTGCAGTCATATTTCAACAGTCACTCGACACTGGCACTCTGCCTACAGATTGGAGAAAAGCAAATGTTGCGCCACTTTTCAAAAAGGGCTCCAGATAATGATCCCTCCAACTATAGGCCAATCTCACTGACGTCGGTTAGTTGTAAACTGTTAGAGCACATCATAGACAGCCATCTTATGGAACATCTTACAGACAACCAAATCCTGATTCCGAACCAACACGCTTTCCAGAAAGGCTTGTCATGTGAATCACAGCTCGTCATGACCATGCAAGATCTGACCAGTAATTTCGACAACCAGATAACCACAGATGTTGCAGTATTAGACTTCTCGAAAGCTTTCGATGTCGTCCCTCACAAGAAGCTAATCCAAAAAATTGGGTATTAGGCCCCCCCCCCCCCAAAAAAAGTCTCCGGTTTCTGGTATGGAGCTTGCCCCAAAAGTGGTGCGGCGACGCGGCTTTTTTTTTTTTTTTTACCTGATTTTTTTGCTTCAAATGTCGGCTGATGACTGCAAATGGTGCCCGACTAAACTTAGTGCAAATATATGGGAGTTCAGAGAGGCCACATAAAGCTTATTCTCGACCATAACCCAATCTAAACACACGTTAAAATTGTGCAGCAGCAGGATTCCAGTCAAACCAGTGAGTTTGGCGGTTTTGAGACATCATCTTGTATTGAAAAAAAACCTTTTTCATGGCTACGGCGACGCGCGCGCATACCAGAAACCGGACACTTTTTGGGGGGGGCCTGATGGAGTCAGAGGTAAAACTCAGAACTGGATTAAATCATTTCTGACAGACAGGCTACAACGGGTGATGGTCAACGGTGAAACATCCAAGTGGCATCAAGTATTAAGTGGAGTTCCGCAGGGAACAGTCCTGGGACCGCACTTGTTTCTACTCTTCATAAATGACATCAACGACTCTGTGGGTGGAACAACACGACTTTTTGCTGATGACTGTTTGATGTACCGCAAGATTCATTCTCCATCCGATGAGCATTCATTCCAGAAAGATCTTGATACCTTGGCTGACTGGGCAGATACATGGGGTATGAAATTCAATCCAAGCAAATGCAATATCATGAGAATCTCCAGAAAAAGAGACTCGGTAAAACCATCATACACCATGTTAGGGATAAATCTTGAAGTAAAAGCTGAGATCACTTATCTCGGTATCATCATCCAGAATAATTTGAGTTGGAACCGCCAGACTGAACATGCAGCCTATAAAGCCACCCGTGTCCTCAACTTCATCATGAGAAACTTCTACCCTGAGCCTCAAATTCCGTCAGGTTAGGCCCCTCCTTGAATATGGGAGTACTGCTTGGAACCCATATGCCACCAAAAACATCTCTTCACTTGAAAGAGTCCAGAGGCGAGCTGCACGTTTCGTCTGCAAGGATTTTTCAAGAAGAAGCAGCGTAACTCAGATGTTGGCTACCTTGGGCTGGACATCACTTGAAGAGAGGAGGGAATTAAACCAACTAGTATTTTTGTACAAGGTCATCAACAACACAGTAAACATTCAACCAGATGCACTGCAACCGAAAAGTAACAGACAAAGGAGGGGGAACAACTGCCAATTTAATGAAATCACCGCAAGAACCAATATCTACATGCAATCCTTCTTACCAAGAACAGTCAGAAAATGGAACAAATTACCCCAAGATGTCATCAATGCCCCAAACCACAATCAATTTAAATCATTGATTTAGTTAATGCCACTCTCCAAGCCTCTTAGTTATGCTTCCTTGAGGAGTTCTGAAGAGGATAACCACCAAGTACCAAGTACCAAGTACACGATCAAAATCCATTACTAGCCAATTGCGATATCAGGATACAGGAAGAAAGTTTACTATCCAGGGTTTACTATTGGAAACACGGTTGGAAATAAAGTAAGCACTGGGGACGAGGTTGCATCAGAGTATTCCAGCGTCCTGTTTGCAGGGCGGGGGGTACGAGCAAAGCATTGCATGCCGGCAGGGGGTACGATTCGCTCGTACCCCCTGCCCTGCAAGCAGGACGCTGGGATACTCTGATGAATTCACGCTCTGATTGGATGGATTTTGCGTGACCTGTGACCTGCGCGTCATCACGGTTATGACTCTACAAGGTTTGAAACGGCCGTCAAGACTGATTCATTACTCTTTTATTCCAGTTTAGGGATGTTTTCTTTCGTTGAAAAGCGTTTTAATGTAGGAAATTCTGTAAAACTTATCTGTGTTCAGTGTGTTGCAAATTTACAATTCCCGTCACTTGCTCAGGCTCCGTTTCTAATCACGAACGGTCGGATTGCATTATGCGACGCTTAAAATTTTGTCCACATGGTCCGCAATGAAACAGAAATCACTTTCGGTATTAGCCTTTCGCCAAGGCCATCGTGGCTTAACTTGCCGGCATTAGACAAAACGTCCAATAATGCGAAGCGACTGGAGCACGAGACCACACACGCGAGTGGCGAAGCCACGAGGCCTTTTACAACTTGTCAAGAATTGTTTTTCTTTACAATCTCGATTTTTGCTACCCCAAAAAGGGTAGCAAAATTCCAACCAATCATGAGCCTTTAGTGCGCGCGTGGCTACTACCCAGACGCGTCGACGCGCCGACCGGATGCTTGCACAAAATTTAAAAACAAAAATTGCGAGTCTAGTTTTCCACGAGATCGTGAGCGCGTAATTGTTTTTACATCATCTTATTTTTTATTTTACTTATAAAAGTATTTCAAGAAATTAATTCAGTGTATGAACTTATTTTTCATCTGAACTTACAGTTACTTGCTCTTACGGTTTCCTATAGCTCACCCTTCTTTCATAAATGGAAGCAACTAGGCAAAATCCGCGTTGTGATTGGTTAACCTTTCAGCACTCTTCTTATTTGCATACAAATTTGAATAATTCAACAAAATCAAGTTGGAAAACGCCTCGTGGCTTCGCCACTCGTGTGTGCTGACTTAATCTTTGCTCCAGTCGCTTCGTGTTTTCGCCGCTCTAATAATGCAGGAAAATCTGTAAAACTTATCTGTTTTGTAAATTTTCAACTCCCGTCAGTTGCCCAGGCTCCGTTTCGAATTCACGAAGGGTCGAAATGCATATCATTCGACGCTCAAAATTTGTCCACATGGTCCGCAATGAAAAAGAAATCACATCCGGTATGGTGTGATGCATTTCTATGGCAAACTTTTCGGATAGTATTTGCGCGCATTGGCCAACCGCGGTCTACAGTTGCAGCCCGATGCTTTATACATAGGTCATGATAAATGACCCAGAATGCCATGCCAACTTCCTTCACAAGATTCTGTGAAGCTCCAACCTCGTCCCCAGGGTGTCGAGCAGTATGCGCCCACCACTACCTGCTCTCTCACCCTGGTATTGGATCATTTGCATGTGCAAGATTTTTGCACACGTATGCAAATGAGGAACAGTCTGGTGCCTGGATATGCGTTACACAGTAAGCGTTTGTTTTTGTATGCGGTGTCTGGGGTAAAAACAGAGTCAATTCGTAGCAGCGCCAGCACGGCGTGAGTTACGAAAACACGATTTTTGAAATCAAACTGTTACGATCTTATCGAGACAACATACAGTATCATATTTCATATTAATATGAGCAAATTGGAAAGGAAATTAGTATTTTCGAGAAGGCGTGGACGAATGATCGCGAAAACACGTACTGCACGCTGTGAATAATAGCACCAAGTACACGATAAAAATCCATTACAAGCCAATTGCGGTATC
Source organism: Patiria miniata (assembly GCF_015706575.1). NCBI lineage: Eukaryota > Metazoa > Echinodermata > Asteroidea > Valvatida > Asterinidae > Patiria > Patiria miniata. The sequence continues at coordinate 1,425,365 of NW_024037058.1, read as the reverse complement.
GAATCAGGATACAGGAAGAAAGTTTCCTATCCAGGGTTTACTATTGGAAACGCGGTTGGAAATAAAGTAAGCACTGGGGACGAGGTTGGTGAAGCTCATCTCAGCGCCCTGTTTGCAGGGCGGGGAGCGTAATTTTTATTCCTAGGAGGGTTAGGGGCAATGTCATGAATAATTCATGTTTATCCATGAGAACGGACAATGACATCAACAGCATTGTTGTTAGTTACTCAACTAGTTACAATACATTAAAGCATTTTAAAGAACGGTTGTCGTCGAGCTACCACACAGTAGCCTAGTGGATAGCGAGATGAGCTATGGATACAAAGATCCCTGGTTCGAATCCACGTCGTCGCTGCTCATTTTCATCAGCTATTTTTCTTCTCCAAATTTATCACTGAGATAATTTTAAATTAAGGGGAAAATAGAACGAGAACCTAAGTCTTGCAACGATTCAAAGAAAAACTGAATTATTCATGACATTGCCCCTAACTCTCCTAGGAAAAAAAATTACGCGGGCGGGGAGTACGAGAGAATGTTGAAAGATGAAGTTTTACAATAGAGGGCGCTATACAGTGTTCACTGTAATATCAACACAGCAACCAACGGTCTTCGCTCGTACCCCCCCCCCCCCCGCCCTGTTTGCAGGGCGGGGGGGGGGGGGGGGTACGAGCGTCGCGTCGCGTCGTTAGTCATGTTAGTACAAACACTGTGCATTATATTTATATCTATGGAACGCCAAAGAGGCATTTAATGTTATCACCGAATCGGTGATGCACTTTCGCAATCGGTGATGCATATTTACGATCGGTGATGGACTTTTGCGACCGATGATCAACTTTTACTGGTGATGCATATTCACGAGTGGTGATGGACTTTGCAATAGGCGAAGGACTTTCTTGATCGGTGATACTTTGCAATCGGTGATGGACTTTGCAATCGGTGACGGTCTTTCGCGATCGGTGATCAAAGTTCCGATCACTGGTTGTTGATCACCGGTCGCAAAATCCATCACCGATTGCAAAGTTGATCACCGATCACAAAAGTCCATCACCGATCGCGAAAGTCCATCACCGATCGCGAAAGTCCATCACCACTCATGAATATGCATCACCAGTAAAAGTTGATCATCGGTCGCAGAAGTCCATCACCGATCGAGAATATGCATCACCGATTGCAAAAGTGCATCACCGATTCGATGATCACATTAACCCTGCGGGCTGCGCAGGGGCTCACGCGCTAGGCACTTTTTTTTGTTTCTTAACTTTTTTTATGAAGCTATCGCCCAATTCCCTTGAAACTACATGTATTTCTAAAGTGAACCTTGTGGTTTGAGATGGAACGGTCGCTTTTCTTGTAGGAGTTCACTTGGGGGTCAGCCGCCCCTTGGAAAGTTGGGCCTCCAGCCAAAGCCCATTCACTTGTGCACAAAAAAATTATCTGTGTTTTACATACCGCCGTCACAACAATGTCATCAATCATCCTCTACTGCTGGCCCAGTGACAACTGTCTAGAGCCGCAGAAAGGCTGTCTCGACTGTTTCATGTCCATCCTTTTGGGGGGAACCAACATGTAATGGTCGATCCAACATGTAATGGTCAATCCAACATGTAATGATAACAGTGCATGCAGTGTATCTGTACATGACTGTGCAGCCACAATGTCTGTGAGTGACCTACTGGAGGGGATTCAATCTTGTGTGGGTTCGGGGGACCTGCATTCATAAAATTTAGACCATTAGAGAAAGGATTGTGTCCACAAAATACTATTTTATACGCGAAATAAAAACTGCCTCATCACGCGTGAGCTACGCGGCGTAAGTTTTTAGGTGTTACAACTGATAATGTAGTAACCAACCGATAATGTATCACCAACCGATAATGTATCACAAATTGACTGATACTGTATCACTAACCGATAATGTAGCAAAAATTGACTGATAGTGTAGTAGAATTTGTATCCGATAATGTATCACGTATCGACGGATAATGTTACTACAAAATAACTGTATCCGATAATGTATCACCACGGAACGGATACTGTATCAACCGATAAAGTACCAAAAATCAACCGACAATGTATCAAAAATCAACCGATAATGTATCAGTACGGGGAAAAGGTGTACACAAATCAATGTTTGTTTTATGTCCTATATATCCCGCCCCACTTTTGACCGGGGAAGGGGGTGTGGGCTATTGGATCACCCCACCCCCATTATTTTGTATTTAGAGAAAAAAAGGCAGATTTTGAGGTGTTTTTCAAACTTTCCAACCGCCGAAATGTATTAAATAATACTGAGAAAGGGAGAAAAAGCACAAAAAGCTTGAAATGCGCTGATACATCTGTATCATGAACAGCGCCCCCAGTGTCATGTGGTCTCCAGCCCCCCCCCCCCGCCTCAGTTTTTGATTTTACCATTGAGCTATGGGCTCCGTGCACAAGTGCCCCTTCAACGGCCAGAAATGGAGAGTTGGGGGAGGACCTAGACCGGTCCCGGTCCATCCACTGCGTATTTTGAATGATGCAAAGTTATTGGGGGAGGGAATAGTCTGTGAGACCATGGAGGGGTGTTCTTATTCCTCCATGGTGAGACCATCGCAAGTTAAATTGAACGTATGCGCGCCGACTTTGCCCGACAATCATGCGAAGACGCTGCGGCTAATAGCCTTGGCACATTCTGGAAGTGGCGTTGAACTTTGCGCGCAAACCAGTACAGTACAGTTCGCACATGCTGTGTCCCGTCCATTGATCTCCATACGGAGATCAATCAACCTCGTCCCCAGGGTGTTGAGCAGTACGCGCCCACCACTACCTGCTCTCTCGCCCTGGTATTGGATCATTTGCATGTGCAAGATTTTTGAACACGTATGCTAATGAGGAACAGTCTGGTGCCTGGATATGCGATACACATTAGCGTTTGTTTTTGTATGCGGTGTCTGGGGTAAAAACAGAGTCAATTCGTAGCAGCGCGAGCACGGCGTGAGTTACGAAAACACGATTTTTGAAATCAAACTGTTACGATCTTATCGAGACAACATGCAGTATCATATATCATATTAATATGAGCAAATTGGAAAGGAAATTAGTATTTTCGAGAAGGCGTGGACGAATTGATCGCGAAAACACGTACTGCACGTTGTGAATAATAGCACCAAGTACACGATAAAAATCCATTACTAGCCAATTGCGGTATCCAATCAGGGTACAGGAAGAAAGTTTCCTATCCAGGGTTTACTATTGGAAACGCGGTTGGAAATAAAGTAAGCACTGGGGACGAGGTTGGAGATCAATGGTCCCGTGCGTCCATGCATGGTGCTCTCAAAAGTGGTAAAACGCGCCCTCTTGGGTTAAAGCACGGAGCCCATACGGAGGCCAAGTGTCCGGAGAAAAGAACTTGTCCACATTTCGACGCGGATGTGCGAGTGCGGTTACCCCCCCCCCCCCCCCCCCGACATCAAAAGCTGGATACGCCACTAGGCCCACTTGGAAGTAGGGCGTCTCCAAACCAGAGCAACTCCCTCCCAAATAAAATAAAAAATTCTTAATGATAAACTTTCCCGAGTGGGGCTTATCATAGTAAAGACACTTATTAGACTTTAATTAATTTGCAATATTTCCACCTTTTCCAAATATACTGATACATTATCGGTTGATTTTTGATACATTATCGGTTGATACAGTATCCGTTCCGTGGTGATACATTATCGGATACAGTTATTTTGTAGTTACATTATCCGTCGACACGTGATACATTATCGGATACAAATTTTACTACACTATCAGTCAATTTTTGCTACATTATCGGTTAGTGATACAATATCGGTCAATTTGTGATACATTATCGGTTGGTGATACGTTATCCGTTGGTTACTACATTATCAGTTGTAACAGGCTTCGCAACTCGCAGGGTTAAATGCCTCTTTGGCGTTCCAATGTATGGGACTGATGCAAAATTCTGATAAATATTTTGGCTAGGACCGTCGGGGAGTTTGTACTAACGACAGTCAATTGTACGGAGCCCCTAAAGGGACAGGCATGATGATTTTTTTTTTATTTCGTTCCCTCGAAATATTATTTCGTTCCCTCGAAATATTATTTCATTCCCTCGAAATATTATTTCGTTACCTCGAAATCATTTCGTTCCCTCGAAATATTATTTCGTTCCCTCGAAATATATTTCGTTCCCTCGAAATATTATTTCGTTCCCTCGAAATAATTATTTCGCTCCCTCGAAATAATTATTTCGTTCCCTCGAAATAATTATTTTGTTCCCTCGAAATAATTATTTCGTTCCCTCGAAATAATTATTTCGTTCCCTCGAAATAATTATGTCGTTCCCTTGAAATAATCATACGGAAGCTCAAAGTGACCATCCGCGTTTGAGGCGCGGAGCGAAAGGTTTGTTTGTCCGTTGTGAACGTCTTACTTTGCCATTTAAAATGAACTAATATAATGAGTGTCACATAGGGTTCCCAAAATTACCAAATGACGAATACTGATTTCGTCGTTTAACATCAACGGATTGAAAACCGTTTTGCATCTGACAAACAGACGTTTCGCTACTAGTGGAGCGGCACAAGGACAAAATTGTGCACTTTGAAATAAATGCATAATTATAATAATACTACTACTAATGTATTCTTAATAATTATAGCGTTTGACATAACAATCTCTAAACGCTTAACAAAATATCAAAACCACATCAAAAGTAAACCAGTTAATTAAAAAAAAAGGGGGTATAGGTTTTGAAAAATGACAATATTGAAAAATGTACATTTGAATTTGTAAAACATAAATTCAATTTGGCGCTGATTTTGAGAACGAGGTATATCCTGGGTTTATTTTCGCAACTTAACTAGCATTCGATTTCATTTTGCATCATTCAAATAAATGAATGTGCATAACGTTTCATTTAAAGGAAAGATACAACATCTGCAAACATTAGAAAACGACATGATCAAATTATCACGAAAGACCTTACTGGATTGTTAGGGAATGACAGTCTAAAGCATCCTGTAAAGTCGTGGCTCATGGTGTGCTGACATTTTCAAGAAAACCTGTATTTTTCCAACGCTGGTCGGCCGACCAGCGTTGGAGAAACTTATTTTCAAAAACTGCTCCTACTTCATTTAGTAATTCCACATTTTCTTTGCAATTGATTACACACACCTGTGAAGAGGTACAGGCCTGCTAGACTGATTGTCTGACATTACATTACAATTCCCCAAAGTCTATAAATTGCTCCGTTTCATCATAAGTGGGGTCAGGGAACCACAAGAAAATGATTGGTTTTCTTGGTTTTTCCAGCATCTACAAGCCCAAAACGCGAAACAAGTCAGTTTAACAATATTTGCTATAACATTCAAATCTTCCAAATCCATTTATTTCTAAAAATTGCAGCAAAAGCAAGGGTTGTACATTGTCTTTAAAGAATTACAAATACGTGATTAGACTTTCGGTTTCACGGATGCGATGCAGATTATGACAAATGTGCAATCCAATTCGCAGAAGTCTTTTTTTTTTATTGTAACACGCGCTGAATTGAACATTCTTTTTCATTTGTTATAGCCTAATTTAAATTCGCATTTTCTGCATTTAATTTAAATAAAGTATACAGGCCTATACAAATCATGATACAGCTTTGATAAATTTATTTAATTAATCAATGTATTGTAGGCCTAATTGATCATTAATGTGTTTGTTCTTATACACAAAAGCCTATTTGAAATGAAGGCAAAATAAAATGTTAAACTGATATAAATCTTACCAAAATAAAATCAATCAAAATAATGTTGCAGGCATTTTATTGGGAAGGTAAAGGGAAACATGACGTATCACGTAACATTGGATCTGGGGAATTATTGTTGGTTCGTTGTCTTAATTGTATTTGAATGTCATTCTGTATTTTCTTAAAGTTCTTTCTCATTTTATCGGTTCGATTGCTTGGTTGTATGATACGAGTGTGGCAAATGGTGAACAAAAAAAAGAAGAAACGATTGTCTTCAGCATAGGTTTTTATATAGGATTTATTGCAATAGTTAATTGGGTACCGTATGTTTCAAAGGGCTACACCGCTTGGATTTAGTTCAATCATCCTGAATATTCAAACATCCATTCCTCATGTATTGTGCCTAATTCGAATTCGTGCTAAAAGGAAATGTCAATATACTAAATTCAGTGCACATCCGGGAAATCGTAGGCTGATTATGCACCTTCATGGAAATAGAATTATCATTCGTTAAATAGAAACAGGGAATTTTAATGTTCATTCTATTTCGCACGAAAACGAATGCTGCTTTTACAAATTCATGTTCACATTTTCCAAAATTGTGGAAACCTATAGGCCTAGTTATAAAAAATGCATTTTAAAAAGAAACGTCTAAAGCATGAAACTATACATGCCATAACAAAACTTCTCAGACATGGAGGCATTTCATATCTGACCTCTGGTGACCTTTGCGAGCCGCTAATTATCAAATGTAATCTTCCAAATGATACTTTTCATGACCCTAATAATGCAAAAGAAGTGATTTTAACAATTATTCTAAAGCATGTTAAGGTTTCAAGGTTCAAGGTTTATTTATTTCCACAACATCAACAAATTATTAACAATGTCAATTATTTCATATCCACTTTTTGGTGTATAAGAAATCTTTAGAATTAAAGGTATAGTCCATCATTTGTAATTTGTGCATTTTGTTCGTTTGAAGCAACAAAAGTGCTCAAGATCTGAAGAAGGGTGCTGAACAACTAACCTGATGAAGTTTCAGCTCAGCTGTAGCTGTATATTTCGAGAAAAACAACATTCTAGGATCTCGATTCAAATCAAAAGTTGCTGAATCATGTTTTGAATTGGGCCTGAATTCAGCGTCCCATACACGTTCTCACTGAGCCGATTGCAGCTACGCGATGTCGCGCACTGATCCGACGAATTATAGCAACCACGCGCACGCGTGTGCGTCGTGCCAATGCTTGCGCGCACTTCGCCAAATAACAAAAGGAAATTCAAATTTGAATCTCCTACGGTGCTTCTTAAGAAGCACCATTGGAAAGGCCTTCTTTTGTTGATTTCTTCAAAATGACAGCTTGCCAGAAAGAATAATTTCACAGGGAGTTAAGTCCCCTTACTATCTTTAAACCAAGTATGTTTTTCAACAATAATTGCGCCAGATACTTTTTGGATAGCTGCAAATGATGGACTCGGGCTTTAACAGACGCTTGAGTGGCCTGTGTGTGCCAATGTTAATAAAATACTCATTGAAACCGAGCAATTGGCAATTTCAGCAGCGTCATTAATTGATGTACCATCTGAGATGATGCTATTTATGGTTTGGGAAGATTTTGTTGTTGTTTAAAACAGATTAATTACTTTCCAAGGATTACGTAAGTTGTTCCTTTCCTGTTCGAACGGACGAGCATAATACATTTTCTTAGATGAAAGTTATAGGCAAGTAGGGTTGGACAAATAATTATGATACACTTTGTTTTTCTTTTGCTAATTGATTTAAGTAGTGCGGGGTGATCCAAGCTACAGTTGAATTTCTATCGTTGATTGTTTTGGATGAGACAAATAATTAAAGGAATCCATAGATGATGCATCTTTTATGCAAATAAGGACTTCTGTCCAATCAGTGGCTAACAGGTCATTTATAAAATGCTTAAAGTTAATGTTGGAAAAGCTATACGTGCAAAAGAAGAATATAGTAGAAACATTTATTTCAATGTTGCCATTTCCACACAATAAAATGTTACAATGCCGTGTAAACATATTATACAGAGCAAAATGCAAGGAGTTATGTAATTGTGTATAATAATGTACATGGATCAATACTAGAACAAATTTACAACATTTAGGTATAAGGTGAAGCGTCACGCTTTTGTACCCTAACCTATCGACAGACAAGTGGACATGACCAAGAAAAACAGAGACAGTGACAAAGGACAAAATGGACAACAGTGAGACACACAAAGACACAACCTAGAAAAACACAAACTGGTATGAGACGAGGGCATACATCTAGATTCATAAATTATAACTAGTTATTCGAATAAACGTAGAAAAACACAAACTGGTATGAGACGAGAGCATGCATCTAGATTCATAAATTATAACTAGTTGTTCGAATAAAAATTGAGTAGATGTGATCTAAGATTTTTAACAAAGACAGAGAAGGAAGGTGCTGATTTTAAGAAGTCATCTAGACTATTCCAGTATGATGTACCACGTTGAATAACGCTATTTTTAGACAATGTTGTTCTGTTGAATTGGACATATAAAATTTCTCCTACTAGTGCTTCGGGTATTATACAAATGAATATCAGATGTGAGCATAAAGAAGGGGTTGAAACAAGTAGGTAATGCATTGTGTGTAAACCTATACATAAATTTGCCCAGGTTAAAGTAGTATAAGTCTTTGAATTGTAAGAGTCTCAAATTCGCAAATAAAGGAAGGGTATGATCACGATAACCAGTATGAGATATTAATCGGACTGCTCGCTTCTGTAACATGAGCAGTTTGTTGCATTTGGATGGTGAACCACCCCAAGTCAAAATTGAATAATTTAGATATGGCAAAATAAAGGAATTGTACAAGGTTAGTAAGATTCTACTGGGGAGGTAATATTTTAAACGATTCATTATGCCTACATTTTTTGATATTTTTGTCGCTATATCATCGATGTGTTTTTTCCAAGTGAGATTCTCGTCCATAGTTATGCCCAAGAATTTAGTGCTTTTTACTTGACTTAGATTGGAATCGTTTAAAATTAAGGGAACCGATTGAGTGTATTTATACTGATGGGCACAAAAAATCATATAGTTCGATTTCAACAAATTAATGCAAAGTTTGTTAGCTAAGAGCCACGTACTAATTATTTTCAATTCAACATTAAGGTTATGAGTATATAATAAACTAGTGTCATCGGCAAATAAACAAAATGAAATAATGTCAGAGGTGTTAATGATATCATTAATATAAATGATAAAAAGTATTGGGCCTAATACAGAACCCTGTGGTACCCCACAAGTAATATCTCGATAGGAAGAATTTACAGAATTATATGACACGTACTGCTTTCTATTACTTAAATAACTTTTAAATAAGTCAAGTTCCACGCACACCGTAGTGTTCCAACTTGCTTATTAAAATATCATGATTGACTGTATCAAAAGCTTTTGACAAGTCTAGAAATATGCCAATCGAGAAATTATTATGTTCAATCGCGGTACATATTTTACTTAGAACATAGGATGTCGCCAGATCAGTTGACCTTTTTGTCTAAAACCAAATTGTGCATCAGACACGATACCGTGCTTGTTCATAAAAGATATTAATCTTGTGTAAATTAACTTTTCAAATAATTTGGAAAATGTGGACAATACCGATATGGGTCTATAATTACCAATATCATGCTTACAACCTTTTTTGTAGATTGGTGTAACCTGTGCTATTTTTAAATCATCAGGAAATACTCCAGCTGTCAAGCACTTATTAAATATGTCAGCCAAAGGCTTCGCTATAGAATACCGTGCTTGTTTAATAACAAAAGAACTTAGGCCATCAAATCCAGGAGCCTTGCCAGAAGGAAGTTTGTTAAGATTATCCACAATCTCTTCTGGGGTAACAGGTGACAAAAAGACTGAGTTCGAGCATAGGCGATTCATTTTTCATGCTCGGTTTTCGGCGACGTCTGGATGTTTTCTTGATAGGTTGGTTGTCCGCCATGGTCAGAAGAAGTTTCCCGTTAGCTTATAATGGTACTGGCAATATTTATATCATATAGGCGCTGAGGAGATTAATTTTTGAGAGAGAGCAGAAAAACGTGCCACCTTTACTCGTCACGCATCATCATGCTCCAATGTATTTCGACTGTTTGGGCCAGAAGTGTCCGAGTGAACATTAAAAATCGGTAGGTGATCTGAAAAACCTGTTATACATGGTTTGGGTGAAGGTAAAATGTTTCAAATTATTATCATCTATGAGTGTACACAAGTAATGCGAGTTGACTTATATTAATTAACGGGAGAAGAGAATGAGATGTTATTAGATGTTAATTGTTATTATTGTTTTGATTTTGAAGATGAAAGATTGGAAGCAAGAGTTGGTTTATTTAAATAAATTAATATTGAATGAAGTCTCCTAAAATAATACTATATGACTTGTATTGCAGAGCAACAAACGTTTTGGAAAGTATCCATAGATTTCCCGTGATCGACTGAAGGTGCTTTATATATAACCCTTGAAATAACGTTTTTTTGCTTTGGGAACAACCACTTCAATAAAAAGCAATTTATTCGGAAACTTGAGGTTTTCTCTAACAATGAAAGTCAAGTTTGATGAAACATAAAGAGAAATTCCACCTCCAGCTTAGTACACTTTCTATTGTTACAATGAGTTCATAGCCAGGCAAAATTTATAGTAAATATGAGGAACAGCTTTTCACCACGTTCCAGAGAGTACAATAATTGAAAATTTACAAGTTAAGGACTTCAAGAAAATGTAACTTTTTGCAAAGTTTTGTTTGCGAACTCCTTATATAAATATGAAAAACTTCAACAAAGCTCTGGTTGATTTCCTAACGGATATGTTCAATGGAATGATAAAGAGAAGGATTGGATACGTGAAATGGTTTATTTAAATCACTGTCATCGTCGTTAATTGAGAAACTAAGGTTAATGATCAAAAGACGAATCAAATTGTTGCCGGAATGCTGTACACATAAAATATAGATCTATATGAACAAGTGCAAGATAATACATCATGCATATTTAACAGTTGTTGACTGATGTGATGTGGGATATGACGTTTTGAACACCCTCGGGACGCATAGCGCCCGAGGCGAAGCCGAGGGTGCTATGCGTCCCCGAGGGTGTTCAAAACGTCATATCCCACATCACATCAGTCAACAACTGTTTTGTCACACCTTTGTCTTGATGATGTGTTTTACTTGTTTTTTTTCTAAGGGAAATTAAGGGTGGCAAACTGAAGGAATCTTTGAAAAAAATTCTTTCAACATATATAGATGTAGGGGCATTAAGACAAGCTTAAGTTCAGGGAAATTTGGGGTAAAGGTTTTACAAGTTTAATAAAAAAAAAATCTTATCCCCTGGCATATTTTATAGTGGTAGGGTCAATGAATAAAAACCTGGTTTGTAGTGACAACGATGCAGTCGCTGGCCGCCAAATTAAAGTAAATATCGTCTGCAAATGCACTGCTCCCTCACTGCTATACATTATATTGTGGAACGTGAAAGTACTGCGGGGTACCAGTGAGTACAAGTATAGTCTGGTTTAAACGCGGTCCGCGCATAATGGTTTGGACTGTGGGGCGGGGACTAGTCTACATGCATGTGATATCACAATGCGATATACAACGGGAGTGTGCCAAGCAATGCATATTTCTCGCCCGGTCAGGTGATCGTCCTGGGCCAATGAAAATACAGTATAAAGAAAGAGGTATGACAAAAGGATTTATAGTTAGGTGGTTCAGTAAATATGGGCTACGGTACAGTTGATCCATTATAGCACGGATTGATACTTGCAAAATGTAATGAATTCAGACCGCCTGAAATGCGAATGGTCAATCCGGGCGTCCGTATAATTATTTCGAGGGAACGAATAACATTTCGAGGGAACGAAATAATTATTTCGAGGGAACGAAATAATATTTCGAGAGAACGAAATAATATTTCGAGGGAACGAAATAATTATTTCGAGGGAACGAAATAATATTTCGAGGGAACGAAATAATATTTCGAGGGAATGGAATGTTTGTCGTGTCCTGTCGTGTCCTGTCGTGTCCGTCTCGTCTGTGGTGTCCTGTTTTGTTGTCTTGTCTTGTCCTAATTTTATTTTGTTTATCTTGTTTAAATTTTTTAAGTCTTTTATAATGTGCAATGTTTCATTTAAAATTTTATTTTCGCATCTGGATGTGGGATGACAGGTCCTCGAACATTGTGATTTGTATTGCTTTTGTTTTCCCAATGGAATGCCCATCTTGATTGTGATGTATATTTTTATGTGGCATGAATACATAATAATAATAATATCTAAAAGTACACATCTGACTCCAGCATGCCATTCTAAATAACAAAGCTACTTTATTTCAAGTCATATGTTTACATCAGTGAATAAATAGCCTGATAGGTTTTGGACTTGATAGGCTTTTGTATTTTACACTTCACAAAAGCTTCGATTTTTAAAAAAATAACTTACAATTAATACCAGCTGTTTAAATTCACGCCTCTACATACATTACACATTACATCACTTTATTTGCATACAACCATACATACGCAACCTATAACAACAAACATAAGGGTAACATTTTGGTGGTAAAGGTTTTTTTTCTTTTTGCATCTTATAGGATATCAAGCTTTACTCATACCAAATTATAAGAAAATATCCATCACTGTTGACCTAGAATGACCAACTAACATACTGTCCGTGAAAATACATGCTTATCAATTGTACATTTGTAAATTTTTGCTTACTATAAAACCAATCTATCTTTTCAGATGAAATCTACCTTCAGTTCTAACAATAAAAGAGGCGGATATT
>NW_024037058.1:1277241-1412308 GCF_015706575.1 Patiria miniata | reverse complement strand
TTGGTGGAGTTACGGGTCGTCCGGAGTTCAGGCCACCATAGGAAAAATTTTCTTCTTGTCTGCAGGTTTGAGAATCTGGAAAACACAGCAATGAATACTGATTATAAATTTACTAATATTTGCTTGTTACATACATTAACCCCCAAAAAAAAATGGATGAACTGAAAAGTAGGGTTTTTTTTTATAACAACAATTCCACCAGTTTGTTGAATCCAAAGCTTTTTTGCTTTCATTTAAATACTCTGAACAAATCTACTGAGTGTAGCTTTGAAATTAAGGGCTGGTGGGAGATATACTAGTACAGAGTGCTGCTATATTGCACATGTGTACATCTATGTACTTGTGGCAACAGCCATCATCACATGGCGTGTACATAAAAGAATACGTCTTTTCATTTTTATCTCTACTTTTTCCCTTGTTTTCTCCGAAAGTTAGCCCAAAGAATTCAACATCCAATGCTACATAATTATTTGTCTCATCTACATGTACCTCTATTTTCAATGGCACTTTAAGAATATTGTAAACCAAAATATGCACAAAATATGTTTTAAATAAAACTCATTACATGGACCCTCCCACTCATGATCATGATTTATGTTTACCTGGAAGGAGCACATTAATGTCTCATCGACACTCATCATGGCTCCTGCATTGTCAAATCTCTCCGCAGTAGTTAGGGGCAGAAAATAGTGTCACCAGCTGCCGTTTGGCAAAGAACTCATAACCATCTTCAACAACCTGAGCCATACGAGAAAAAAGTTGTTAACAAACCAAAATGTTACAACTCTAAAAGTAACTTACAACAGCCTGTATTTTGTATTTAAAAAAGAAAAACCTGTGGAAAGAAAAACCTGTTATAAGCGTATCGTAAATCGAAACGTGCGTCGTGCACGCATTGCGGGCATGTACAAATTTAGCACAAAACAATAACCCTCTGTACTGATGGCGTCACACTTTGTTTACATGTGCACTTTCCTGTGCAGCCAGTGGGGGGTCCACGGTCCACTGAGCACCATAGGAAAGCAGGCACGTAAACAAAGTGTGACCTCCTTAGTACAGAGGCAATATGTTAAAGTGACTATTGAGACCACATTAAAGTGACTGATCTTTAAAGGGAATATACAATATTTGCTTTTGCTGTAATTTTCAGAAATGGTTGGATTTGGGGGGTTATTTTTTTATAGCAAATACAGTCGAATACCTTTATAACAAGGTCCTTGGGACTTTATGAATTTCCTTGTCCTAACACGTACCTTGTATTAACAGTAATGGAAAACCAAGAAAAAGAAAGACTTGGGACCTATAATTTTGCTTGTTATAAGCAGTATCTTGTATTAACAATGTTCTTCTTGTATCTTGTATTGTTACAATGACTTGTTTGAAGTTTTTGTGTTCGTAGAAGCCCAAAAACCAAGAAAACCCATCATGTTCCAGTGGTCTGGTTCCCTGAACCCACTTAAGATGAAACGGAGCAATTTATAGAGGTCAGAGAATTGTAAGGTCAGGGAACCAGTCTAGCTGGCTTTTACCTGATTGCAAACAAAATGCGGACCAACTAAATATAAATTGGGCACAGTGTTTGTAAAAAGGCAGTGTTTTCCCCAAAGTTGGTCGGCCGACCAGTGTTTGAAATTGATACAAAAATACCACTTTTCTTGAAAATGAGAGCGCACCAGGTGCCATGATTTTACAGAATGCTTCAGACTGTCATTCACAAACAGTCCAGTGAGTTATTTCATAATAATTTGGTAGTTTTGTCTTTCGATGTTTGCAAATGTTGTATATTCCCTTTAAACAGAAGTGTAAAAATGCAGACCTTACCTGATGTGCTCTGCAGATGAGATCCAAGTCATGTCTACTAAGAAATTTAGAGACTATTTCAGGCCCAAATGTGAAAGATACACCCCTGTCATTTTCTCCCCAGCCACTTGTCTCTTTGTCAGGGTCTGACCAAAGTAGATCACAGAGAAGGCCCTGGTCTGGGACATCTGTTGGCCGCATGATGCGTCTTATTTGTTCCATTGCCTGTAGGTCTGGTGACAAACCTGTATTGGTGCAAAGTGGATGCTTTAACACTGATTGAAAAGAAAAGCCAACACTTGTAAGCACATCATAAATCAAACCACAATGCACTAAATGCGCTACATTCCAAAAGCCAGTTTGATATTCCACTGTATCTCACTCATACCCTTCACTGTCCACACATGCAAGTTATGGAACTCTCTGTAACAGGGACGAGATTGGACAAAAATGAAAAATCAACGAACTTCGGTTGACATGATGTACATGTATTATTGTACATTTACTTGTATAGATGTACATTTATTATATAGTCCATCCATTATCCAAAATTAGGGCCTATATTTCACCAGAAGTTTTCGGGCGATATTACGGAAACAGAAAACGTTGAAAATCCGGAATCCGCATAAAATTCTACAGACGTTTGACTAAAATTCCAGAAATCCGGACAAATCACACCCCTGCTATAATCACAAGCGTGCTTACCAACACCATGGTAACCTTTCCAAAAATACCCACCAAGCACTTGGGCATTTCCAAAAATAAAGGACCCTGGGTCCTGGACTATATAAATTTATATACACCAAAATGTAGACTGCTTCCCAAATTTGAGGGAAAAATTCACCAGATAGGTGCGAAGTGCGCCACATTAGGGAACAGGCCAAGAAAAAATACCTGTGTTTCCAGTAAGCTGCCCAAAACTAATAAATCATGGAGAACATCAATATTTTCTATTAAAAAAAAGAAGGTTTTTTTGGATGGATTGTAGAAGATTTGTGACCTTAAGTACCGTAATTTTCGGAATGTAAGCTGCACGGAGTGTAAGCTGCACGGAGTATAAGCCGCAGCACGCAAAAATCTGGGAATTAAGATTTGAAGTCGACGTAAATGCCGCACAGTCAGCGCGCAGCATGCCCGAAAGTGCTTTCGTTTATTTGCAGCGTATGCACGAACACACTGGAAATATGAATATTCATGAGATAGGAGATCCAATCTTCGAAATTCATTTTCCGCTTAACGTGTCTTTAAAAGTAGGATTTTATTTGAAATAGAGATTAAAAAGGGTATAGTTTAATTGTTAAATGATAATAATTAAGTTTTAAGCAACTATTTTGTGAAATATGGGGAAGGAAATATGACCGTTGTTGTGGTGAATTTACGGTCGGTGAAAATCGTCCTTTTATCTATACCAAACGAAGTTGGGCAGAATGTTTTGACAATTTGATGAAAAGCGACATTATTAAGCTACCTTTATTTTATAACTTTGGTTCTCTTGAGTATCCGAGGTAGTCAGGATCACTCAAAAAGGATGTCTATTCCGAGTGCCCAGGTTGCGAAAATAACACCGCTCTGAAAGCAAGTGCGCGGCGGTTTCGTGCCCTGCTCCACACGTACACGGGATCACAATAAGTAAACGCGGAGTAAAGGCACCCGACTATAATAAACTGGTTGCGTGTCTTTTCGAAACAGGGAAGTAAAACGATGTTTCATGTAAACCCATTAAAAATAAGACTTCGTCGGTTTTTTTTGGGGGGGGGGGGTCCTACTAAGTGTTTATGCTGGCAATGCAATAACTATTTCTTAATCATTGTGGGGATTTATTGGGAGGGGTGGGGGAGTACAAATTCGCAAAATAAACTTTATTTTTGGCTTTATCTTAAGTAGGAAAGTGGACATAAACCTGAAAACAAATACAAAACATGTATAAAGAATCAAGTCGTCTCTTTTCTTGACTGAAATTCTGGGAAACACTTTATTCATGAAATCACAATTACATACTTTCAGCTGCATTTAGTTAAACATTAAGGTATACTGAAACACTTTAATATTTGAACCACTTTCAGTTTCCAAGAAAAAAAACTTTACAAATGAAAGTTTCTCACAACATGGAATGACTTACAAATATAGATCTGAAAAAAGTGAACATGAAAATTAAGGCACATTTTCTTTATTGGGTAAGGTTTTTAATGATCTGGAAAACACTGATGTGCAATGTACATTTACATGTATAGTAACTATACTCTTGCGACATGTATAGACCACGAGCTTATAAAATTCCACGTGTCAGCAATTTGTTTTGATGCAAGATTATTCAACCGCACCAGCCCTTAGCAATAACAATAAATTGTATTTCTTAATAATTACAAGGGTAAGAATGCAGGCATATAAGAACAAATAATAAATATTTAAGATTGCAATGGTTACAAACTAACAAGCAATCAATTCTGTTCTGGCTAGTTTCCATCTCAACGTAAGAAATGCAAAGTGAAACAAAAAAAAAGGGACCAAAACTCCAGAACAGATAATATGGAAATATTTCATCTGGAAGTGTCGCCGACAACTCAGACAGATGCAAACTGTCTCGCAGACGATCAGCAAAGTTGCCATTGGTTCATAATGTTACGCAGTCTGCGTATTTTCAGAACATCGATATGGACGTCGAGTGCAGTGTACAGTCGTTCGCAGAGGTTTGTATTGTATTATCGGTTTTCAATATACAGCATAAAGGCTACTGACAAATTCATTAATTTGTGAAATAAAACTGGAAGTTGATATTTAGAGAAATTTGATTGAACTGATTATTTTTTTTCACTGTTATGCGTCATTTTTCTTACCAGGCAAATTTACATGCGTTGCAGTCTACACGTCATCAAACAAAACCTTTTGTGCTTCCAAGTCATCATGCGTTCATTCCAAAATGTGTACATTACAAAATGTGTCCGCATCTAGCAATGCTTGTTCTTCTTGCTATGTGAACAAGATGGCGCATATTAAATGTACCATGAAAGTGCTTATTCCTCAGGTTTTTATCAACGAACAATACATGCAATGTTCCATGCGACATGGCGTAAGAATCCCCGACGCCTGATTCATCAGTTTATGAGTTGTTGATCACACGTCATTGAATTAAACATGCAAAATCTGGTTGTACCACAAAAATTGTAAAGTTCAATCCATGGTAAAATAATAGAGTTCCATTGAAATTGGTCATGTTCATCTTCCAGTGCGGATGTTGTCTCCAACTATCTTGACAGGGAAAATGGGTAAATCACTTTGCGTACTTGACCTAGAGGGTATATTGAAGAAAAGAGAAAGGAGAGAAAAATTATAATCAATCAATATACATGTACATTTACAGGGAAAGACCTAATATTAAATTAGGTTAGTCATTGCAAAAATGTTAAATAAAAGACATGAAGCTGGGACTGAGATTAAAGTGAGAATTATTTCCAATTTTGTTAGGCATAGGAAATACTTAGAAAATTAATTTTCTTGATTCTTCACACTCATACTTGACACTCATAGACTTTGTACACCACCGCTGAATTAAGTGGCGCCTGGATACTACATTCTTTGCTAATGCATAGCCTAGATGCACATGGGATGTATTTGTTTTGTACTTGATGCGACATGCAAAGTAACGGGTAGGAACCTATTGTCGACATCGGTCGCGATGCACCCACGTACGAACATGTACAGTGGCGGTTAGTAATACACACTGCATACACGAGTGACGTCATCCGAATTAGACGTTGCCGACCAAAATCATGCAATTTTCGCGTATATTTCGCATCAAAATATAAATCGCCCACGAAACCTGCAGAGATGGGAATAGTACGGCTCGAAAGCATAACTTTTCAAGAGTCCAGGAATCGACAAATTGTATCCAACAATATCCCGAGGTAGTCAGGATCACTCAAAACGTGCAGGTAGTATTGAAAAAAAGGGTTTTCATACCTCATTTCGCAAGCCTAATTAATCACCTTTACAACAATATAATCACTAAAAAATGGTATCGTTCGACGCCGAAAATAATAATCTTTCACTCACCCCCAGGTTGGCCCAACACTGCCGCGAAAACGGGTTTCTTGTCCGTCTTCCAGGGGCACTGCCGAACGCTCGCGAAACCTCGTGAATTCTCGAAGGTCCGAGACCGTACAACTCGCTGCAAATAAAACTTCGCTGTGTGCCTCATTATCGAGCACGCTGCGCGCTGACTGCCGCACTGACCGCAGCGGTTTCAATTTTGTTAGGCCTCCAAATTCTAGTCAAAATGCTCTGAACCAGTTCCATTTACACTACAAACTATAAAAAGGGCCACACAATTTATATCAAACCATTTACAGTCGATACTCTTACAAACAAATATGGAAATTGATGATGAGAAATGAACACCGGGAATTGCTGCCGGCTGGCCCCTCCAGTCCCCGGCCTTAAAAGTTAGTGCATGGCCCGGCAGTCTGCGCCGGCGAATGACAACATTTTCCCGCAGCACTTGAGAGAGTATATGCAACCCACCATATGTTGTCTGACTGGAGCGCTACAAATCTTGCTTTGTGGCAACAGATGCTGATTTGTTTTGTCCTAAGAATAAACAGGTCCGTTTTCACAACAAAACTTATCAAATTGTTGTGATAACTAATGAGTAGTAACGTCAAAAATTCAAGTTTTGATCATAACTTTTCTTCGAAAAACAGTCAACATGATGCTGAAATTTTTATGGACGAACCTTTAATTTTGTGAGGGGTGATTTAGCCCGATTTGAGTTTTACATCGTTTCTTGAATACATTTCAAGAAAAAAATTATATTGTGACGTTGAACAACTGATTATCAAGTAAAGATTATGAACTCCATAAAAAGAATAAGTCGTCTTTTTCTTTTTGTAAACAGCGGAAATATTGGTAATTATTGTTCCCAAGAAAGTACACCCCTTTATTACCACAAATGGTGAGGTCCGCAAGCGCATGGAGCCTGGAATGTAGCGCATGCAGCATGGCATGCATACCTGCCAACATTGAAAAGTCAGAAAGAGGAACAGCAACAGTGAGCGGCGCAGGCGCGGCGCGCTAATGGGTGGGGTCCAGGGGCAATCATACAAAGTACATGTACATGTGGATGTGCCTAAAATGTTACATGACATCCAGAAGCAGACCCAACAGACACTATTAATACAAGTATTCTTATTTAGGCTAGTGGATAATTTTCTGAATTTTCCAGCTGGTTTTTGCTGATAAAAAAAAATTACAATTTAAAAATAAATGACTGCTGACTTTGCTTCACAGTTAATCACATGTAGATATTCAGTCACAGTAATGCATTTTACATGTACAATGTACAAGTGCAATTTTATTTGGAAAAGTTCGTACATAGGCCTGTCACAGTGTCAGCCTGTCATGCCTGTTAAATACAATTCTAAATTTTTCACGATATTCCTCTCTGAATTTTTGACTCCTTCGCTGCTTTTTCTCCTTCAGTGTATCATCCTCCTGGTCCATGTTGCAGTTGAGATGCTCATACAAAAACAAAAAAAGTGCGACTCAGCACGGTCAAAATATCAACGAAAAACCACCAAAGACTATGAAGAAACAACATGTGTGGAAAACAAACGAAACATGGCATCAATACGTCCACCGCGCCGTGCCTGGCCTGCGCTTTAATTCGGTAAGCACGCAAGAGAGGCAGTACACCAGACGGATGACGTATTGGGTCTCAGTTCGCGTCCAAATTATTGGCTGCGGCTAGGTTGTGGCCGATCGCAAAAGCCTGTGCGCGCCAACGGCCGCAGGGGCAGCCTATTCGGATGTGGCCTGTTCGATGACGTTTGAGTCTGCTTTACGTCCCTTTCGTCGTACATAAGAGCGAGGCGGATTTTATACCATTATGGTAACGGCAATAGCGCCCTCAATACAATAAAACATTTTTCTCGGACAAGTGTGCGACGGGGCCGGGGCATTTTTAAAAAAAAATTTAAATTTTTTTTGTATTATTTCTTCTCTCGCAACTCGGAAAATCGGGACGTTCCGATTTTCGGGCACTTTTTATCTCCGAAATCGGAACAGTTCTGCCTAAATCGAAACAGTTGGCAGGTATGGGCATGCGCTATGCAGCACTAGTATCACGTACTGCTGGTCGATGTCGCAAGCATCGAAGACCGTGAGCTCACTCTTGGCCGGCCACTGGCCGGCCGTACTTTTTACCGCTCGGTATCTTTTCGTTGGACGTGCTTTCGGTTTGTTAATGACTTTCTTAATTGATAATTCATTTCAACAACAGCTCTTTTCTTGTACCAGTACATTAAATACACATTTGAATCTCATTTTTATTCTTCAAGGCTTGGCGTATAAGCCGCCCTGTGTATAAGCCGCAGTAAACATTTTCATGGGCAAATTCAACGTATAAGCCATAGCTTATATTCCAAAAATTACGGTAGTGAAAATGTTCAGGGAGCTAAGGTTGTTGAAGAAATAAATGAAACTTACCACCATGACAACAGAATATCTTCTCATCGATGATAGCTGCTATAGGCAAGCAGTTAAAGCAATCCGTGAAGGTTTTCCAGAGCTTAATATTATACCTCCTTTTGCCTGCAAAAAATATAGGTAATCATAAAATCTCGTTTATGTTTTCTGCTTGTAATTTGACCCAAAGGGTAGAGCAGAATTAGACCTATTGAAATAACATTTCTGGAATCTTAAAGTGTTTTCTGTGTGTATACATCAACACATGTACATCAGGATGAGGTGTGAAACACCTTCTTACACAGTTTTGTTTAAACGGAATTTACACTTTCCAGATATAGAAAAACAAAAATTTTATGACGATAAATAATACATTTGCCTTACTGCAAGTTGTCAAACAAACAGCTGCCAAAGAAGTTGGACATTAACAGATACAGGCAGAACAAATACAGAAATGGAGTGCAACTTTGGCAAACAATTAACGTTGATTTAAAGCAACAAGTATTGATTCAAGAGTTTCCTCCTAATGTGGATGATAGTGGACTTTTTCATCAACAGATACACACCTACAACAAACAAGACAAACAAATTGCCAGAGGAACACATTGAGTACATTCTTATAATGTGATATACAATTTTTTAGTAAATGTACTGACTATTCTCTGTCTTTGTTTTATCATCTTCATAAATTTAGAAAACTAAAAAAAAACATGAAAGTTTAATGACAAAAAATAAGTAATAACACAGAAAATGAGCAATTTAACCAAGAAAAAGAAAATCTTCCACTTATTTAGGAGGGACACTTATATACATGTACATTAGTGAATTCTGGCAAAGCAGTTTCATAAGTGATCTACACAAGTACATGTATTATTACTAAAACATTCCAAATATATCAAAAAGTTGAATGTTGACCACACAGCTATTTGAGCCAATGAGAGCAAGTTGTGATAACAAAGAACATTCCAACAAAAGATTAGACTTACACTCATCATAGAAACCATAAATTCTGTTAATGCTAGCACATTCATGGTTGCCTCTCAACAAGAAGAAGTTCTCTGGATACTTAATTTTGTATGCTAGCAACAAACAGATGGTCTCAAGAGACTGCTTGCCACGGTCTACATAATCCCCAAGGAAGAGGTAGTTGGCTTCAGGTGGAAACCCACCATACTCAAAAAGTCGCAGAAGATCATAGTACTGGCCATGTATGTCACCTGTAATACAGAGAAGGTATACATGCATTATAGAATTGAAATTTAAAAACGTTCATATTTGGCCATATCACCTCTTCCATCCTGATCATACTGTGACAAAAAAATCACTCTTCCTTTGTCAACTTTCAGCACATTTAAAGGGAATGTACATCATTGGCTTTTGCTGTAATTTTCAGAAATGAACTATTTGAGGGGTTGGTATTATAGATCGAATATTGTTACACTGAAATTTTTGAAGTTTTGAGTTCGAAAAGGTTGAAAAACCATGAAAAACAAAAATGTTCAAGTAGTCTGGTTCCCTGACTCCACAAAAGATAAAATGGATCAATTTATAGATGATGGAAAATTGTAAGGCAAATTTGGACTGAAAAAATGGTATATTTGGAGCAGTAGTTGAAAAATGGTTAGGTTTTTCCCAACACTGGTCGGCCGACCACCGTTGGAAATGTGTACAAAAATACCATTTTCTTGAAAATGACTTCACACCAGGTGCCATAATTTTACAAGATGCTTGAGACTGTCATTTACCAACATCCTAGTAAGGTATTTCGTAAAAACTTGGTAGTTTTATTTTTCGATGTTTGCAAATGTTGTATATTCCCTTTAAGTCACTGTAAAATCTGTCTCGAAATGATAGTCAGAAAATGTGCTTGTGGGTCATTCCACTCATGTCAAATCACCAGATGGGTTTAAACCTCACCCCTTCAAATTTGCTCATAGCATGTGGGGTACTTTAAAAATTGTTACATGAAGAGGCACTTTCAAGTAGAAGTTGGTAACATAGTTATTTAGCATAATTTTGGGGTGCTGAATCCGAAAATGATGGTTACCAAGCTGTATTTGAGTGGAAATATGCCTAATTTCCATAAATCTTTAATACATGTCGTGTAATATATTTGTTCCCATATTTCGGTATATTTTTTATTATTTTATTTTTTGAAAAGTTTATTTTGGTGATTCTACTTACACTTCCAGACTTTAATAACATTTTCTTAAGCATGTGAGTGACTGAATGATTATGAGGACATAGTAACAATCCAAAATGGCTACCATAAAACCCTAAAGTTGCGCGCATTTATCTTGTCTCCAGATATCATCAAGTAGTCTTGCCAAACCTTAGTATCGAAGAACTTCAAATTTACCATGTTGCTTACTGGTACAGTTACCCTTTTTAAAACCTTATGACCCTATTTAAAACCTTATGGGAAAATCATGTGAACAAAGATAACATTGTGATATAAAACGGGAGAAAACGGGGTGTCCGCAAAAATTATTGGTAAGAAAACGTTTTGACAAAGTTATTCAAGTCCCCCACGTTAGGCGACCTTTCGCCTATTAACTGTTAGCCCAATTTACAGACACCTCATTTTTCCCCGTTTTCCTTTTTGGCCTTAATATCAAGATGTTAGCATTTTTGACATAATGTCAAATTTATTTTTGTTCGGGTAACTGTGCTAGTAAGTAACTTTGTGAATTTGAAGCTCACCAATACTGCGAACGGCGAGACTACTTGATGATATCTGGAGACAAGGTAAATGCGCGCAACTTTAGGGTGTAATAGTAGCCATTTTGGATTGTTACTATGTCCTCATAATCATTCAGTCACTTATATGCTTAAGAGAATGTTATTGAAATCAGGAAGTGCAAGTAGAATCACCAAAATAAACTTTAAAAAAAATGAAATAATAAAAAATATACCTACATATGGGAACAATTATATTACACAACAGGTATTAAAGATTTATGGAAATCAGGAATATTTCCACTAAAAATTCAGCTGGGTGACCATCATTTTCAGATTCAGCACCCCTGAATTAGGTAAAATAGCTTTGTTACCAACTTCTACTAACAAATGCCTCTCCTTGCCCTAAATGAGCCTTTTTTTTTTAAATATAGCCTAGACTATACTCTAAAACATTTTGAAAGCTTTGAGTTGAACCATGTACATGTAAGTGGTGTATTTTGATGGATCCTATGCAGCAACACTTATATAACAATTTTCATGCGAGCACGGTATCCTGAATCCGTCAAAATCCACCAGCAATTTAGGGGATGGATTTTGAAGACTATGGAAAAACATACTGAATTTTTTTCTATGCCAGCATGATATCCTGAATCCATCAAAATCCATCAAGACTTTTGCTGTTGGACTTTGGTGGATTCAGGATACCTCCAGTATCTACATTGGGAGATTCTGATGGACTCAGGACACCAACATTTTTGCGTGACAAAATTGGTGATTTGGCGGATTCAGGATACTTTCTAGTAAAAGAGCCCAAGGGGTTAGGGTTAAAGGTTATTATATAAATCTCAATCTAAATTTGTATGGAGAAACATTAGGAATAACACTATCAATTGGGACTTTAATACACCTTTAGATGGTTCAGGTAAGCCTACACCAGCACAATTGATTCACAATATTACTGCAAACAGAACAGATCAAGGTATGATTACAGCAAACGTGAGTGTGCTGTCTTTACAATTCAAAATTCAAAGAAAAACTTTTTAAACTCAGATCTTGACTTTCATCAAAACAATGATTTTGGGTTATTATGCAAAACCTATATGTTGAGTCAATGCTGATGAAATAGGGGTGTCTAAATGTGTTAACAACATCTTACACTTTGTAATTAAGTGGATCAGTGGATTTAAATGATTAAAATGACCCTCAATCAATGAATTTTACCAAAAAATTGGTTTTTACATTAAAGTGATTTTAAGGGAATACATGTATATATTCATCAAAAAACAAAACTACCAAAGTATTATGAAATACCTTACTGGACTGTTAGTGAATGACACTGACAGTCTAAAGCATCCTGTAAAATCTAGCACCTGGTGTGTTGTCATTTTCAAGAAAAATAGTTTTTTGTATCAATTTCCAAGGCTGGTCAACCGACCAGTGTTTGAAAAAAACGGCTTTACTCAAATACTGCCAGTAATTTACCATATTTAGTTAGTCCGCTTTTTGTTTCCAATCGATTACACACCTTTGAACGGGCACAAGCCAGTTGTAATACTACTCCCCCCCCAAAAAAAATCCATCCATTCCTGAAAATTACAGCAAAAGCAAATGATGTATATTCCCTTTAACCATAACCCCCTCGAGTTATTCACTAGGAACTTTTTATTTTGTAAATCTTTGAGCTTCTCGCACAAAGATTAATTGCATTATTAAGCTTACCACATATTTTCAAGGGCGCCTCTAACTCCAACAGGATGGGTTGGCTGAGAAAAATTTCCCTGGATTTCAAACACAATCCTCTTATTTCTGCTTCTGTTAACTGCACATTTTTTCCTGGTCGAGCCCCTCTGACTGCAAATATACACATAAAGTAGTGCAAATGTTAAATTTGTGGCAATATGATCATTATTACCCTATGCATATCCTTCATCAGTTTACATGTTACATTCATTTGATACAGGGTGAACTTTCATCTGAGCAATTTTGGCTACTCAGGGTGGTCTTACTATTGACAATCAAATTGTCTGCATGGAATTGGATGTTTCCCTGCGCACTGGACAGGGTTGGTGAAATTTATATATTTTTGTTTAACCCCCAAAAAAATCAGATTTTGAATATTTAAATCAGATAAAAAATAGATGAAGAAGTCCTTGCAAAAGATGAAATATTAGGCCGCTACATTTTTTTTTATCTGTATATTCAGGTAAATAACAGGGGCCCTACACTACACGATCACCCCCTACAGTCACTACACGACCGCCTAGTCCGAGTAACTTGGACCCAACTTATCGCCTTTTTAACATTCAAAGATTTTGGAATGACAGGCAACTAGCCGCGGTGCGCTTTGCCAAAGTTGACGCACGCTCAGTAGATGATTAACCCTAACCCCCTAGGCCCTTGTTGCTTACAACCATCCTCAATCCTCCAAAATTTTGCAACTCCGCCTAAATTTTTCAAAATTGTCAGACAGTCCTGCCTCAAAATGCATTCATCCTCAATCCTCCAAAATCCTCCTCATCCCAAAACTTTGCACTCGTGTTTAAATGAAGGATAACCAACGCCAAATCCTTCAAAATCATCAGACAGTCCTGCCTCAAAATGCATTCATCCTCAATCCTCCAAAATCCTCTTGCGCTTCATTCACCATTCATCCTCAATCCTCCAAAATCCTCATGTGCTTCAATCACCATTCATCCTCAATCCTCCAGAATCCTCATTTGATTCAATCACCATTCATCCTCAATCCTCTAGAATCCTCCAAAACCGCCAGGAGGATTTTGGAGGAGTGAGGTGGGTTAGGGTTAAAGCTCTTGTCTGGTTCCCTGACCCCATTGGCCTTTTGACTATTATTAGGGTGGCCGGGAAACAGTCTGGTAAATATCAGAGACCAGTCCTTCATTTAAAGAAAATCCAGGAGAGCTATAAATCGCTCTCCTCAAATCTTTCAGGAGAGCAAATCGCTCTCCTTAAAATCTATGGATAATCAGCGGTAAAACGACGGGTTACCATTGTTTTTGTTTTATTTTGAATATAAGGATTTATTCAAGGGGCTGCATTATTATTAGTTTTTGCATAAACATATGCTCAAGTTGCGTTACTTTTTTTGTTTTTGTAACTGTAAGACACGGTAAAATTTATTTTAAAAAACTAACTAAATGGAGATTAATAAAAGGTTTGACTACTGCTTATGCTTTCATTTTTTAATACAGTTGTCAGTTGGTTCATCACTTGATTATACTTGGAAAATGGAGAGTTAATAAACAGCACATAAGCAACTGAATATTTGCTTTCAGATTCGTTAAAATTATATGAAATTTTCAGCCTGAACTATTTCAATTGCTCTACGAAAGCTATACAAAAAGGGCCTCAAAATGACACAAACTTGCCTTAAGTTTTATTGAAAATATCTGCCGTCGATAATCTTAAAAATAATGGACAATGCAGGACAAGTATGCCATATACACAATGCTAGTCACGACGAGAAACTGGCTAACAACGTCTGAACTTTGCACTAGTAAGAGCGTTTGTGATGCACTGTGTGTGGTGGGCCGGCAATGAGACTCGTTTTACGGTATAGGATTTCGGTGAAACACGCTGATCGTTTCACTTCACATACCCGTAAAACTTCCTCAAAATAAATTCATGAACAATGGATATACATACACAGACAAGAGAGATCAAGTTCTGTGAATAAGCTTGCAAAGATCGTCCTTCTCAATCGTTGTTTTCATGGCATTTTTACGATGTCTATTCCATCCGGCCTGCACGCAAAACACTGTACGGCAGTGCACTGCACTGCACCGCGCGCGACTATTACATTGACTGGTTACCGCATTTTCATCATGCCTTCATTGGGACTTAGTGCGCGGCGCAGCGGGAACCATTTATTGCCGCACTCGCACGTACGGGCCCACGTGTTTTCATGCAGCTCTATGCGATATATGCAGATTGTGCACGCACAGTATACAACTGCTGTACACACACGATCTTATACAGTACGAACGAGCTCGGTATTCGTTCATTTTTTAGCGATGTCCAGCGGCATATTAACGTGAGTTTGGGCATTATACCAACGAAAAATACGTGTAGCTTAAGACTTAAAATCCTTTGCGTTTTTATCACTTCTTATTTTTAAACTTCCCGTGTTTGACGAGCCCTCTTTTGGATTTCTGAGGAGCGCTGTTTTTGGCGCTCCTTCGAGACAGTCGAGGAGTGCAGTAGGAGCGCCTGCGCGATCGCGCTCCTTAAAAATGAAGGACTGAGAGACGCCATGCTTTTTCAAAACCGTCCAAATATTTTGCCGAATTACCATGATTTTTGGATATCTAGACCTCTGAAGGTACCGAATTTAACGATTTTGTGCTATTTAGCAGTCATACTATAGCTGGGTTGATTTTCTGCTGACAAAATAATTTCAATCTTTCATTGTAGGCCGGACAACCAATTTTCAGCAAATGGTAAAGGGGTCTTGAAACAGCTACAGTTGGATAGATCTCATTGAGTGCTTTTCAAAAATGTATAACCTTATAGGATGTCAATTAGCCGTTTTTGGGTTACGATTAAAGAAAAAGTGCCAAATATTGACTATTTGTGGACAAATAGTGGATTTTTGTGAAAAGTAATTAATTACGACTTTTGTGACACTATATATTAAAAATTATGGCAATTTGAAGGTTTTTAAGTACCTTTGTACAATCTATGAAGAATGAACATGCAATTTTGAGAGTAAAACACCGATGGAAAATTCCTGTTTTTTAAAGATAGCGTGTCAAAATCCCACCGTTGTTCATTTTTGTACAAAAAAGTATATTAAAAACTCACTTTACAGTCATTTTTCTGAAATTATGCCATTTTTACTGGACAGTAAGTTTAGAAATTAATGCATTCTTTATTCTATTTTCGCAGAACTGAAAGATTCTACAGGGTTTTTGTCATCTACGAAGTTTCACAGTCACTGGTTACACATTTCATGAGATACAGGACCACAAAATCAGACTTTTAGGGAAAATCTTAAATTTTTGAGTCCAAATTATGCAAATTTGACCTTATTGATATGCAACATTGCCATAACTTGAGATGTGTATGAGATCCAGGCCTGAAATTTGGTTGGTGTGTTCCTCTGGTGATAAATAACTCCACCACTAGAATTTATTTAAAACTGGCTTATATTGTACTAATTATGTATGTAAAGTATGCAAATGGACTTTAATGCCCTAATTAATATTCAAAACTGCCATAACTTGAAGAGACAGTTGTTTCAATCCACCAAATTTGGGCAGTGTTTTTATGTGAACATATGCAGCAACGTACTCTTGGCATTACACTGATTAAGTGTGCGCGAATATACAAATTAATTAATTCTAGCTAATTAATAAACAAAAGCATTTTGCACACAACCCACTGACCAAGAGCCCAATTTGAAAGCAAAAAATAAAGTGTGCGCTTTGGTATGAAATCAGCTTGTTATCCATAAATTGCAAGTAGTAATTGTTTTTAAGATTTATTAGTTAATTAGAAACTCATTTTAGATTTTAACAAAAACGATCTTGAAAGAATGTCGTTGCCCTTCCCATACCTAGTCTCCATGCAGCGCGGCGCGGTGCATGCTACGATCCATAGACGGCAGCGCAAAGAGCTTGACTTTCATTACGATAATAAACATGATATGTGTGCATTTATACTGCTGTATTCTTGTCATTTAATTGCCCCTGAACCATGAAAATGTATGCATTTGTTCGAAAAAAGAAATGAAACTTACAAAAAAATACATGAAGCGACGCAATTCAAGTCAATAAAGATGGTAAACACTGTTGATCGCTATGCGACGTTTGTAGGCTTGGGACGGTATTGCATTTACTATACCACGGTATCCAGTGACAAAAAAAATGCAGTATTCACTAAGTGGGTTATTACGTCATTATCAGGGGAAAAAATATAACTAACCACCAAGCACCACATGCCGAGTTGATAAGCTGCTGGCGCGGCATAAATCACGCAAATGCTTCACGCAAATGCTTCACGCCGCAAATCTCCTACACTAAAAGTGTTATGGTTTCATTATCAGTCCATTTGTTTGTAAAAACAATATATCACTGTAACAGATTATTAAAAATGAAAGCTTAATTTTTGTGGTATTATATTGTTCGAATTAGTAACGCCACTGGCATGACAAGGCCCACTAAAAAATAATGCAGATCGTCGACCGCTGCCCGAGGCCTACCACACGACGATCCCCCTATCCTAGCGAACGTATGCTTTTCGTTTGTTATCAATTGTGAGTGATTCAATAGGCTCATGCAATTTATGTCGGCCACCAGCGACTCCTTAACGTGCTTCGCCGGTGTCATGTGAAAATCGGACTCCTATAAAAAATAATCGTACTCTTTCTCACGTGATCGGTCCGTAATTGATTCTAGTAATCATCACAATGTTAGGCATACGCAATTGTGGATGCTGTAATATGAAGTTGTTGGTGCCGTGACCTTCTTAATGAACGGACCAATCATACCAAAATATGAATGGAAAATGTTTTGAGCGCCGTTTTAGATGGCCAATCAGCTTGATCAATGCAGTACGTGGGAAAAAGCACGTGTCATACGTCATTGTGCTTGTGGCCCCAGCAGGACGGGCGTAGGGTTTTTTTTGGTAACGTGTGATCGTACGGGGGTTTTCCCACGATGTGAAATCATGGCTTTGATACTTACCCTTTCTTGTGGAGTTGTTTTTTTTCTCTCGATTTTTATCTGGACGACTCAGTATCGTAAGATTCAGGCGAGTCCCTTCCCTTTGAACGTCGGTACCGTTGAATAACTAACGGACCAATTGTACCAAAACATGAATGAAAAAAAATGTTCCGAGCGTGGTTTTAGATGGCCAATCAGATTCTTTTGAAAGGGCATTTTAGATCGAGGAATGCAATGCAGTGCGTGGGGAAAAGCATGTGTTTCAACTCTCTCTGTGCGTAACCAGTGTGGAACTGCGTGTATGCGTATCATGCACTGACATGTACGGCCATGACGCAGGTGTATTCAGGGACTTTCGTAAACACTGTAAGTGTACGCTTCTAGGTCGTACAAGAGTTTTACCCACGATGAGAAATCATGGCTTTTATACTGCGCTTTCGTTGGACTATTTTCTTTTCTTAAGTTTCCCAGACGGCTCACTCGCTTCATCATATATTCAGGCGAGTCCAGATTTTTGTTTTTTGCGCGTCGGTGCCGACACTCCTAGATCGTACATTTATTCCCCGAGGCCCATGATGAGACATCATGATGAAAATATGAAATATTTTTTCTCAATTTCCCCGGATCGGACGGCTCAGCGTCGCATGTGAATCCAGGCGAGTCCCTTCCCTTTGCACGTGCACCTCGCATGCATAACACGGAATCATGCTCCATGACTGAAGCCTGTAAGTTTTGGCGGTCATAACCAAGATAGACACGTTTTTTTTCTTGTTGCAGAAATACTCTTGGGAGTTGGGGAACTATGTTTTGCCTTCAAAAATTACGCATGATGCATGTAGAATTCAAATCTCAAAAACAACCAAGAAGAAACAATTAACACAATCAGGTTTTGTCACAACCGTCAAAATATTCCCTGTGTAAAACATCGTTCTAAACGTCCAGACACAATACACACAAACAAAACCGCAAACACGGCGGCGTTAGCAGAACTTCAAAGGCCTTTGCGGTATTGCAGCTGCCGAAGTATCAGGTTTTCTAGTTGAGCTTGACAATTACGTCTTATCTGTCAACGGTAATTGACAATGCCGACATGAAACTGGATGCCTGGAACCACAAAGAATGGAATCAAGCTTGTCAAAGATGTTGTTTGTCTTTCTGTTTGAATTACTTTTGCGAAGATTCTGAACACTAAGGAAGAGTACTGCGGTATTGAAATTCCATACCGAGTTCACCGGTGTTTCGGTATTTATGAATCTTTAGTTGGTGATAATCGGTATAAGAAAAAAATCGAGACTATCCAGTAATACTGAAATACCATTCAAGCCTAGACGTTTGCACGTGCATAGCCCCATACAGTATGCACACGCACACACAATCACTCCATGCCAACCGCGTGTGGTCAGCCGGCCGACCTTGTGTTTTGCAGGCATGTGTGCAGGCGCGCTGACCCGGTCTGTGTGTACTTGCGACACGGGTGCGAGTGGCGTTTTTTCCCTCGGGAGCAAGCCTGTTCGGTATGATGATATTTCACGATATTTCGATTAAATTTTCATATCGGAAATCGTATCGATCTCATAAAAAAAAATCGGAACATCGTGAAATTCGATATGCCGAAAAATATCGCGATATTCTTTTGAGGTACCGCCTTTGTAACCAAAGTCAATCCCTTAAAGTTTGAAACTGTCGCTAAAGCGCTCCAAAAAAACGCAAACCACAAATTCACTGTTACCGCATTGTACTGCGAGGTCTTACCTATTCAGGGGCGGAACCAACTGAATAACGTCACGCGTATTGGATTTTGCGTCTTCCACGCTGCACGTGGCAGTACAAACAACACAATTTCACCCCACATACCAAGTGCCAAAATCGTAATCACGTACGTGGAGTTAACCGAAGGGAAACAAAGTCTCTGACATTTCGCAAAGAAAATACGGTGCCTGTTTTGTTTTGACGGAAATGTAAAGTTGCACAGACAAAACACCACAAATACATGTACTTGTAGGTCTACAAGCAACTGTTTATTGAGCAGGAAATGGGTAGTCTTGACCCAAGTCTTTCAACAGTCGGGGGATTTTGTTGTGCTGGTTCCGTAAAATACAAGTGCATGTACATGTACTTGTATGTTACGGAACCAGCATCGTAAGATATAGACTCTTTATAAAGCCCAGCTATCCACTGAAGACATTTAGACACCAACATGAAACTTTTCAGAGGACTACACTTAAGGACCAACCTCAAACATATGTGAAGCAAAATTTGGTGCGGAATGTCTCACGTTGGTTTGGGGGGGGGGGGGGGGGGTTCAAGTTATCGTAAAAATAAACAATTTGCTTTTTGCAAGGGCTATATCTCATTCAATGAAGTTAATATAAGTGTAAGATTTTACATGAAAGTAGTTTCAATTGGGGGCTATTACAGGCAAAAAATTTGGTGTAAAAATATTTTAAATTTTTGACTTACCCCCCCCCCCCCCCCCCAACATTGGTCCAGATGAGTTTTGGGCCATTTTGGGGCCCCTCTAACTTAAAAATGAAACAAGCTACTTTCTTTCTGTTTAAATATTTGAAATCTACAGCAAAAAAATAGCCCAGATTACCAAGTTTGAAATGTCTGGGGGGTATAGTTTTAAATATAAGGCCCTTTAAACATTGAATTTCGTGACGCGACGCGCTTTTCGCCCTGGCCCGGCCCCGCCCACCTCAAATTTCAAAATGCTATTGCGCAAGAACAAAAAGTCGTAGAGACCCCAAATTTTGAGAATTTGCATTTCTCCTAAGTATCTTTCAGTACACCAAAAAAGAAAAAAATCCAAGAGGTGATGGTGTGCACCATTTGTTGAGTTGGCATGGAATGACCCCCCCCCCCCTTCAAAAAATGACAAACGCGCATACGACACTGAAAAGATGACGTCTTCCTCTTTAAGTTGGTACCTGATTTGTCAATCTACGATGGGTTTATCCGGGTAAAAATGGCATTTCAATGTAGCGCTCCAAGAAAATGATGGGGACAAGTTAATCCGGGTTGGCATCGCGCCGCGCGCTGCGGTCCCATATTCAACTTGCCGTCACGAAGTTATTTGAAGTCTTTACGAAATAAAATTTGCACACAAGACAAAATGTATGAAAATGTTTATTGTACACAAGTTTCAGCCATTTATGATGCCTAAAACAGAAATTACAGTACTGAGTAGTATCGCCAGACCATGTCCAAATGTTAAAAAAGGCGATAAGTCCAACTTAGTCCGAGTAACTTGGACCCAACTTATTGCCTTTTTTAACATTTGGACATGGTCTGGCGATAGTAGGGTCCAAGCTAATACCGCGACCTGGACAACACCGCCCAAAAACCAACATTTTCCAACAAAAAAACATCAGATTTCACCTTCAAAACGGCCTCCAAATTACTAGATATGCCACCTGAGGTACAAGTAGACATCGATGATTAAGATGGTTGTACTGAAAGTTACTTACGATCCGGAAAAAAGTGAACTTTTCCGTTCATTTCGGAGAGCTCCCCTCGCAATCTTGAACACATTAAATTTCCAATCGTGTTTAATGTTTGAACGACGCGATTTCTTCTACATTCGATGGCCCCCGTATCCCGAGTGCGATTCCGTTACCGAGCGCGCGCAACGCATCGATTATGATAATGAGTCACGTTTGTAAACACATACATGTGCATTTCGAACTGTAAAAGGGAATCGGGAACCAGCTTGAACTGGTATCCACCATAAAAGCTGTATCATAATCGATGCATCGCGCGCGCTCGGTAACGGAATCGCACTCGGGATACGGGGACCATCGAATGTACACTGGGCATGAAGAAGAAATCGCGTCGTTCAAACATTAAACACGATCGGAAATTTAACATGTTCAAGATCGCGAGGGGAGCTCTCCGAAATGAACGGAAAATTTCACCTTTTTTTTCCGGATCGTAAGTAAACTTCAGTAGGCCTACAACCATCTTAATCATCGATGTCTACTTGTAGTTGTACCTCAGGTGGCATATCTAGTAATTTGAAGGCCGTTTTGAAGGTGAAATCTGATGTTTTTTGTTGGAAAATGTTGGTTTTTGGGACGGTGTTGTCCAGCTCGCGGTATTAGCTTGGACCCTACTATCACCAGACCATGTCCAAATGTTAAAAAAGGCGATAAGTTGGGTCCAAGTTCATGAAGTTACTCGGACTAGGTCCAACTTCCAAGTTACTCGGACTAAGTAGGCCTATTACTATTAATTGATTTTCGGCTCCCCTAGCAAAGGGACCTTCCGCGCCCAGGCGGTATGTGGCACTGTGAGTGTGACTCAATATACGAAGGAAGTCCAGTATTTGAGTCACATTTATGGGACTAGTGAAACACAAACGTCTGAACGTGTGCAAACGAATCTGGAAATTTCACGCATCTGAAAAACTAAGCCTAAATCATATGTGAAAATCAAAATTTGACAAAGTTCTACATGTTTTTGTACACGGTGGAAGTGTGGCCTTTATTTACGGAGGTGGTCCAGTAAATTGGCCACATTTATGGGGCTAGGACAACGACTGTCTGACTGTACATATACTGGTGTACTGCCACTGATATTGATAAGTGATGGATTTGAAAATTGTTTCGCCGACTTTCAGACTTTGCTCGTTTGCTCTTACCTTCTAATAATCGCTGTATAACACTATCAACGTTAACTTTTTCAGCATCAGCCATTTGGACAACTCCTTGAATTCAACACTATTTATCTAATTCTACTGAGAATGGACAGCTGGACACGATTACGCTCGATTTGTACGTTACAGTTTTTTGCAAGAGCGTCTTCTTCTCCAGCTCTAATTCATTTCAAAGATGGCGTTGTTGTCAAAGTGCGCAAGCGTAGTACTCCTTAGACTGGCCACCACCGCTCCCATTATATGGGGACCGGTAAATAGTTCCCATTTAAAGCTATAGTCCATCATTTGCAGATATTTTACTTGGTTTAAAGATAGTAATGGAACTAAACTTCCGGGTGAAATTATTCTTTCTAGCAAGCTGTCATTTTTGGAAGAAATCAATGAAAGAAGGCCTTTCCAACGATGCGTCTTATAGACACATCGTTGGAAATGTCCGTTAGTACTATAGTAAATGGGTTTTTTTATTCGGCGAAGCACGCGCAAGCATTGATATGACGCACACGCGCGCACAGTTGCTATAATTCGTCAGTTCAGTGCGTGACATCGCGTAGCTGCAATCGGCTAAGTGAGAACGTGTCTTGGACGCTGAATTCAGGCCCAATCCAAAACATGATTCAGCAATTTTTGATTTGAAATCGAGAGCCTAGAATATTGTTTTCTCGGAATATACCACATTCACTGAGCTGAAACTTCATCAGGTTAGTTGTTCGGCCCCCTTCTTTAGATTGTGAGCACTTTTGTTGCTTCAAATGAACATAATGCACAAATTACAAATGATGGACTATACCGTACCTTTAAAGCCATTGATTTGCTATCGGGATGCCGCGCATCGCGCGGCACCCGCTAGATGGGTGGAGTATTCGACACTGTATACTGATACGATCGTAACATTGGGTCGTATGTATAAAAACTAGCATTTGCTTTTACTACCTATTTTTAAGCATTTACTTGCATTTGTATGAATAAAAATGAAGCAAATGCTTTTACTGTAAAGCATTTGCTGAAAGCTAGAAGTATTTACTTTTTACTTGTTAGCTTTTGCTAGACTAGAAGTGTTTACTTTTTTTCGTATGAATAAAAATGAGTAAATGCTTCAGATTTCAAGTATTTACTGGTAATTTTTCAAGGCTGAGTTGGGGCAACCTTGAAAATATAAAGCAAATACTTCGGCGCAAAAACTGCTGCATTTATTAATATTAATAGCCCCAAAATTAACAAAAAACGTTAATAAACTACATATTATACCATACACTGTATTTTGAATAGCATTTATGCGAAATTTAAATATTTTTTTAATAATTTATTTCATTAATAGAAGAAACGATAATTTCGCATTTTGTTCACGTTATGAGAAGTGCTAGCGTAAACTTAAGTGTGGCATAGAATGATTAAGGATAAGTTTTATTCAACGGCACCCTGGGGACTGAACAAAATGAAATCATCGTTTTAGTTTATTAGGTCACCAATCTTTGCCAACTATTATTTTTTCAATAAACAAAACTCTTTGAGTATTGAATGTTGGTATGATTTTCAGTGACACATGTCTGTGATTGTATGCAATTGTGACGTCTACATGACACTGTGGACCTTTACAATTTTCATGCATGATGAAAGTATACAGTCTGTATTCTGCAGCTGCCGAAAGGTGTCACGATTTTTGCTGGATTTGAGGATCAAAATTTATGTACTACATAATTTATGTACTGTATGCATCACCTTCATTTGGATTATTACACCACGTGTAAACCCTCCGTGTGTGTGTGGCAGTTCGTACACACAAAAGAAACCCTATTGTTGGCAATCATTTTGTCCATGAAAACAACCCAACAGTAAAAAGCATTAGCTACCTGTTGTATAGTAAATGCTGAACAGTAAAGGAATGGTTTTATTCATACGGAATCAAGAATTTGCTTTTCCTTAATGCTTGTACTTCAAAGTAAATGCTTTTACTTTTTGCTTAACTATAGCATTTGCTAGTTTTTATACATACGACCCAATAACTTGATATCAAACTCACAGTTAAAGAAATGAATTATAGTACTGCCGTGTAAAACTTTCGATCACTGTAAGTTTTCTTGTTAGACCCATACAAATAGTACTGAGTCGCTCAGGGTAAGGTTGCTCCTGTCTACGTTGATAAAAGATGAGACGAGTGGCATACCTTTGACACTTTCAAGTTGATCAATGTGCTTAACTCTGTACAGAGACCAGACAGGAGAACAATAGTCGAGAACGGGGTCTACCCGCTTTTCCCAATACCGATGTTCCCCGAAATCCTTAGCGTTAGGGTTAGGGGGTTAGGGTCAGTCAACCTGAACAAGTGGAACTACACAGTATTATGTTTTGGACCAATGGGACTTCGGACCAATGGGACTTCGGACCAATGGGACTTCGGACCAATGGGACTTCGGTCCAATGGGACTTCGGACCAATGGGACTTCGGACTATCGAGACGTTACCTTTTGCATAACTTTGTGGCCACCATTGTACCTAGCTATATCCCCGACTGTTGTAGGCCAGGTAGTATTACGGGGGTAGAAAATGCTGTTTCCTGTGTCAAAGAAGTTAGGCTTAAATTACACATGTTGTAGAATGTTTGGCACGGTTATTCGTCTCGGTTGTCTTCTTGCGAACTCGGCAACGACTTCCTTTGTGATCGATCGGTAGATCTCTGTGACAGTATACTTGAGTACCAACGATGTCAAACGTTCCTGACACATGGTAGAACGGAGGCTAGGTAAGTATTAAGCAAGCGGAGAAGAGAAACTGTTCTGTTATGACGGCGCATCCTTTTATTTCATATGGTGTTTGTTTGTTTTCATGCATAAAACATGCATACATTGGGTAAAATACTTGGAACATTTTTAACTTCGATATTTTGACTCGACATGCTAGTAGTAGGTGCGCAAACATTGGCAATGGAAAAGAGGTGACTTTATTTTTAATAGTCTAATTAATTTGTTGACGGACTAAAAGCGCGCACCAAAATTATGTGTTGCCAGGGGATGGTTGAACTCGATGATGTAATATAGGTTTTCCCGGCCAATTTCCTAAAATGTTCATTCACTTCTGAAAATCGGTCATTCATTTTCCATTCGATTCCATTTCAGTTCAATCAATTGAGTGATTGAGCAGCACATTTCGTTTATACTCATTCAGATTCATTTACAAGACTTCCTTTCCGCTTTAAGAGGGCGATTTCAAAAATTGGTCATTCTATTTCACTTTTAGTTAAATGTTATGTGATGCAATCTGCTATTTTGAATGTGAAAAACGTACTTTTGATTGCACGTTCACGAAATTGTATGCCAGAACTCTGCGGGAAAAGGTATGCTTGCGTAAATGATGATGCACAGGTAATGTAACTGGCCGTCTGTTTCACAAAACCGAATGCACGGACAATAATAACGATTGAACTTTCGTTGAATTGAAATGAGATTAAAAACGTGCATTCAAATTCAGACGAAAGTGAATGACCTATATTCAGAAGTGAATGAACATTTTAGGAAAATGGCAGGGGAAATCTATATTAATGAAGTGATTGAACATTATAAGGTACATTTTCTTTAAGTTTTGTATTCTTATTTCAACCTCTGCGAGCTAGAGCGTTGTAATGTAAAGACATATTAGTCGGCATGTGGGTAATTCAGGAATAGTTCGTGCATCTAACTTCAGACAAGACTAAAATTTTTACGAATATAATATACCGTACAACAAAACATTGCAATTTGTCGAAGACATTTTATATTTCTTTGAATTATTATGGTTATTTTCATGGAAACATTGTTTATCATATCGCCGCATGTGTTCTATTTTCGCTCGTACCCCCAAACAGGACGCTGGAAAAAGGCTGATGAATTTACGCTTTGATTGGATAGATTTTGCGTGACCTGTGACCTGCAAGTCATCACGGCCACAACCCTGCAAGGTTTTAAACGGCAGTTAAGACCGAGTCATCACTCTTTTATTCCCATTCATAAGTGGGTTTTTTTTCTTTGAAAAGCGTAATTATGTAGGAAAATCTGTAAAACTTATCTGTTTTGTACATGCTCAATTCCCGTCACTTCCTCAGGCTCCGTTTCGAATTCACGAAGGTTCATGCGACCCTAAAAATTTGTCCACAATGTGGTCAGCAATGAAAAAGAAATCACATCCGGTATGGAATATGTGCATTTGAAAATGTTTGGATCGCATTTTTTTTGGGCGCATCGGCTAACTGCGGTCTTGAACAGGTGCAGCCAGATTGTCTTTATACATAGGTCATGATAATTACCCAGAATGCCACCCTCACTGCCTTCACAAGATTCTGTGAAGCTCACCAGTCTGTCCCAATGCCATGTTTGCAGGGCGGGGTACGAGCGAAGTGTTCCATTTTACTCGCTGCAAATTCTGTAGACTGATCTCTTCATTTAAATCTCCAAGATATTTATACAGGTATAAACGGGTTAAAATCACGCAAGGCCAGAGTTGTAATGACTCGAGTCAATGACTTGACTCGAGTCCGACTCGAGTCACAATTTTTGGTGACTCGGCTCGACTCGTGTCCCTAAGGGTAAATGAGTCGACTCGACTTGAGTCACTGCGAGCAAATGACTCGACTCGTCTCGACTTGAGTCCCTCATCAGAATGACTCGACTCGACTCGAGGAAGGCTAATAAGACTCGAGTCCCAAAAATGAAAGCAAAACTTTGCGAAAAATATTGCAATGACTTACGCCGGTGCCGGTTTTTGTTCACGTCACGTTAGAAAGTTCGGGAATAATGTATACATACATACGTGGTTTGATCAGTGTCACCATTACAGCCATAAGGTTGCGAAGGCAAACCGTCTGCCGTTGATAAGCAAAACTAATACGATTACGTGCTTAGACGATGTAACAGATAAGTGAAATTCATGCAAACACCCCCCCCCCCTTTTGAACGTTGTGTTTCTCAGAAAATATGCTCAGTATGATTGAAATGTTAAATTATAACGGCAGAAAAAAAATTCTTAACTTTATTTCAGTGAAAACCAATCGATGCCGAAACCTCAATACTGATTACTGGTAAAGCTGACCTTCAAGTCTGGAAGAAATCGTTTGATTTGATTTGATTTATTTGCAATTTCCACACAATGATGATCCATATTTAATTTAAGTTAAGATTTAACAAAACACATAAAAATTTATCTAAAATCGTATAAACAAAATTAAAATACAACATAGAAAAGACCCATACAGAGGGGAAAAAAGCAGGGATAACGCAAATTAAAAAAAAATATTTCCATTGCGGTCCCCTTCGAAAACTTCCCCAAATCTATGTATTTATCTCAATTTCTAGGAATACTCAAGTTGTTACTTCACGAGTAGTTGAACACTTATAATCATCTATAATTCCGAATTTCAGCTTAATCTGTTGTTGCAAATGCTAGCGCTACACCTTGAACTAGCTCCAAGGAAAATTTCGACGAGGATTTTTTTTTTGCCGACCAACCCATGTGCATGCTTTTCAGCGCCTTATACTAGACGCTATGGTTGACCGATTTCGGCCCGGCAACACATTGACGAAGTGCATATTAGCATATTCATTAGCGCCACTCGGTGTGACTTGGCGTGTGTCTCGGTATCGACCAATGGATGCCGGCCAAAAGGGTGATATATATTAATGAATAACTCGTGAAGGAGAATATTACTCAAATGTTTACTGCACACCATAACGGGATAGGACCTTATTAAACTTCGTGAGGCTTGAAAAGATTGACAGATATTGCAAACGCCAGTG
The DNA here is from genome assembly GCF_015706575.1 of Patiria miniata. NCBI lineage: Eukaryota > Metazoa > Echinodermata > Asteroidea > Valvatida > Asterinidae > Patiria > Patiria miniata. The sequence continues at coordinate 1,384,268 of NW_024037058.1, read as the reverse complement.
TTACAACTTTCAAAAATGCACGTAGCCAGGCCTATTTTTGCAATTTCATTGAACAGTAATACACATATCACAACGATATTTAGCACATACTTAAATCATTATAAGGGAAATAAACCCTAAAAGTTGCACGAAGATACGGTCTTCTAACCGGGAGAAATTAGTTTTCAAAGATTTCGCCCGCCAACATGTCTGTGCGCATGTAGTTTCATTCAAAATAAAGTGCTACGTATCCGTTAGAAATCGCCTTTCGCAACCACACGGCTGATTAGTTGAATGGCGATCAGCTGGCACCCCCTTTTTATTTTCATAAAGGGGAATATCCAACATTTGCAAACACCGACAGACAAAACTACAAAATTGTTACGAAATACTGGGCCAGCTGCAGCACCTGCAGACTAGGATGTTGGCAAATGACATCCTGTAAAATTATGGCACCTGGTGTGAAGTCAATTTCAAGAAGAGTGGTATTTTTGTAAATATTTTTCAACTACTGCAACTACAGCCCGAATTTAAAATGTAAAAAGCCAAAAACTGACTTTCTATCTTGTGTTTACATATAGTGTTCATGGGCGTCGCCAGGATTTTTTTCCGGGGGGGGGGGGGAAGTAAATGTTTCCCCAAAATTCCTTAACTTTTTCATAATATTCTCAATTTATCATTTTTTCCGAGCGTGAGCAGGGGAGCATTTGCCCTACTCCCCCCCCCCCCCATCAAACTAACAGCAATATGGCTTCGGACCTCTTTTTCCTTTTTTTTTTCGTTTTGCGGGGGGGGGGGGGGGGGGGGGCAAGTGTCCCCCTTGCCCCCCCCCCCCCACCCTCGCGACGCCCATGATAGTGTTCAAATATTTGTGACTCGACTTGACTCGAGCTAAATACTTGACTCGACTCAACTACACACTGTGACTCGACTCGACCTTCTTGACCCATAATGACTCGACTCGACTCGAGTCAGTTCTGGACTCGACTGATCGAGTCACAAAAATCAGTTACTCGTTACAACTCTGCGCAAGGCACGGTGGGAACCAACATGTTGCAGCAAGATCGTACTCATGGCAACGAGGTTGAGCGATTGATTTGATGATGAACTTGCGTGCGATGATAATGTAGTCTGGTTTCCAGACCAAAAGATTCATGACTGTTCCTGATGAATCTGGTTCCCAGACCAAAAGAGTCTGACTATTCCTGATGAATATTAGGTCAGGTAGCCTCCGGTAATACATTGTATTACAATTTACGTCTCGTGACTAAAACGAGAGGAATTCCTCCTTTTTCCGAAAATGTCCGAAGTTTGCCGAATTCGTTTCGTCGACAATCGGAAAGCGCCCGAGTATTTCCGAGTATAATATAGGTGTTTTTAACTGCTAATTGCTTATTCAAAACTTAAGAAACTAGTTGATAATTAATATTCATTGCTTTTATTCAGAAAATTTGAAATTCAACGACGATTGTGTACTTGGATCGTACATATACATGTACGAGGGGCGAACTTTTTGCTGCGTCATGTACCAATTTGAATTTGACGACCGTTACCGGCATTTTCCAAAACTCGGCGTTCTACGGCTCTGCCTGCTAACAGTGCTATTTGGGTGCCTAACTTTGAAGATTCCAGGTCAACATTAGTCAATGTTTTCTTACAGAAGTATCCAACTGTATTTTCATAACTGTATGATATTATGAGGCAAGTGATTTATTTAAAAATTTGATGGAAACATTAAAAGCTATAAGTGAAAAAGCGAATCGGAAACGAAGCCGAGCTTTTAAAAAGGGCCGTCAATGTCGTCATGTTTATTTTTAGCCACGGAGGCTGCATGACCTCAACCTCGTCCCCAGTGTGTCGAGCAGTACGCGCCCACCACTACCTGCTCTCTCTTATATTGGAAACGATGTTGGAAATAAAATAAGCACTGGGGACGAGGTTGGGACGTGAGCGTAATTGTCAGGTCTGGGAATGATGATGATCGCAATTGGTAATGAAACACGCTGCAGCTAGCTCAGGTCTCCAGTCTAAAATAAAATTTGCATACAAACCCAAACAAAAAAATCCGCTCGCGCGCTCTCGACCCATGGAGCTTGCACATTATTGTCAATAAACTGAACCATTTGATTTCTAGGGTAGTCAATGTTTTTAAATATAAGTTTTCAAATATAAATGACATATATAATTGGTATTTACAAATATCCTATTATGGAAAACGAAACAGAAAAAAAGTGCAAACTGTTTGTGATTTTGTTGAACAAAAAATACACTCTAATAATGGAGAAAAAAAACACCAAGAAAACAACAGTTTTCACCGTGTAAAAAGTTCCACCCCTGAGAATTTTCAATCGCTTTTGCGTGTTTGTGTTCGTGTGTACGTGTGAGCCAGCTAGCTAGCTAGCTACACTGTGTGTGTACACAAAATTTACGTGTGTTATATGTACGTACCTTCTCTTCTCGCGAATTATACGGTCAGTACGGAACTGAGCACAAAGACAATGTTTTGACGCACTGAAATTTATTGTAGCCCTTTCCCCGCCAAAAACACGCAAATACTAAGGATTCTTCGTAGTTACTACATGTACTATGTGTCACGATTGATGATTTTTGATGAGAAAAGGGTGCACGGTAAGTCCAGTTGTGGTGCCATATTCCTCTATTAATCCTCTATCCTCCTATTCATGCTATTTCTGCGCAGATAAGGCTTTCCAAATAGCAAAGCAACCACTCTTTTCCTCAACAAAACTAGGTTGGCTTACGATTAGGCCTACATGTACTTCTGAAATTTCAAAAGCATACAGTTTTGGCGTTTTAAATCAATAGAATATTTGTTTTGTAAATTGAGTTAGACTCCTTGGTTTTCATGGTTACTTTTAGGAGAATATATTTCCTTGAGCTTTTCAAACATTTTCTTTCTTTTTTCTTTCTTTTTTTTCAATGCCAATACACTTTTCTAGTCCGGTTCCCAGACCAAAAGATTCTGACTATACCTGATGAATCTTAGGTCAGGAAGCCTCCGGTAATACATCGTATTACAATTTACGTCAAGTGACTAAAACGGGAGAAATTCCTCCTTTTTCCGAAAATGTCGAAAGTTTGCCGAATTCGTTTCGTCAACAATTGGATAGCGCGCGATTATTTCCGAGTATAATATAGTTTTAATTAACTGCTTATTGCTTATTAAAAACTTTTTAAAATGAGTTGATAATTAATATTCATTGCTTTCATTTAGAAAACTTGAAATTCAACGATGATTTTGAGCATCAAGTATACTCAGATCGTATGGGCGAACTTTTTGCTTCGTCATGTACTATTTTTAATTTGAGAATCGTTACAGAGATTTCACCGTTATCTTCATTCGGCTCCGCCTGCTAACAGTGCTATTTGGGTGACTAATTTTGAAGACTCCAGATCAGTCAATGTTTTCTTACAGAAATATCAAACTGTATTAATTTCATTACTGTATGATATATGAATCACGTGATTTATTTTAAAAATTGATCCGAACATTAAAAGCTTTATGTGATAAAGCAAATTCGGACACAAAGCCGAGCTTTGAAAAGGGGCCGTCATTAATTGTCATGTTTATTTTTAGCCACGGAGGCTGCCTGACCTACAATTTAGACGTGTGGACGTCGGGGGAAATTGTCAGGTCGGGGAACCAGACTATACACTTTTCATGATTTTAAGATTAATTTCAATATAATGCTGCTGTATAAATTAACAACCTATCTATTGAGGATTCAACCATTATTAATGGTTGAATCCTCAATAGATAGGTTGTTAATTTATACAGCAGTTGAGTTGTGTGCAAAGTCTATGGAGTGTCAAGACAATTTGTTGAGTATTTCCTAACAAAATTGGAAATGCTTCGCAGTCCCAGATTCATGTCTTTTCAAAATATTTTGACCTTTATTGGGATGATATGAAGAAAAATGTGGCGTCAGGTCATGCAGGTTGCAACATTCTTTCTTTTTAGTACAAGACTCGTATGAGCTAGTATATATATCACAGTCGTTTTCCTAGTTCCGGATAGCAAACATTAGTCAGGCTGCTTTCAGCTCAACTACTCCACGAATTCAAGTGACATTGGTTAAAAAGTTTACCTGGAGTGATCAAGATACAACAAAATGATTTTCCAAATTTAAGCGTCAGAAGTACCGATGCCACTTTTCCTAGTTCCGGATTGGTTTATTAATCAGTTCCGAATCAATCAAAAAGTGCTTTGCGCGAAAAAAAAATCACGCGAGAGATTCGATTTTTTAGCCAGAACCACCCCAAATCAAGCACATTTTCTGATAAAGTATTATTTAATTTTCCAAAAATACCGGTACTTCATTCAAGAGAATTCCAGCAAATTTAAAAAAAGAATTAACGTAAATTACTTTGAAACGTTTGTCTGCAATGGCAGGAACTCACGCACGGACCTAAAACCTTTTACCAGCACAGAATACGTCATACAAAAATAGAAATTTCACCTTCAATTGGAAAACCAATCCTCGTCGTGCTACTGCGCAATAGTCGTAGCCTTGTTGCCATTTTGTGATTGGACGATAAACGACATTCGTTTGATGGTGTCTTCCTATCTCCAGTGCAAGTAGCTATGCTACAAGCGCGGTTGCAAGTAGCGCTGCTTACGCACCTAGGATCCGCACTCGGTATACAATACAATCATTTTTAGTGACGGTCTGTTATCATAAATGAACATCATAAAAAAAAATAGAATTTCAATAGAAATAGAAATGCAGGAAAGTGAATACGGAATTGAAGTGTTAAGTAATTAGTTCTTCCGGTCGCATCATCAGTCCTTTTAGATATATATTATAGGGAGGTACGTTTTTAAAAACTTCTTAACTATTTTCAAATTAAAACAATGATTGAAAAGAAAAGCAGGGATCAATTTAATACGCATAATATGTACATAAAATTAATAAATTTACATTCGTAAAATAATTTTTTTCAAAGAAAGCATGAATAAAGATGAATAAAATAAGTTCTTTTTAAGGAGAGATTCTTCCATTCTCAAAATTTACGCACAAAATTAATGTCCAACGAATCATTGCAGATATCTTGCAATGTTCATTTAAATATCGAGATATATATACACAGAAGGGTTTTGTGAAATGTTTAAAAGTTTTTCCTATCCCCCTTTCTGTATCATTATGTGAACGAAATGTGTCACAGAAAAACCTGGTCTTGTGCGATGAACATGTACATGCGGCGCCCGTACGTGTACATGGTACCGTACGTCGTACTAGCGTACATGTGCATCAACGTCGTTAATTGTCCAATCACAAAATGGCAACAAGGCTACGACTATTGCGCAGTGTCGTGCTGGAGGCCGCCATCTTGAATCAAGATGGCGCCCTCCTAGCATGGCAGGAAAACAAGGGATCAGTTTCCCAATTGAAGGTGAACTATATCTTTTCTTCCTTAAGGTATGTGAACCTAACTATCACCATTTGCATTTTCAAGTCCCACTGAAGCCTACAGGGGTGCATCAGGCATTTTGAGGAATGTTTTGGGGATAAAACCTGAAGATTTTGATTGGGAGTACGAGTAAAAATGGTCAAAAAAAATTATTGGTGATGCGATGTACTTTATAATCAAAGGACCCTACTATCACCCGACCATGTCCAAAGGTGATTCATAGGGTCTTAGTTACTCAGACTTAACATCTGATCAACTCATGGGAGCCATCTTGCCAACCAATGCATGGCTTTTTCCATCATGCACTTGGTCTATGCCCCAAATGTATGGAGGGCACAGCAGGACAAATACATGTATGTATAGTGTACGGCTACATGTGGAAACCCCCATTGCTAAGGGAGCAGAAAATCACATCAAATTATTTTATCACTTTTTAATCACCCCTAGCCCTATTCTATGGCCACACACTAGAGTAGACTCTGTCCATACTGCCTTCGCTGTGCAGAGTTGTAACCAAGTCATTTTTTTCCAAGTTAAGTCAAGTCCCAAGTCAATTTTTCTTAAGTCAAGTCAAGTCTCAAGTCATTTTGTTTTTAATATTAGATGCACTACTACGTACAGGAACCAGTTTATGTGTTCAACGACGGAGCCGGAGTAGAGATGGGAATGGGGTTTATCAAAGCGTGCATCATTTAAGGAAATTTTAAAAACTAGACGTGTTGATTGTCTATGGACAATGCAACTGGCTTTTCTGCCTTTCCAGACGTTTCAAGTTTATACTTTGTGTGTCCATGCAGATTTGTGTTTTAAAATGTTTAGTTTCATCCATAAATTTTAAATATTTAAAAATTTGTAAAAAATCTATCGATGATGTCATTGTGACGTCATTTCAGATTTGTGCACTAGTAGTACTATTATCTATGTTTATACGTCGGTGAAGGGCGAAACCTAAATTGGTTTACATCACCGTGGCGCAAAATTCCATCTTATGAATCTAGTTAATGCGGTAATTGCTGCTGTGTACATCAGATTCGAACCAGCCAACCGATCCCGTTAGCTTGGTGGTCGAGTGGTAAGACGTCTGCACTAGAAAGCAGGAAGTTGTGGGTTGGAGTCCCACCTGAGTGATTTTTTCCAACTTTCACTTGGGAGGTAACACACTGAATATACAGTGTTTATACATCAGTGAAGGGCAAAACCTAATTTGATTTACATCACCCTGGTGCAAAATTCGGTACCCACTGCTGTGTACATCAGATTCGAACCAGCCAACCAATCCCGTTAGCTCGGTGGTCGAGTGGTAAGACGTCTGCACTAGGAAGCAGGAAGTCGTGGGTTCGAGTCCCACCCGAGTGATTTTTTCCAACTTTCACTCGGGAGGTAACACACTGAGTATACAGTAAGTTTATACGTTGGTGAAGGGCAAAACCTAATTTGATTTACATCACCCCGGCGCAAAATTGCATCTTATGAATAACATTATCTGACTTCCCGCCAAATTTTTGACGATCCAATCAGCCCTCGTTTATGAAAACAATGTCATCTTTAATAAGTAAAGTTCATGATCAAATTTGTCCAAAAAGACAGAAACGGTTATTAAAAGTGACCAGAAATCATTTAACCCTGGCTCTAGGTTAATTTCCCTCCACAACACGTGTCGGACTACGTCCATACAGACTTTTGAGCCAATCAGTCAGATAGTTTTCTCAATAGAAAACTTTGAAAAAAGGAACATTCATGATGACGTCACTTGCCCCGTGATAACGTCATCGTTACTTGCCAGTACTCAATATTTTATTGTGGTTTTAGTCTATACCTAGTTTGAAGCCAATCAGATGAATAAAAGTGTTAAATTTTGTTAGCAGAATAAAAGTAATATTTTTAAAATCGTAAAAAAGCTACAGATGAGTCATTGTGACGTCATTTCAGATTTTGTGTACTAGTACTATTATCTACCCACCCACAAAGTTTCAGGACGATCGGACATTCCCTTATGTGTTTTAAAATCCCATTTTTGATGACGTCACAATGATGTCACACAATTTTCACAATTGTGTGAAAATACCTATTACCTAACAAACATAAAGAATTTTGAATTTAGCATATTGCATTCGTGAGATATGGCTTAAAGGTCCAAAATTTCAAAAATCTTTAAAAATTCACAAGATGACGTCATGATGACGTCACCTCAATTTTTTGTCTTTAACACATCACAGTCTACCTATATACCAAGTTTCAACCCAATCAGACTTCTAGTTTTGTAGATATAGCACTGTTTTAGATGTACCTTTCAGATGACGTCACGTGACCCATGATGAGGTTGTTATGACGTCACTCTTCGGTACACAATCTCACTATGGGGTGTTTACATGGGACAAGTTTCATTAGAATACGAGTTTGTTTTAGGTCCAAAATGCCGCGGGGAAGAAAAAGGGTACAAATTCTATGGGATTTGGGATAGAACCAAAAAACAAAAAAAAAAATCAGAACAGAAACAATGCTTTTCCGCTTTCAAGCGGAAAAGCAACTAGACGTGTTGATTGTCTATGGACAATGCAACTGGCTTAAAAGCCTTTCCAGACGTCTCAAGTTTATACTTTGTGTGTCCATGCAGAATTGTGTTTAAAAATGTCCAGTTTCATGCATAAATATCTGTGACTTAATTTTCAGAATAACATTTTAAATATTAAAAAATTCGTAAAAATTCTACAGATGATGTCATCGTGACGTCATTTCACATTTTGTGCACTAGTACTATTATCTACCCATCCGCCAAATTTCATGACGATCGGACATTCCCTTATATGTGGTTCACACAATCGCATTTTTGATGACGTCATCATGACGCCACACATTTTTCAAAATTTTGTACATATGCCTATTGCTTAACGAACCTAATACAAAAAGAATTTTGAATTTAGCATATTGCGTTCGTGAGATATGGCTAAGCCATATCTCACAAACAAAAATTTCAAGGTCCAAAATTTCAGAAAGGTCCAAAATTTCAGAAATCGATATAAAATCACACGATGACGTCATGATGACGTCCACTCAATTTTTATCTATAACACACCCCGGTCTACCAACACACCGAGTTTAGACCCAATCCGACTTATAGTTCTTTAGATATAGGGTCTTAAAGTTTGCACATTTAAGATGACGTCACGTGACCCATGATGACATCATGATGACGTCACTGTTCCATGCACGAGGTCACTGTGGGTTCTGACTCTGTGCCAAGTTTCATTAAGATTGAAGTATGTTCAGGGTCAAAAGTGGGATCTAGATTGGGATAGAACAAGAAGAAGAAGAAACTAGAAATTGTGGTTGTGAACAACCACAGAGCTGTTCCAAATATTGATTATCTGTTGGACCCATAGACAAAAAGTAGAAATCTATGTCTGTTTGCAACAGAAGATAGGGCTTTTCCGCATTATGATTTGTTTTTATCAATAATACGTCCCTGACTATGCATGAACATAAAATCTGTCAAAGTTAGCCGGAAATCGGCTAAAACGGTCACTGTGGACAGGATTTGACCTGAGCGACACGTGCGCTGTGCGCGGGCTGACTGACATACGATATGTACAACGTACGTGCATGTACATGTACATGTACTGTACATTGTGGACGTCCTGTGCATGTTTCAAAGCAGAGGTATTGTCAATCCGAAGTTTTAAGCGTGCGCAGGGCATGTCCGAGTTTGCTTATTGCCTCAGAGCTTTCAAATGTTTTAGACCTACCCTTCAATAGACAATTAAAGTAAAAACTAATATAAAAACTGCCATGGTTGATTTTTCAGGAATTTTCTAAGGAAAAAGGGTCTTTTCATTATAACTTCCGGTCTGATGACGTCATACACCTTAAACTTCGCACAAGTCTTAAGTGGGTCAAGGTCATCATATACACCAATATTTAGGTGATTCCGACAAACTTCGCCACAGACATCTATTCAAAATACATTTTTAAAATTTTTCAACCTGTCGCTAGAGGGCGCTCGAAGATTGCATGACGTCATCGGTAAATGATTTGAAGAATACTATCAGCCAAGAGACTAACACCGTTGAAATCAAGTTCATATCTATTACCACTTTCAAATAATAAGCCACTTCCGGTTTTGGCCTTTTTCGACCGGAAGCAAGGGTCACGTGATTTCACGCACACTGAATGAAATAAAGACCTGAACCTACTCTACCGCTTGCCGGCAACAGAATGCTGCGGACGCGTACGGTTGATTTCTTATGCATTTTTAAATATTAAAAGTGTTACTATTCAATTGCCTATAAATAAACACCGGATGACGTCATCATGACGTCATCATTACACAACGTTGTTTGAATTAGGGTCTTTGCTTGGACAAAGATTGGTGTAAATGAATTACTGACAAAGAGTCGAAAATGCCCTCTGAAAATTGACATTTTAAAAAAAAATTCTGTGTACAAAGTCTATGGGAAAAATTAAATATTCAAAATTCCATAATAAATCACGTGATGACGTCAGCATGACGAAAAGTTTCGGCACACATCCTCAGATGATGATTAATAACTATGCTGAGTTTAAAGTTGATCGGATTTAAAATAATTGCCAAAGTGGCTTGTAGAATAAAAACGTGTACAAAACCTATGGGAAAAGCGGAAAAAGAAAAAAAAAAAAAAAAACTAGAAATGTGTTTGTGGACAAACACTGAGCTGTTTCGACCGTTTTATTAATGACTGCCGTAAAAGGAGTTTCATCCAGGTCGAATGAACATGTACATGCGTATTCTATACAAAAAAATGTCTATCCTACGTCCCTGACTATGCATGAACATAAAATCTGTCAAAGTTAGCCGGAAATCGGCTAAAACGGTCACTGTGGACAGGATTTGACCTCAGCAACACGTGCGCTGCGCGCGGGCTGACTGACATATGATATGTACAACGTACGTGCATGTACATGTACATGTACATTCTGGACTGTGCATGTTTTAAAGCAGAGTTATTGTCAACCTGAAGTTTTAAGCGTGCGCAGGGCATGTCCAAGTTTGCTTATTGCCTCGAAGCTTTGAAATATTTTAGACCTACCCTTCAATAGACAATTAAAGTAAAAACTAATATTAAAACTGCCATGGTTGATTTTTCAGGATTTTTTTAAGGAAAGAAGGTCTATTCATTGTAACTTCCGGTCTGATGACGTCATACACCTCAAACTTCTCACACGTCTTAAGGGGGGTCAAGGTCATCATATACACCAATATTTAGGCGATTCCGACAAATTTCGCCACAGACATCTATTGAAAATACATTTTTGAAAATTTTAAACCTGTCGCTAGAGGGCGCTCGAAGATTGCATGACGTCATCGGTAGATGATTTGAAGAATACTATCAGCCAAGAGACTAACACCGTTAAAAGCAAGTTCATATCTATTACCACTTTTAAATAATAAGCCACTTCCGGTTTTGGCCTTTTTCGACCGAAAGCAAGGGTCACATGATTTTACGCACACTGAATGAAATAAAGACCTCAACCTACTCTACCACTTGCCGGCAACAGAATGCTGCGGACGCGTACGGTTGATTTCTTATGCATTTTTAAATATTAAAAGTGTCACAATTTAATTGCCTATAAATAAACACCGGATGACGTCATCATGACGTCATCATTACACAATGTTGTTTAAATTAGGGTCATTGCTTGGACAAAGATTGGTGTAAATGAATTACTGGCAAAGAGTCGAAAATGCCCTCTGAAAATTGACATTTTTTTTTAAATTTCTGTGTACAAAGTCTATGGGAAAAATTAAATATTCTAAATTCTATAATAAATCCCATGATGACGTCAGCATGACGAAAAGTTTCAGCACACATCTTCAGATGGTGGTCTAAGTGTGTGCCAGGTTTGAAGTCGATCGGATTATAAAAAAAGCCAAAAGTGACTTGTAGAACGAAAACACGTGTTATCCTATGAGAAAAAAGTCTGAAAAATAAAAGAGAAAAAAAAAAATAACAGAAACAAGAGCTGTTTTGGTGTGTACACCGAAACAGCTAAAAAAAAGGAAAAAAAAAAACTTTAACGAAAACAATAGCTGTTCCCAATTGAAATTGGGAACAGCTAACTAGAGATCTATGTCTGTTTGAAAACAGATCATAGGGCTTTTCCGCTTATTTTATTTTGCATGACTTTATGCTTTTTTGCCAATGAGGAGTCATGTAAATTATTTTTTTTGGTTCAAATATCATAAAAAGTTCTATTGAGCTTCGGATTTGGCATTTGTTGACGCCACATGCCCTACTATGACTCCATCTTGATTACACTGTCAATGCACATTTTTGCATTGTGGTCTGGGTTTGTACTAAGGTTGAAGTCAATCTGATGAAAGAAAGTGTTAAATTTTGGAAGCGCAATGATATTGTAAATATAAAAAAAATCATAAAAAATCAACCGATGACGTCATGGTGACGTCTTTTCGGAAATTGCATACTGGTACCATTATCTAGCTATCCACCAAGTTTTATGACGATGGGACCTACCCTTGTATGTGTTTTCAAAAATTGCATTTTTGATGACGTCATGATGACGTCACACATTTTTCAAAATGTTGTGCATATACCTATTACCTAACAAACATAATACGTAAACAATTTTGCATGTTGCATTCGTGAGCTATGGCTTAAAGGTCCAAAAATCCAAAAAGTATCATATAAAATCACACAATGACGTCATGATGACGTCAGCTCAATTTTTACCTATAACACATCCCGGTCTACTCACATACCAAGTTTCAGCCCAATCGGACGTTAAGTTCTCTTGATATAGGACTTTACAATATGCACATTTAGGATTACGTCACGTGACCCTTGATGACGTCATCATGACGTCACCTCAATTTTCATCTATAACACATCCCGGTCTACCTACATACCAAGTTTCAACCCCATCAGACTATATCTGTAGATATAGGACTTTACAACATGCACATTTAGGATGACGACACGAGACCTATGATGACATCATCATGACGTCACCTCAATTTTCATCTATAACACATCCCGGTCTACCTACATACCAAGTTTCAACCCCATCGGACTATATCTGTAGATATAGGACTTTACAATATGCACATTTAGGATGACGTCACGTGACCCATGATGACGTCATCATGACGTCACCTCAATTTTCATCTTTAACTCATCCCGGTCTACCTACATACCAAGTTTTAACCCAATCGGACTTATAGTTCTGTAGATATACGACTTTACAATATGCACATTTAAAATGACGTCACGTGACCCGTGATGATGTCACCATGACGTCACTCTTCGGGACACAACTTTGCTATAGGGACTATGCCTGTGGTAACTTTGAATGATGTATGACAAAGATTAATGCCAAAAGTGGTGGGCAGAAAAATCGTGTACAAAGTCTATGGGGTTCAGGCGACAAAAAGAAGAAAGAAAACTAGAGATCTATGTCTGTTTGCAACAGAACATAGGGCTTTTCCGCTTTATTAATTTTTTTTATCAATATCCCTGACTTTGCATGAACATAAAATCTGTCAAAGTTAGCCGAAAATCGGCTAAAACGGTCACTGTGGACAGGATTTGACCTCGGCAACACGTGCGCTGCGGCCTGACTGACATACGATGTATGTGCGTATGTACAACGTACGTGCATGTGCTATACACATTGTGGAAGTCCTGTGCATGTTTTACAGCTCTTATCGCAACTTGCGTAATGATATTTTTTGCCGACGTCACGTCAACTGTGTGAACAATTTGACAAGCTGGGAACTTGGCACTGTTTAGGCAAATGTTCACGCTATCATTTAATGGGCAATTCAAGATTATATCTGTACGGATTGATTTGTTAGCAATTTTTGAAAAAGAAAAGGTCTTTTCAACAGAACTTCCGGTCTGGTGACGTCATACACCTAAAACTTCGCACACGTCTTAAGTGGGTCAAGGTCATCATATACACCAATATTTAGGCGATTCCGACAAACTTCGCCACAGACATCTATTCAAAGTACATTTTTGAAATTGTCAACCTGTCGCTAGAGGGCGCTCGAAGATTGCATGACGTCATCGGTAGATGATTTGAAGAACACTATCAGCCAAGAGACTAATACCGTTGAAAGCAAGTTCATATCTATTACCACTTTCAAATAATAAGCCACTTCCTGTTTTGGCCTTTTTCGACCGGAAGCAAGAGTCACGTGATTTCACGCCCATTGAATGAAATAAAGACCTCAACCTACTCTACCACTTGCCGGTAACAGAATGCTGCGGACGCGTACGGTTGATTTCTTATGCATTTTCAAATATTAAAAGTGTCACAATTTAATTGCCCATCAATAAACACCAGATGACGTCATCGTGACGTCATCATTACACAATGTTGTTTGAATTAGGGTCTTTGCTTGGACAAAGAGTGGTGTAAATGAATTACTGGCAAAGAGTGGCAAAGAGTCGAAAATGCCCTTCGAAAATCGACAATTTTTCTTTAATTTCTGTGTACAAAGTCTATGGGAAAAATTAAATATTCAAAAATCGATAGTAAATTAGTCGATGACGTCACCATGACGTCAATCTTCGGGACACAACTTTGCTATAGGGACTATGTCTGTGGTATCTTTGAATAATGTATGACAAAGATTTATACCAAAAGTGGCGAGCAGAAAAATCGTGTACAAAGTCTATGGGATTTAGGCGACAAAAAGAAGAAGAAGAAGAAGAAAGAAAAATCTTAACAAAAAGAAAAAAATGAGAACAAAAACAAAGGCTTTTCCGCACTATGCGGAAAAGCCACAAAAAAATCAGAACAAAAACAAAGGCTTTTTCGCTGATGGTGAAAAAGCCAACTAGAGGTCTATGTCTGTTTGAAAACGGAACATAGGGCTTTTCAGCTTATTATTAGCTGTTCCCAATTTCAATTGGGAACAGCTATTGTTTTCGTTAAAGTTTTTTTTTTTCCTTTTTTTTTTTTTTGGGCTTTTCCGCATTGTTGCGGAAAAGCCTTTCTTTTTGTTCTGATTTTTTTTCTTTCTTCTTCTTCTTCTTCTTCTTCTTCTTCTTCTTCTTCTTCCTCTTCTTCTTTTTTTCCCAAAACCCCATAGACTTTGTACACGTTTATTCTACACGCCACTTTTGCCCTTAAACTTTGTTGCATATCGTTCAAAGTTTGCATAGACATAGTCCATACAGCATAGATGTGTGCGGACGAGCGACGTCATGATGACGTCATCATGGGTCACATGATGTCATCATGCATGTGCATATTACAAAGTCCTATATCTACAGAACTGTCAGTCTGATTGGGTTGAAACTCGGTATGTAGGTAGACCGGGATGTGTTATAGACGAAAATTGAGGTGACGTCATCATGACGTCATCGTGTGATTTTATATAGATTTCTGAAGTTTTGGACCTTTAAGCCATATCTCACTAACGCAATATCATAAATTCAAAATTCTTTTTGTATTAGGTTCGCTGGGCAATAGATATATGTACAAAATTTGGAAAAATGTGTGACGTCATAATGACGTCAGCAAAAGTGCGATTTTTTGAATCACATATAAGGGAATGTCCGATCGTCTTGAAACTTGGTGGGTGGGTAGATAATAACACTAGTACACAAAATCTTGAATGACGTCACGATGACGTCATCGGTCGATTTTTAAAGATTTTTTTAATATTGCCAATTTTATTCTGCTTACAAAATTTAACACTTTTATTAATCCGATTTTTTTCAAACTTGGGTTGAAACTTGGTATGGGGGTAGGCCGGGATGTGTTACAAATAAATATTGAGGTGACGTCATCATGACGTCATCGTGTGATTTTATATAGATTTTTGAAGTTTTGGACCTTTAAGCCATATATCACGAACCCAATATGCTAAATTTACAATTCTTTTTGTATTAGGTTCGTAAGGCAATAGGTATATGTACAAAATTTTGAAAAATGTGTGACGTCATGATGACGTCATCAAACTTGCGCTTTTTTGAAACACATATAAGATAATGTCCGATCGTCATGATACTTGGTGGGTGGGTAGATAATAACACTAGTACATAACATCTTAAATGACGTCACGATGACGTCATCAGTAGATTTTTTTACGATTTTTTTAATATTGCCAATTTTATTCTGCTTACAAAGTTTAACATTTTCATTAATCCGATTGTTTTCAAACTTGGTACAGACTAAAACCACAATAAAATAATGAGCACTGCCAAGTATTGTTACAATGACGTCATCATTAGACATGTGACGTCATCGTTTGTATATTTTAAGCCCCTATATCTCATCAACAGTAATTTAGATTGAGTTGAAACTTGGTATGGGGGCAGGCCGGGATGTGTTACAAATAAATAATGAGCTGACGTCATCATGACGTCATCTTGTGATTATATATATATATTATATATGACTTTCGCCGTATCTCACAAACGCAATATGCCAAAATCAAATTTCCTTTTGAATGAGGAGTGTTAGACAAAACGTAAATGTACACAGTTTTGCACAAAACAAAAAAACATCACCTCAATTAAAAAAATTAAAACGTGACCCTTGCTTCCGGTCGAAAAAGGCCAAAACCGGAAGTGGTTTATTATTTGAAAGTGGTAAAAGATATGAACTTGCTTTCAACGGTGTTAGTCTTTTGGCTGATAGTATTCTTCAAATCATCTACCGATGACGTCATGCAATCTTCGAGCGCCCTCTAGCGACAGGTTGAAAATTTTCAAAAATGTATTTTGAATAGATGTCTGTGGGGAAGTTTGTCGGAATCACCTAAATATTAAAGTAAATGATGACCTTGACCCACTTAAGAGGTGTGCGAAGTTTTAGGTGTATGACGTCGTCAGACCGGAAGTTATATTGAAATGACTTTTTTTCCTTTGAAAATTCCTGAAAAATCAACCATGGCAGTTTTTATATTAGTTTTTACTTTAATTGTCGATTTAAGGGTAGGTCTAAAACATTTCAAAGCTCCGAGGCAATAAGCAAACTCGGACATGCCCTGCGCACGCTTCAAACTTCAGGTTGACAATACTTCTGCTTTAAAACATGCACAGGACGTCCA
The DNA here is from genome assembly GCF_015706575.1 of Patiria miniata. NCBI lineage: Eukaryota > Metazoa > Echinodermata > Asteroidea > Valvatida > Asterinidae > Patiria > Patiria miniata. The sequence goes on along the minus strand of NW_024037058.1, from coordinate 1,367,797 downwards.
CAATGTACATGTACATGCTCGTACGTTGTACATATCGTATGTCAGTCAGCCCGCAGCGCACGTGTTGCTGAGGTCAAATTCTGTCCACAGTGACCGTTTTAGCCGATTTTCGGCTAACTTTGAGAGATTTCATGTTAATGCATAGTCAGGGACGTATTATTGATAAAAACAAATCATAATGCGGAAAAGCCCTATGTTCTGTTACAAACAGACATAGTTCTCTACTTATATGTCTATTGGTTCAACAGACATTCAATATTGGGAACAGCTCTGTGGTTGTTCACAACCACAATTTCTAGTTTTTGTATGACTTTATGCCTTTTTTTTGCCATTGTGCAGTCATGTAAATTATATTGTTTTGTTCAAAGTCCATCAAAAGTTATATTGAGCTAGTATTGCCAACAAATATAAAATATGAAAAAAAAATAGTTGATGGCCTCATGTTGACGTCACTTCACATTTGGCATATGATAACATCACATGCCCAGCAATATATGATGTCATCTTGATAACACTTGTCAATGCACATTTTTGCATTGTGGTCTTGGTTTGTACAAAGCTTGAAGTCAATCCAATGAAAGGAAACGGAATGAAATTGTTAATTTAAAAAAATCATAAAAAATCAACGGATGACATCATGGTGACGTCATTTCAGAGTTTGCATAAATCGCATTTTTGATGAGGTCATCGTGACGTCACACATTTAAAAAAAATTCTGTGTATACCGGTTATCTATTACCTAATAAACCTAATACAAAAAGAATTTTAAATTGAGGATGTTGCGTTCGTGAGATATGGTGTTAAGCCTCAAAATTTCAAAACTACATATACAATCATACGATGACATCGTGATAACGTCACCTCAATTTTCACCTATAGCACATCCCAGTCTACCTACATACCAAGTTTAAACCAATCACACTTACAGTTCTCTAGACTTTTAAATTTGCACATTTAAGATGACGTCACGTGACCCATGATGACGTCACTCTTCGGGACACAACCTTGCTACAGGGACTATGCCTATGGTAACTTTGAATGATGTAGAACAAAGATTAATGCCAAAAGTGGCGCCAACAAAAGACATGTACATGCCACAGACATCGACTGAAAATTCATTTTAAACTTTTTTCAACCTGCCGCTAGAGGGCGCTCTAACGTGTTATGACGTCACCGGTAATTTTTTTGTAAAATACAGACCAGCCACAGACTAACAATGTTGCCAGCAAGTTCACATCTTTTTCCAATTTTAAATTATATGGCACTTCGAGTTACTTCTGGTTTGGATGGGAAAGAAGGGTCATGCGAGTTTGCTCACACAAGATAAAATGAAGATCCTGGTTTATACTACCAATTCCCCCAAACGTCAAGTTCAGGTCTCTCACTGCTGATTTTATACTGATTTTCAAAGATTAAATCTATTAATCTTTAACGTGACGTCACATGACCCATGATGATGTCATGATGACATAACTCTTCAAGACACAACTAGGCTATAAGGACTATGTCTATGCTGACTTTGAATGATGTGCGACAAAGATTAATGCCAAAAGTGGCGATGAGACAAGACACGTGTACAAAGTCTATGGGATTTGGGTGACAAAAGAAGAAAGAAAACTCAGAACAAAAGGAAAGGCTTCCGCAACTATGCGGAAAGAGCCAAAAATCAGAACAAAAACTATTAGGCTTTTCTGCAAATTGCAGAAAAGCCAAATATCATACTTTTTAAACATCCTCTCTCAAACACCTTATTTGTATCTAAAGAGTCTAAAAACGTATTTTGATATAATATTTTAAAACTTGATCCATCATGTTGAATGTGTGAAAGACGTCTGACAAAATGTCCTTCCGAACGTTTTCATTTAAGGCATGATGTGAATTCTTTTTGCTTTATGGCGAATTGGGAGTAGCAGCCATTTTCCAGTCGTTAAAATCCTAGTTGCATTTAGCACGCTTACAGTAAACCACTCAATGTGTACGTATAGCCTATGGTCTCTATGGAATGACCGCTCTATAACAACGGATGGTACCCTACTCAGACTACATGGACAAACTTGAGTATGATGCGTTGTCCATAACACACGCATAGTGCTACTCATGTACATGACGTGTGGCAGGCTCAGGATGTCCAGCTATCGCGTGCTGGTTGCTAATTCGCTATGTATCTGCATTCTTTTCAACCGATTATGCTAGTGCGCACGAACGCCCAGAGGTTTGTGTTTTTTTGTAACTCTAAGAAACATGTTAATGTCAGCAAGTCAAATTTGTTCGAGTCAAGTCAAGCCACAAGTCATATTTTTTCAAGTCAAGTCAAGTCTCAAGTCATTTTTTCCTAAATCAAAGTCAAGTCTCAAGTAAAAAAAATAGCTACTTGAGTCCGACTCAACAACTCAAGTCAACAACATTGTCACTGCGAGAAGTTACTGAAAATTTCTCATGGAAATCAATCGGCCTCAAACTCGGCTTGTAGGTTCACATACTCAGGCGTGTCCAAATTTCACCAAAATTAAGGACTTTTTTATATGGTTCCTTCTTGAGTAATTTGTCTGCAAACGTACGGTACAAAGTGCCACTTCGTACTTCTCGATCAAGACTTTCTTCAAAATGGCCGACTAGTCTGTGCAGGCGCGCACAGCTCATTGCCCAAAAAACCTGACAGTTGTTTCATAAATTCAGGATATTTCATGAAACAACCGTTTATTTTTTTGGTGTGACGAGCTATGCACGTCTGCGCAGAGTTGTCGGCCATTTTGAAGCAAGTCTTGATCGGGAAGTAGGAAGTGGCTTATCTGCGACAGGGCTGCCACCTCTCACGCATTGAGCATGAGACTCGCACATTTCAGGTTGTTCTCACACTCTCACGCGCACACAGAATTTCTCACGCTAACAAAAAAAAACGAAAATGGTGTCTAAATGATCATTTATTAAAAAAAATACTGGTTAAACTGGTCAGAAATTGCCTAAGATCACGCCACAGAGCGACTGGAAATAAAAATATTTCGGGACCCTTATAAAGGGGGTTCCAAGCCGTTGGTGCATATGGCAACCGGTGAATTTGGATCGTAAAAGTACCATTTGAACAAACATCAATGGAGAAAGAGAATTTCTGCAAATTAATATCCAGAGCGGAATAAAATTTCTATGTACATGTATATTCTGTTTCAATAAATCTATAACGAGCGGGTTGTGAAACAGCGTAGCATGTTTCTGCAACAAGTTCGGCCATGGCACGGGTCGTACACAGTTGTTATGCACTTTGATACTGTGTCGTGTGCGCAACGCGATGTACGGCCAGCCTGAGTGAATAACATTGAGCATATGTGATGCGGTCAAGCTACATGAGTCGTTTGTCGACCCTGATCAATTTTTTTATTACAGATTTCAAAAGAGCACAATCTCAGCATTATTGCTGTGAAAACCGCATGCTGAAACCATCTTTAGTTCAAAACTTAAGGAAGTCTGAACACCAAGAGATGTGATGAAGTGGCCCTGTATCTCCTATTTTGGCCTGTATCTCCACATAAAAATTCCCAACAAACGACTCCTTTAGCTTGATCGCATCACATACATAAAGTGATGTGGACGTCTTAACTTCTCCATTATTTTTACGAATCACCCACATCAAATAGATTTTTGAATTAGTTGAGGCAAGTTTTTATAATTTTTGATGGCCACTCTCTTTCTTTCTGACCTACCGACCCTATTTTGGAAGGCATCAGAAGCAGACGTAATTTTTTCTTCGACTTAATTTCTTAATTTGAAACATACTTGTTATCCGTACTTTTCCAGTTCAGGAATATGTAATGTTTGTGAAATGTTCATTGTTTTTTTTATTACAAAAGAATATTATAAATCTCCTCTGAATTTTAAGGAAAAATCCATCTTAAAGACCCCCCCCCCCTCCCAGATTTGCTCTAAAATGCACCGTAGAGCTTCTAAAGTTTAAACTTTTTGGGGGCCCTTAAGGGGGCCCTGAACCCCACGCCATGGCTTCGCAAGTTGTTGAATCACGACAAAACTTCCCCCAAATTCTCACTTTCTCACTAAAGCCATGTGAATCGATCCCTCACTTTTTCGAGCCGGCATTCCTCTGCGCATGCGCACTTATGTATGCAATATTACATGTACATGTTACATATTAGGGACCGTACACGAACCACCACGCATCGATCTGCGCATCAGTCGTGAACAGTACTGCACAACATTGTTTCTAAGTTGCCGCACGATCGCTCTTTCAATTTGGGAAGGTACTGATTGTCATCATTATTTGCAATCATGTCTAAAAAAAAAAAAAATTTAGGCCAAAAAAAATAATAAGTCGGTCTCTGGTCAGCGCACGCGTCGATTTAAATCATACGCGTCGATCTTTTTTTTCTCCAAAATGTTCCGCGGTAGCTCCAATAGCGCCCTCTATTTCCGCACCTCAATTTTTTTTTACCAAAGAGCACCAAGAAATGGGAAATTGCACCAAGGCAAATGATCGAAAGCACCAAGGCAAATTATGGAGGACACCAATGTACATGAGGACACCAAAAAAGCAAAATAGTACCCACCTTGTCTATACAATCCAAGCTTGAAGAAAAAAAAAAAAAAAGCAACAAAAAAAAAAAAGCCGCGTGGCCGCGTCAATTCCAAAACTTTGGTCTGACCAGAGACCGAATATTTTTAATTTTTTTTTGCCTTATAAAGCAAAATATTCCATCTCAATATAGGACTCAACTTCAGAATTTCAAGCTACATGTACCCGTGCATGAACAGAATGAAGAAATCTCTTGTGTTTATACATGTGTTATTTATTATTTGGGGGTCTGATGACAAGTTTCACAAATATTGCAGGATCCATGCTGGAAGGGCAAATAAAACACATGCATGCTTTGCAATTATAATGCACATCTTGACATGTAAGATCATTTTGTTGTCATCTTATTCATTCATTTTGTTACTTAGTATCATAACACTATTACTTGTCATTAGCTTTTAACTATTAGAGATGCATTCCCCTTGCTATTTTCGAATTTCATCCCCATAAAAATGTCTTCCTTTAATTAAAGTGTTATTTTTCTGGCAGTAGGCGTACTAAAGTTATTCACTTTTGTATGAGACATGGCCAATGTTTACTGATTTGTATGCTTTTCCTGATAAATGAGGGCGCTGTTGCTGGGACGTCATTTCAGGAAGACACTGGGTGCATTCGAGTAGCTCACCCGGATCGACTCGGGTAAAGGCAGACAGGTTAGCCACGACAGCCGGGCTAATCGAACGCTAAACCGCAGGCCACCATGATCCTCGCGTGACGCCCGTAGCCGTTGCCGTAGCCACTGACAAAGCGCCCGTTTCGGAAATGGGTCTTGGTTTGAGATTTACTGCTTTTGAGTCAATTGCAAAACTAAAAAAAAGTTGGGCTGGAATTAAAGCCTCAAAAGTCGCAATGAACTCAAATGATTACCTTTACTTCAAATAAAGTTCATTTCTAAGTCCACTTGAGATTTCCGCTGTCCAGCAGCCATATTTGTCCGTTTCTTGGAATGATCAACGCATGCATGTGACATTTTTCCACCACTAACTCTGCTCACGAGCAAGGTTTGTGGTGGCTGACCCGGGTGAGCCCCGAGAATGACGTCAGGGCTAATTGGACACATCAGATGTTAAACATGCACAGTAGACTTAAATCCGTGGATAACGGGTGATACTCGGACTAACTGCCGTGTAGGTCTACTGAAACAATGACGAATCACCAAAGAAAAGAAAATTTGAGACAACAAAATATCTGAAATTCTGGCAAATTTTGGTGGTGAAATAGCTGTTACATTGAGGTTTCTGCATGAAATTACATCACACTTTTGCTAATGAATACCGGTATGTACATTTGCATTAGCATAAACACCAAAAGGGCACCAAAATGCCCTTAAAATAGCAAGTTGAAAATAAGGTTAAGTGGAACACAAAGGTGCATGTACAAGGATTGCATTAAAGATTTTTTTAAAAATTACATTACATGGACCCTCTAACTTTGATCACATTAGGCATTGAGAGAGTAAAAACAGCAAAAGCTCAGATATGTGTGCATCTATAGTACCGTACATTAATGCAAATTGTCTGATTTCCTTACAGGTTCTGGAGATCAAGAATATACCTCTTGTGTGTGATGCTCCTTGCACAACCATTTGGAGAGGCACACTGGCTGACTCTAGGCAATCTACTTTTTCCATATAAATATTAGTTTGTGTTCCATGTTACAACCACAAGACAAGCTCCCTTTGACGGGATGCTGTGAATGATGACATCTGCATATGCTCAGTCTCAAGAGTGATATTTTCCAGCACTACATGTAGTGCATGTAGCTGATTTTGACAATGAGAGAGTGGTATTGTGGCTGTGCAAATATTGCCTAATACTCTGAGTCTTTCGTGTCAACTGTTTATGTGAGCCTCTTCATGTCTGCATTATTCAAGTATGCATTGGTAAATAGAATTGGCTGTGGATTTCATAACTAGTGCTGTGCAATACGACTCATACTGAAACATACATCATCTGAGCATCGAGGAAGTTCACATGTGTTCTTATACACATGGTTGACATTCAACAACACTTCTTTGCATCACTGTGATGAATGTAATGATGGAGTAGTTGATATTACCTCTTCGGGACATACAATTTAAACACTACGTAACCTGTTAATGGAGTAACCAGGTGATGTCTTAATGGCGAAGTTGAATAACAGCATTTAGTGATCAAGCTCCCCTGTCCAGAAGCTGACAAAATGGTGAAGACATTCCAAGCATATCTACCAAGTTGTCACAGACGTTACAGCTGCATACACTGTAGAGCACACCTGGCTAACCATGACGACCTTATATCTAAGGTGAGACTTAGGTGGCCTTCATGGCTGATGAATGTTATCACAAAGCCAAGGATCAGGACCACACAAAAGCCTGCCGCACATTCCAGGCCGTTTGCTCAGTACGTAGCTCACAAAATATCCCTGTGTGCGATAAACTTTTGCTGATTTTTTTGCCTCTCGAGGTTGGGAGGCAAATATCTATCGTGTTTGATTTTTTTTTTGCCTCACAAGGCGAAAAACTCGGCAAGTGCGGTCAACCTGAGCTACGTGCTGAGCTAAAAAGACTAACTAGCCAATGAAATCACATACTCTGTACACCTGATTTGAAGAAATTTGGAGGGAAATGTTCCAAAGCCTGCTGGTGTTTGTCCCCATTATTTTAAATCATAATGTGCTTTCATTGGTCAGTTTAATAATCTGTTGAGCTCGGCAAGTAGCTCAGGTTGACCGCGCACGGGGACATTTTGTGAGCCGCATGTACGTGCTGAGCAAATGGCCTCAAATGCCATATCCCACATAGCAGTCAACAATTGTTTTGTTATTTCTTGTCAATAAGTGAAAAGACGAATATTTCTAACCTTGCAAGAAATAAACGAAATCACTGCGGTATAACCTATGATACCATAGCTGCAGGCTTTCCTGTAGGACATGAGACTGTGCGCTTGCATGTCTCAGTCACGAGTGCATTCGCAGGCACTATGCATGCGATCCCCTCGGTTTATATGTAGCACACCCATATGAGGTTTATTATGGAAAACAGTTTATATGCAAAGCAGTGGTTGTTTTTACCGACTGGACATGTGGCCATTATAGACTAATGAAATTACGGTATCCAAGCACACGATATAATGACAATTCAGTGTGTAACTTTGTTTGGTCACATCACACCACATTGGAATTGCTGCATGTACTTTTACATGGATACTTGCGTGGATGTTACGAACCACTGTGGTGTAAAAATCCTGTCGGCAGAATGGCCCAATCTGCCTCTCTTTACAAACACTTATAAAAAAATAGACGTTTATATTCATAAGACGTTGGTATTCATTAGATAAATTTGTTCAGATGTGGAGCTTTCACAAAGACAGAAATTCACCCTTTTAGTTTTAGAGGACGTTGCTTGTAATGTTTAAGGGTTTTTAAAGAATTTTATTATTTGACCCAAAAGATTTTCCACATACCGAGATTCTTTGTATCATTCATTCATTAACCCTAAAAGGGCCTGGTTATGTTGACCATCTCACAGGGGGGGGGGGGGGGGGATTGCCCCCCTAAGTTTTCAGCCATCAAGTGACAAAAAATTATGAAACTCAGTACATGCATAGAACAACATGAACATACCCAAGAAATTTTATGACCATAGGTCAAAGGGTTTTGGAATTATAGCTAATTAATTATTCATGTGCACTTATGATAACTCTGCTTTGTGTCCACTCTGTATATGGGAAATTCAGTTTTCACAGCGTGTAGGGCCGTAAAATTTCGCTGCACCACAAGCCGTGGTCCGAATTTTATGTTTTTGGTGTCAAAAGATGCGCAAGACTCTGCTAAAAAGTCAGGACAGCTCGGGTCGCGGGGGGAAAAAATTCAAGAGTATCACGGAAAAAGCCCCCTCAGCCCCCTCCCCTGGCTCATTTAGGGTTACCTTTTTGGCTATGGTCAGCTGATGTGAGAGTCGTTGCACATTGTTAGCTTTTCAGTCTGTTTGGAAATTAACTCTGCAGCCAAAAGATTTAGATTTGGTTTTCTTAAGCGTTCTCAAGTTTGCTTCTTTTCTTTTCTAATTATTTTTCTTTGCAGTCTTTCCAGGGGAGCCAAGGACGTGCATACCTCTTCAATTCTGTGTGAGTAGTAATTTTTATTGCTGCAGTATATTGTCAGCAAAACATTCTTATTATCAAATGGAGAATCAATGACATGTATCGTCAGACCCCCTAAAGCCACGTGGTCGTATTTCTACGCACTCCCCTTCGATTTTGTGTGTGACGCACATGCACTGCAAGGGTTACCCGCGCAGATAATGGATTAGCCTGCCATGTTTGTTCTTGACGTTTTCATCTATTCCCCAATAAGTGGGGAGTGAAAATCTTGTTTGGGAATGCCGTTCTCGTGTTGGTTCTCGTCATTCGAAAACCCTTTCTCGTGTTTACTCAACATGAGAACGGGGTTTCGAATATGCCCACAGTGAACGCAGTGTTACCAGCAACTTTTTGTGTGTATCATGCTTTATGGACGGCCACTTTACATTGTGTTTGTGTGCACTGTGCGTCTGCTCTTCTTTGTGGCTGTTGAGACCTGGACATTGTGAAAGAAAGAACAACAGTCCATTCAGCTTTCCATATCGTCGTGTCAGTGGGAAAAACTTGTTAAATTAAAAGATAAAGCAACTTCAGGAAGATGATATATTCGGAAACATGATAATATATTCGGAAACATGTATATGTTGAACTCTTTGTTATCCCGATTGATTTTAGATAAAAGACCTTTTAAACTAGTGAGATCAACACACAACTTTTTTTTGCTTGAGGCAACACGCTATATACTTGCGCCATCCCTAAAAACATCTCGGAATTGAACAGCATACAGTACTTAGTTTGTCCAACTCAAAATATGTTTTAACATTTCCTAAAAGAAATATTTAGATACCTTTTTGGAATCAGAAATATTGCAGCGACGTAGCTTTTGATGTCATCGCGACATCTTCATTCAGCGTTCCTGATGACGACTTGAGTTAGAAATGTTGTTTGGGATTATAACTTCGGTAGGGGGTTGCCCTTGGGAACAGGCAAATAGGTTTTGGGGTCAAAAGGTCAAATTCAAGGTCATCATGGTGAGTTTAAGCTTAATGGTTTTCAGATGATAATCTGCGTTAGAAATGTGATTTGGCTTTCTAAATTAAGAAGGGGGTTGCCTTTGGGTAAAGGCAAGTTGGGATTGGTTTTGGGGTCTCGAGGTCAAAGGTCAAGGTCACAGCACGGTGAGCCAAAAGTTAATGGTTTCCGGATGATAAAGTTCTGGACTCCGGCTGAGGGGTTTCAACAGCAATGCTGTTATTTTTTCATTTCCTAGGAATTTGTACCAAGAAAAAAAGAATAAACTTTTACTGAAATGGGGTGCACTCAAATATTTAGAAATGATAAATTTGCAGAGCAGTATATTGGGTGTGTGAGGTCACAAAGATAGGAATGTACCAGTATGGAAATAGAAGATCTGCCTGGATCATCAGTCACTGTAGACATTTCTATTGTGCTATTAAAACTCGCCACATTGCTGTGTCTTTGTTGTTTTCACCTCTTGATGATATCATCTCTCATCAAAAAACATTGAAAAGATGTCCCCATGGGCTCTCTGTTCCTTTTCCTATAAGAAATAGTTAATTGTTTTTCATCAACTATGAAAAGATTAAGAAATTCTGTGTTTTATTGTGTATTCACTGTGGGATGTGTTGTAGTGATGTATTTGATATTAACTTGAAGGAATCAAGTGTTTGAGTTACATAAAGTTGTAAACAAGTCAATTCACAAGTTCTCACAAGTAAAACTGGGGATGAGCACTATGAAAGGAATTTCCTTGTCAGGGTTCATTTGAATATCTTCAGATGACTTTTGATTGACTTGTGATCCAAGTATCTTCACTGCAACACTTGAAGAATATCACGCTATCCTTCGTCCCAATTCAGTGTGAACATTGCCTGTGGCCCTGCAGAGGAGAGGGTTTTACTGACGGGTTTGCATGCTGTCTCAGACATCTTCTGTGAATGTTGTAAGACCACCTTAGGATGGAAATATGTGAGTAACTTGGCAAGTTCTAGTGTATATTTTTCCAGATTTTCTAACTGTAAAAACTACATGTAGCTGTTACTAACTTACTGTTTCCTTGTATGTCAAATGAAACCAATACCTAAAACTGTCAGGTCTCGGGGATTACTGGGAGATAGAGATAAAGACAAAGGATCAAAAGAAACCGAAGTCAATCTCAAAAGGCCTTTCCACACTAGAGCCTCTCAACTCTGGTTGAACCCTGTGCAAAACCAGTGCCGTCCCGGGTGGAGTTTTTGATTTTTCAACAGTGCTTTCAACTACGCATCCTTTCAGACTTGTTTCATGCAAAGTGGTCTTATTTCGCTTGCTTCAACCGTGGCAAGAGTTTCAACCCAGGTTGAAAATCTCAACCCTGGTCTGGAGTTGGGTTTAAATCAACCCGGGGTAAAATCATCTCAGGGTTGACGCAGGGTTCGAGCTAGCCTTGGTCAAGACGTTTGTCATTAAACTGATTTGCATAAAATAGTGGTGGCATGAGGTAACTGTTCCCTCTGCATTTTTAATGCACTGCATGCATAGCGAGGATATGCTGCCGATCTTTTACCGCGTACGGACGAATAATGACGAACGCCTTGACCAAGGCCAGAGTTATAATAACTCGAGTCAATGTCTCGACTCGAGTCCGACACGAGTCACAATTTTTGGTGACTCGACTCGACTCGAGTCCCTGAGGGCAAATGACTCAACTCGAGTCACTACGAGCAAATGACTCGATTTGACTGGAGTCTCTCATCAGAATGACTCAACTCGACTCGAGGAAGGCTCATAAGACTTAAGTCCCAAAAATAAAAGCAAAACTTCGCAAAAATATTTCCAATGACTTACACCAGTGCCGGTGTTTGTTGACTTCACGTTAGAATGTTCGCGAATAATGTATACATGTATGTTGTTTGATCAGTGTCCCCTTTAGTTGAATGGCGATCAGCTGGCACCCCCTTTTATTTCAAATGTGGTGTCACCACATGTAGTAGCCCGAATGAAAAATTTTAAAAGCCAAAAAATGACTTTCTCTTTTGTGTTTATGTATTGTATAGTGTTCAACTATTTGTGACTTGAATTGACTCAACTCAACTCGACTTGACTAAACACTGTGACTCGACTCGACTGGACCTTTTAGACCTAATGACTCGACTCGACTCAAGTCGAGTCACTTCTTTAAAGTGACTCGACTCGACTTGAGTCATAAAAATCAGTGACTCGTTACAACTCTGACCAAGGCTAGGTAGGAGCAGGATTGAAAATTTTCAAATGTGAAAAGCTGCATGTTTGCAATGTTACCTCAACCCGGAGATTTGTCTAGTGTAAAAAGGCCTTTTCGAGAGATGTTTTGAAATTGATATTGGCATTGCATTTCTCACAATTGTGGAAAAATGGGTTTTTTTGGGGGGGGGGGGGCTGGGAGGGGGAGAGTTGTGGGTGTGGGGATGATTGGGTACCACCAGTCACTATTTTAAAATTGTTTACATTTTTCTATCTACTTTTTTTTCTGGACAGTATTCAGGCATGCAACTTTTCCTTAGATACGCTGATTTCCTCCTTTTTAATGCCATTACAAATTGAAAAACACTGTACAAAGTCTTGTGTGCTTTGGAATTCCCTTGCTTTTTCTAAATTCCCAGCTGCATTCCTGAGTATTTCTAATCAGTGAATTGTATAAACGTGGAACATTGAACCAAGAACCCTGAATTGGAGGGGTGCATGTAGGTATCACATTTCTAGCAATTTGATCTTCATTCATTTATTTATAACTTGTGAACACTTTACTTTGTAATCTGATAGACAAGGGGTTAGTTGAGGTTCAAAGTTGAATGAATTCTTAATGTAAACAGTTCAAAAGCCTCAAAATCAAAAGAAGCTCATTGTCTTTTAAACAAGTAAAAGGATGAAGATGAAACCTGGTATGAACACGAACCCTTGTTCGAAGATATGAATAGTTTGATGCCGTTACCACGACATCACCCCTCTGCACACAAGTTCACTATGGAGTCTGTACCTAAGTTAAGTCTTATGACAAAAGTGACAGGCTCAATAAAACATGTACTGTAATTTTCAGAATATAGGCTGTGCAGAGTATAAGCCGTGCAGAGTATAAGCCGCAGCACGCAAAATCTGCAAATTATGATATGAAGTTGGCGTATTAGCCGCTCCGGCGTATAAGCCGCACTGGCTGCAGTTTCAATTTTGTAAAGCCTCCAATTTCAAAAGTCAAAGCTCTGGACCAGTTCTTTTTACACTACACGAGGCCAAAAAAGTTATATCAAAACATTTACTCTTAAAATAAATATGTAAATTGACGATGAGAAATAACAGGAATTGCTGCCGGCTGGCCTAGCCAGTACCTAGCCTTAAAGTTAGCGCATGGCCCGGCAGCCTGTGCCAGCACGGCGAATGACAACATTTCCCCCCATCAATAAGAGAGTATACAACACACCATACCCTACAAATCTTGCTTTGTGGCAATAGATGTTGATTGTATGCGATTTGGGGTGGGACAAATAGAAAAAGGAACATAGGGTTTTTCTGCTTTACAATTTTTAAATTTTAAATTTAACAATTTAGTAAACTTGACCCCGATTGGCTGGCCAGCAGGGTCAAATAAATTTGCATGCTTGGATATCAGACATTGGACCGGAGACAAGGTCTCCGTGGACAACAGGTCAATTGGACTTGTAGTTTTCAAGATATACCGGTACCAGTAGGACAAGTGTGCACCTTCAAAATTACGTCGCATGACCACTGATGAAATTGAATATTACACTTTGGACGGCATTTTTTGGTAATAGCAGGCAACCATGTCAGATCATTCAGTCGTAGTGTGGGGAAGAAAATGTAGGTGGATGCCACCCTTAATTTGACCCAAGTATACCTAATTTGCATGAATTGGTAATCATTGCCATGTAATATTATTCCCATATTTGGATATATTTAACTGTTTCGGTGTGCCACTTTTTTCCCATAGGATAACACGTGTTTTCGTTCTACACAGCACTTTGGGACTTTTTTCACATGCGATCGACTTCAAACCTGGCACACACTGAGGCCACCATCTGAATATTCAGGCCGAATCATGACGTCATCATGACGTCGTCACATGACATCATCCGAATAGTGCATATTTTAAGGCCCTATGTCTACAGAACCGGAATTCCGATCAGGTTCAAACTCGGTATGAAAGTATTCCGGGACGTGTTATAGACAAAAATTGAAGTGACGTCACGATGACGACGTCGTCATGACGTGTGATTTTATATGAATTATTAAATTTTTCGGACCTTTTACTCATATCTCATCAACAGAACATGGTAAATTCGAAATTGTTTTTGTAAAAGGTTTGTTAGGTCATAGATAGTTGCACACAATTTCGTGAAATGTTGTGACGTCATCAAAAACGTGATTTTTTTATTCACACATAAGGGTATGTCCGATCGTTATGAAACTTGGTGTGAAGGTAGATAGTGATAAAAGCATTGAAAATCTGAAGTGACATCATCATGACGTCATCATCTGATTTTTTATTAATTTTTAAAAATTTAATGTTTTCTTCTAATTAACAAAACTTACATAAACTACGCTCCGATCGACTTCAAACCTTGCACACACTTAGACCACCATCTGAAGATTCAGGCCGAATCTTGACATCATCATGACGTCATCACGTGACGTCATCTTACAATTGTATAGTTTAAGTCCCTATATCTACAGAGCCGGAGGTCCGATCGGGTTCAAACTCTGTATGCAAGTATTCCGGGAAGTGTTATAGACAAAAATGCAGTGACGTCACAATGAGGTCATCATGTGATTTTTGCATGAATTATTCAATTTTTGGACCTTTTACTCATATCTCAACAACGCAATGTGGTAAATTCGAAATTCTTTTTGCAAAAGGTTATTTAGGTCGTAGATAGATACAAAAAAATTCCAAAACATGTGTCACGTCACCATGACGTCATGAATTTTTTTTTTTTTTTCAACATCTGATCCATACTTGACCACCATGTATGTAATACTCATGTACTTGGTCATTCGACTTGGATGAAACTCCTTTTTAAAAACAAGTTATTGCTAAAATGGTCGAAACTGCTCAGTGTTTGTCCACAAACATTTATAGTTGGCTTTTTCGCAAATTTGTGAAAAAGCCTTTGTTTTTGTTCTGATTTTTTTGTTGGCTTTTTCGCAATTTGCGAAAAAGCCTTTCTTTTTGTTCTGATTTTTGGCTTTTCCGCTGAACAGCGGAAAAGCCTTTGTTTTTGTTCTGATTTTTTTTCTTTCTTCTTTGTGATCTTTTTGGGTCCAACCCAAATCCCATTGACTTTGTACACGTTTTTGGTGTGACACACTTTTGACCTAAAACAAAGTCCTATTGCAATGAAACTTATCGCAGGTAAAGACCTTATAGTGAAGTTGTGTTCGAAGAGTGCCGTCATGATTACGTCATTACAAATGTGCATATTTTGAAGGTCAATATCTACAGAACAGTAAGTCTGATTGGGTTGAAACTCGGTATGTTTGTGGACCGGGATGTGTTATAGGTGAAAATTGGGGTGACGTCACAATGACGTCATCGTGCGATTTAATATAATTTTTTTGAATTTTGGAGCTTTAAGCCATATCTCGTGAACGCAAGATGCAAAATTGAAAATTCTTTTTGTATTATGTTTGTTAGGTAATATGTGTATGCCCAAAATTTAGCAAACAGTGTGACTGTTTGCAAACACGATGACGTCATCATAAGGGAAGGTCCAATTGTCATGAAACTTGGTGGATAGGTAAATGGTGTCACAAGTATGCAAAATCTCAAATGACGTCACCATGACGTCATTGGTTGTTTTTTTATGATTTTTTTAAATATTTAAAATTTTATTACACTTAAAAAAATTTACACTTTGTTTCATTGGATCAACGTCAAACTTGGTGCACATCAAGACCGCAATAAAAATATTTGCATTGACAGGTGTTGTAACGATGACGTCTTCATGGGACACGTGACGTCATCAAAAACGTGCATATTTTGAATTCCTATATCTACAGAACAGTACGTCCGATTGGGTTGAACCTCGGTATGTAGGTAGACCGGGATGTGCTATTGAGGTAAAAATTGAGATGACGTCATGATGACGTAATTGTGCGATTTTATATGAATTTTGGACGTTTTGGACCTTTAAGCCGTATCTCAGGAACGCAACATGCAAATTTCAAAAATCCTTTTGTTGTTGGTTTTTCAGGTAATAGGTATATGCACAAAAGTTTTTAAAATGTGTGACGTCACGATGACGTCATCAAAAACGCGATTTTCCCAAACGCATATAACAGAGGTTCCCTTCGTCATGAAACTTTGTGGATAGGTAGATAATGTCACAAGTATGCAAAAGTTGAAATGATGTCACCCTGATGTGATCATTTGATATTTTATGATTTTCTTAATATTTAAGATTTTATTTCGCTTACAAAAATTTACACATTCTTTCATGGGATTGACGTCAAATTTGGTGCACATCAAGACCACAATGAAAACATGTGCATTGACAAGTGTTGTTACGATGACGTCATCGCGGGACGTGACGTGGATCATGTTAAAAGGTGTATATTTTAAAGTCCTATGTATGTTGAGAAGTTAGTCCTGTAACTACAGTATGTTCTTGCATATGGACACACACAAAAAAGGATTAGAGGTTCGCGTTTGTTGTTACAAACGCAGAGTGGTCGGGTAGACAACTATTTTATGAAACACTGTCCAGTTAAAGTTTTATATAAGAACAAAGGATCACGAAATTAAATCCTTTCCAGGACAATTAATCATTTTGTTTAAAAAATGCGTCTTTAACGGTGTGATAAATTTTAGTAAACAATCTATGTACACATACAAGCTGGCTTGATAACGTCATAAGTCAAAAACGGGAAGTAATACTGATTTAGTTCGGAGTGGATGTTCATTGTGAAGTTAAATAACGTATGAAAATTTGGAAAATATAACTGTATGTATTCATAACACCGAACTTCCGGTTTGATGACGTCACAGTATTTGGAGGCAAAAGGTGAACATTGTAATGGTATCGTTATTAGGGCCAAGATATACGACATGGATCAAATGATAGAATTTTTTTTTTTAATCTATATATATAAGAGAGAGTTTAACTCGGCCTCCGAGACGATGTTTGCTCATGAAAGGATCCCAGACCGCGGGCTCCAGCGGCGCCAAAATCGCTCCACGTCCGTGGAAAAATGCGGAGGGTGTCTTCCGCCGGGTCGGACACTTCGGGTCGTCCTAATTTTCCCGTACGGACCGGCGATTTTTCGTGATTTTTCGTGACTGCGTTTTGCGCAGGAATTTGCCGTCGTGTGCGCTTTCACGTTGACTGCCTGGCCGCCCCCTGTGCTGGCTTTTTCTGCATGTCTAGACTGTGCGAGGTCAGCGAGGTCAACGTAGGGGTTGCGTTTACGTGTTCTACTCGGCCGTTTTGCAAAAGAGTTCACCAAACGTTAGTATGGGGTGACCTTGGTAAAATATTTGTTGTCCATGGTGCGTGGCCACCAAGTGTCCCTATTCTTTCATATGCTTCGCTTGCCGCCCCTGTGCCGAGTGCAACGAATACTCAGAAGGACTACACATTAGTATGCCTAGCGCAGTCTGACCAATCGAAAGTCTACACTGCGTGGTACTTCCCGGCTATGCGTAAAACCGTCACTGGCAACGCGTACTGCAGCCTGCTCCACACCCTGGAAACGAGGTTGAGTCTACGGTGCTCGCTATTTGAAGCACAAGCATGTGATGTCGCGTGATAGAGTGCTGTTGCTTCCATAATGTGTTTACAGCTCCATGCTTCCACCACCAAGGCTGAGCATTGTGAGTTCGCTGCCCGCCACGTATAATTCAGTGTCGTGTTATAATTTCGGGGGCCTGTTTGGGGTCAACGAAGGATCGATGCATTCACAAAAAAATCGACGAAAAAGTGTCCGACCCGGCGGAAGACACCCACATTTTTCCACGGACGTGGAGCCATTTTGGTGTCGAGGGAGACCGCGGTCTCGGATCCTTTCAGGAGCAAACATTTCTCGGAGGCCGAGTAAAACTTGCTCTTATATAGATGGTTGAACCAACTTCAATAAAAGTTAAATCGACTTTTTCCTCGCAGACAGTCTCACAAATTGTAAGAAGTTCAAGTTTACGTTTGTTGAAGAGTCCAATACTGAAACTTAATTATGACCTTCGTCCATGATTCAGACCGTTTGTAATTTTATGGTAACACTCAACATTTTCATTTCAAATGACACCTTTACGTTTTATTGCATTATGATTTATTGTCGAAACTGTACAATCAGCCTTCGCCTGTGTACTACGGTAACCTTTTCACTGCGTTTTCCAAATGCGACTGCCTCACAAAATGCCAATTTAACAGACCAATGGGAACATTTACAGACAGTTGCCATGCAACATAATTATCATGTGCGTAAATCGACGGGGGACAGGGGAACTCCCCCCCCCCCCTCCCCATTTCAAAGCGGGGGACATTGTTTGGGTCCCCCCCCCCCCACTTTTTCTTCCCTGAATAAAAATTGTAGCCTACAACAATGATTCTATTGCTCAGAATACATGTAGCTGATTCAATTACTCCAAACTC
The DNA here is from genome assembly GCF_015706575.1 of Patiria miniata. Taxonomy (NCBI): domain Eukaryota; kingdom Metazoa; phylum Echinodermata; class Asteroidea; order Valvatida; family Asterinidae; genus Patiria; species Patiria miniata. The sequence continues at coordinate 1,349,519 of NW_024037058.1, read as the reverse complement.
AAAACTTTAAAAGATGATCTTTTGCTAAAATTGGTTTTAGTGGTCAGAAATTGCCTCAGATCACACCACAGAAATTGCTTTTCTATAACTGCATGTCTCCTTAACTATATCCCCATTAACATTTAAATCACCAAATTTTCATCCCCAACACTACGCCCTACCTGATCTATGATCGGGTAAATCAGCTTGTTTCTAATATGATCGGCAAATTCTCATAGAAGTGACTTCCGGTCTGAAGACGTCATGAATTTGAAACCTTGCCAAGTTATCTGTGGTTAATCAAAGAATATCAAGGGTCGTTTTGGTAAAATTTGAACCTATTGTCTTAAAAGTAAAGAAAAAAAACAATATTTTATGTGCCGCTAGGGGGCGCCCTTCAGATGATGACGTCATCACACTGTTTTTTTTGTCAGGCATTCCTCACTAAACACTTTCATAATATGTCTGCTTCCGCTTTTAAATTGTATCAGGTTTTTGCTGCACTTCCGATTACACCGGAAGTAAAGGTCAAGCGGTTTTGTGTCCAGGGATAAGAAATGTTTCTCACGGCATAGTCTAGTACCTCACGAAAAAACGAACAAGTTACTGTATTTAGTTCAAAAGATATAATGCAAACTATTTTGTCAAAATTTGCCCTTAAATCGCTTGTAATGTTATATCTGATGACGTCATGATGACGTAACAAAATTTACAACATCTTCGAAACATGGTACAAGTTCACACAAGGTTTTGTGATCATACCGTAAACCATTCGGAAGAAATTGTGCTTTGTTTTGATTTCATGCTAACGTCTTCATTTTGAATTCACCTTACTTTGACCTTCTGGTAGACCCGGAAGTAAAGGTCAAGCGAGTTCACGTACACGACAAAAAATGTTTAGCAGTTAATGGTAAATGGTAATAATGGATCTGATTACAGAACACCACCGTCATTGATTATTGAGTTCAAGAGTTATAGGTGAAAGTAATTGGTCACTTTTTCAGATACAATCCCTTGTAATTTGACACCTGATGACGTAATCATGACGTCAGAGTAATATGCACCACTTCGGATAAGGCCAAAAAAAAAATTAGTTCTGCTTCCGATTACATGCCTTTCAAAAATAGGGTCGGTCGGTCGAAAAAAAAAAAATTTTGCCAATTTTTTTTATGCAGATTGAATGGGGTATTCAATTATATGCGAAATTTTAGCCTGAACTATTTCTATTGCACTACGAAAGCTATACACGAAATGGCAACAAAAAGTGAGTAAAACCTACCTTTAATTATTGTCAATATATTTACGTTCAATAATTTCAAAAAATAATGGAAAATTCAGGCCGTTCGCACCATATGCACAACGCTAGTCAAGACGCGGGGAGCTGGCCAAAACTCCGAGGTGTGTAATGCGTGCGTGTGTGGCGAGCGGCCCACCATGGGCCGTCAGAGCTGTTTTTACCGTCAACAATTTCGGGAAACACGCGGCATGTACATGTATCACTCCAAATACGAGTAGTGCGATCTCAAAATGAACTCCTGAACACAGAAAATACATACACAGACAAGCTAGATCAATTCTGTAAATAAACTTGCAAAAATTTTCTTTCTCCATCGGTGTTTTCTTGGCATTTTTACGATGTCGAATCCGACCAGTTGACAGTGGCCTGCACTGTACTGATAGCGCGCTATCGGTCACATAGCTAGCTAGCTATGGACTGGTTACCGCATTTTCATTATGTCTTCTAAATTGGCCCCTGCGCGGCGCGGCGGGAACCAGTCGTCGCCACGTGATTATAGTCACCGTGCGTGACATCGAATTGTGAAGTAGTTATATCGCGAAGCGAATTTGTAATAACGGAGGTTTCTTTGAAAAAAAAAGCGAATGTAAGTAAGAAAACAAATAAATACAAGCATATTTGGATGCAAAAGGGTTGTTGAGAGGTATTTTGTGAAGACAGAAAAGACAGATTTTATTTGTATTTATTCAATTTTTTTTTTTTTTTTTTTTGGAATTGCCGATAAAATGTTTAGGGTCGCAGCCTAAAAATAGGGTCGGTCGGGTAACCGGAAGCAGAACTATTCTTCTTTTTGGCCTAAGGGTCGATATATATTAAAAGTTCATACCATATACCGTTTAGGAGAAAACCCGCAGAGAAGTATTGTCCGGAAAAAAAGGAAAGAAATAAGATTTATGAGAACAAATCCAGACTCAAATACGGAAAAGCCCTATGTTCTGTTCATCGAACAGACATAGCTCTAGTTTTTTGGGGGGTTCGTCTTTTTGTGCCAAAAACCCCATAGACTTTAATAATAATAATAATAATAATAGTGGCATCTTATTAAGCGCAAACAGGTCCTTCACTCGGTGACGCTCATGGCGCTATACAAAGAGTAAGTACAAACTACAAAAACTATAAATGACAAAATTATAAATGACAAAACTACCAATTATAAATGCTAGGTCCAACACATATGAATTGCAAGGTGCAAGCCGAAGAGGAGATTAGAGTGTGAACAGGTAGGTTTTGAGTTCTTGTTTGAAGGAGATCGAAGAGGGAGCTTGACGGATAGAGAGGGGTAGACTGTTCCAGAGAGTGGGGCATGCGTGAGAGAAGCTGTGGTCACCCCAAGAGTGTCGGGATCGAGGAACTTGAAGAAGGGAGGAGTCTGATGATCGAAGCCTGCGTGGGGGGTGGTATGCCTGTATTGCGTTTTGTAAGTAGACTGGTGAGGAGCCATGGACTGCGTGGTAGACCAACAACAGAACTTTGAAGGTGATGCGTTTGTCAACGGGCAGCCAGTGAAGAGACTGAAGGACAGGTGTTATGTGACATGCTTTCTTGGTGAGAGTGACTAGTCTGGCTGCGGAATTTTGGAGGCGTTGCAGTTTATTTAGCTGTTGTTGAGGGAGACTTACAAATATGGAGTTGCAGAAATCAAGGCGTGAAGAAATGAGAGGGTGGACTAGTTGTTCAGTTGCATTCCGACTCAGGTACTTGCGAACCAAACCAAGGTTGCGAAGTTGGTATCTGATTGACCTAGACACATGGGAAACGTGGTCATGGAAGGACATATTGGTGTCGAAGATGACACCAAGATTGCGAGTTTTGGCAGATGAGTAGATACTGCTAGTGCCCACTTGGACATGAAAACCCTTCGTATCCAATTTGCCAAGCATTTGTTTGAGCCCAGAAGAATGAGTTCAGACTTCAAGTGGTTGAGTTTTAGACCGCTAGAGTCCATCCACGTGTTGATGTCTTTGATGCATGCCTCCAGTTGTTTTGCTGCGGATGACATTGCAATGCCAGATGGTGGGAAAGAAACATACAGCTGTATGTCGTGGGCATAACAATGGTATTTGATGTTGTGCGCGTTAATGATATTACCTACAGGTTGAAGATATATTGAAAACAAGAGAGGACCACCGACTGATCCCTGGGGGACACCATAAGCAAGATGGCTAGCTTCAGACTTTGCATTTCCGATGCATACACGCTGAGAGCGATTTGTCAGATAGGACATGAACCACTGCAAAGCTGTTCTGCTGACTCCCAACGAGCATAACTGATCGATGAGAATACGATGGTCTACCGTGTCAAATGCTGAGGACATGTCAAGCAGAACAAGGGCTGTGATGTTTCCATTATCCATTTGTTGAAGTACGTTGTCCGTTAAATTTGTGAAAAGGGTTTCTACGCTATGATTCGAACGGTATGCTGATTGATTGCTGTCAAGTAGCGAATGTTCCTGCAAATGATCTGAGAGACGAGAGAATGCCACACGTTCCAAGACTTTGGAGAGATATGGTAGGTTGGATATTGGACGGTAACTCTGCAAGGAATTTGTGTCCATACCAGGTTTCTTTAATGTTGGTCAAACAATCGCTCTCTTTAGGACTTCAGGAACGACTCCAGTATCCAAGCTCACATTGATGATCTTAGTGATGACTGGAGTAATGGCAGACATTGGCAGACTTTGTACACGATTTTTGTACACGCCACTTTTGGCATTGAACTTCGTCACACATCGTTCAAATTAAGCATGCATTGTCCTTATGGCAAAGTTGTGTCCCGAAGAGTGACGTCATGATTACGTCATCAGGGGTCACTTGACGTCATCACAAACATGCATATTTTGAAGTCCTACATGTATCTGCAGAACTGTAAGTCCGATTGGGCTGAAACTTGGTATGCAGTCCTTCATTTTTAAGGAGCGCGATCGCGCAAGCGCTCCTACTGCGCTCCTCGACTGTCTCGAAGGAGCGCCAAAAACAGCGCTCCTCAGAAATCCAAAAGAGGGCTCGTCAAACACGGGAAGTTTAAAAATAAGAAGTGATAAAAACGCAAAGGATTTTAAGTTTTAAGCTACGCGTATTTTTCGTTGGTATAATGCCCAAACTCACGTTATAATATGCCGCTGGACATCGCTAAAAATGAACGAACACCGAGCTCGTACGTACTGTATAAGATCGTGTGTGTACAGCGGTTGTATACTGTGCGTGCACAATCTGCGTATCGCATAGAGCTGCATGAAAACACGTGGGCCCGTCAGGTGCGGTTCTACGGGGGGGCTAGGGGGGGCTTTAGCCCCCCCAAAATAAATTCCGTAAAAAGAAATTGCATTAGCAAAAAGAAGGATTGGAATGTACATGCGAACGGTCTCCCCCTAAAGAAATAGTCGTGACAATGGTGCATTTGTATTTAATATAGTGTGAATGATTTTAGGATTTTATTGGCGCTCCCCATTGAAAATATGGCATGATCCCCCCACCTATTGATTTTCGGAGGCCTAAGTGTCTGGAGAAATGAATTTATTTTGAGGAAGTTTTACTGGTATGTGAAGTGAAACGATGCAGCGTGTTTCACCGAAATCCTATTCCGTAAAACGAGTCTCATTGCCGGCCCACCACACACAGTGCATCACAAACGCTCGTACTAGTGCGAAGTTCAGACGTTGTTAGCCAGTTTCTCGTCGTGACTAGCATTGTGTATATGGCATACTTGACCTGCATTTTCCATTATTTTTAAGATTATCGACGGCAGATATTTTCGATAAAACTTAAGGCAAGTTTGTGTCATTTTGAGGCCCTTTTTGTATAGCTTTCGTAGAGCAATTGAAATAGTTCAGGCTGAAAATTTCATATAATTTTAACGAATCTGAAAGCAAATATTCAGTTGCTTTATGTGCCGTTTATTAACTCTCCATTTTCCAAGTATAATCAAGTGATGAACCAACTGACAACTGTATTAAAAAATGAAAGCCTAAGCAGTGGTCAAACCTTTTATTAATCTCCATTTAGTTAGTTTTAAAAATAAATTTTACCTTGTCTTACAGTTACAAAAAACGAAAAAGTAACGCAACTTGAGGATATGTTATTATGCAAAAACTAATAATAATGCAGCCCCTTGAATAAATCCTTATATTCAAAATAAAACAAAAACAATGGTAACCCGTCGTTTTACCGCTGTTTATCCGTAGATTTTAAGGAGACCGATTTGCTCTCCTCAAATATTTGAGGAGAGCGATTTATAGCTCTCCTGGATTTTCTTTAAATGAAGGACTGGGTATGTGGGTAGACCGGGATGTGTTATAGATAAAAAATGAGGTGACGTCATGATGACGTCATCATGCGATTTTCTATGAATATTTTAATTTTTAGACCTTTTAGCCATATCTCAAGAATGCAACATGCAAAATTCAAAAAAAAAATTGTATTTGGTTTGTTAGGTAATAGGTATTTGCATACAATGTTGAAAAATGTGTGACGTCATCATGACGTCTTCAAAAATGTGATTTTTCAAAACACATATGAGAAAAGGTCCGATCGTCATGAAACTTGGTGGGTAGGTAGATAATGATACTAGTATGCAAATTCCGAAGTGACGTCACGATGACGTCATCGTTTGATTTTTTATGATTTTTTAAATTTTTATAATTTTATTCTGCTTCCAAAATTGCACACTTTCATTCATCGGATTGACTTTAAACTTGATTCAAACGAAGACTACAATGACAAAATGTGCAATCTGAGGAGGGTTTTCAAAATGACATCATCGCGGGGCATGCATGGGCATCAATCCTGGGGGGACAGGGGGACATGTCTCCCCACTTTTTGCAGGGTGGGGGACACAATATCAAATGTCCCCCTCAGATTTTTGAACTCGTGTCTCATTTACAGGGCCCTAATATGTACTACAACGTATAAGAAAATATTGTTTAAAGTGGTCAGAAATTGCCTCAGATCACACCGCAGAGCATTTAAAATCCAAAAATTTTCAGGGCCCTTAAGCAGGCCGCAAATTTTTTCTCCCAAACAACTCTGCATACATGGTTATTTAGCACCCTCTACGATACTATTATGATACGCACGCAGGTATATAATTATTTGTTTCCCCACGATTAGCAGAGCAGTGCGACAGTTCAGTTGATAGAGAGTAGGGTATTACACCGCGAGGTTGCGGATTTGAAACTTGGTTTATCATCCGGATTTTTCCTTTTCCAACCTGAGGCTTTGGAGGATTTAAAGGGAAATAAAGTCCGAATTTCATAACGTTGAAATTAACTTTTTTTCTAATTTCATATTTTCTTCTCATGTTTTTATATAAGTTCAAAACGCCATAGCGTACACCCATATGCGGATGTTGTTTGGGAGAAAAGAATTTGCGGGCCCCGAACCCTATGCCTTTAGCTGACCCTGATAGAAAATTGATGCCAAATTTATGACGTTATAATGACGTCACCCTGTTATTTCTTATTACTTTTTAATATTTTATTTTTCCTCGTAAATTTTGTACACACCAGTATGTTTTTCAACAGCCTGTCCTTGGCATTAATTATTATCGAGGTGACTGACTATATATTAGGTCAACACTCTTGGTCCACCAGCAAGAGAGGGTCCAACAACAAAATTGTAATAATGACGTCATCAGGTGTCACGTGACATGGCATTAAAGGTGCAAACTTCAAAGCAATATTTACACATTTGGTATTTGGAATCATACCTTTCTTACCATTCTAGATATATTTACCACAACTTTTTCGATCCTTTGGCTAGCTACTTTGGGCTCATTTTCTTCCTCGGCGCGTGGGACGTCACGTCAATCGTCACAACAGACGCGACTTCATTATTTACATCTTTCAAGAAGCACGACAAATTAGACTTATTAAAAGACGCGTTTCACAGTGACGTATAAAATAAATGTCGTCATCGTACGATTTTTTGATTTTTTTTTCACCTTGAAGCCGTCTCACGAACGCAGCATGCAAAGTTCAATATTCTTTTTGTATTTGGTTTGTTAGGTAAAGGTATTTGCATAAAATTTTCAAAAGTGTGTGACGTCATCATGACAGCATCAAAAATACAATTTGTAAAACAGATATAACGGAACGTCCGATCGTCACGAAACTTGGTTGATAGCTAGAGAATGGTACTAGTATGCAAAATCCGAAATGATGTCACCATGACGTCACCAGTTGATTTTTAAAAAAAAATTTTTAATATTTACAATTTCATTCCGCTTCCGAAATTTTACAATTTCTTTCATCGGATTGACTTCAAACTTGGTACAAACCAAGACCACAATGACAAAATGTGCATTGACAAGTGTTGTCAAGATAACGTCATCACAGGGCATGTGGCGGCATGTGATAAAATAAGGGAATAAATGTGTGCTCGAGAGGTTTTAATCACTCTGTTTAAGACCGCTTAGAGTCTGGGTGCTGATAATGCCGGAGGCGAGGGTAATTATCAGCACCCAGACTCTAAGCGGTCTTAAACAGAGTGATTAATACCGACCGAGCACACATTTATTCCCATTCATAAATACCTTTTCGTTCAAAAAAATATAATATTTCGGTCAAAAAATCCCGATTTTGTTCAACAAGTTCACTTCATGCTTTTTGAAACATCCCTCTAGCTAAATAATGGAGTGTTCAGCTGGCGATTAAGATGTAAACAACCCTTTTATGGAGATTGACGCGCGCGTGGCACGTTCTGTGCGATGTCGCGCAGAACGCACCTGGGGCGTTGCGTTTTGAATTTAGAACTATAAAATTCTGACTCACTGGTAGTGTTGCGCATGCCTACGTGAGGACTGTCTGAGGTATTTATGAATTATATTTTAGGAATTATTCTAAGCATTTTGAACAACCTTTAACTGCATGAAGCACTCTAAAAAGTGACTGCAAAAAGACCAACAAAACCTTAACATGTGTAAAATGCGAAAAAGCCCTATGTTCTGTTTTCAAACAGACATAGACCTCTAGTTTTTTGGGGTTTTTTGTTCTTCCATATTTTTCCCATAGGATAACATGTGTTTCGTTGTACACAAGACTTTGGGACTTTTTCAAAATCCAATAGACTTCAAACCTGGCACACCCTTAGACCACCATCTGAAGATGTATGCCGAATCATGACGTAATCATGACGTCATCACGTATCATGTGACGTCATCCTGAAAGTGCATATTTTAAGGCCCTATATCTACAGAACCGGAAGTCCGATCAGCTTTAAACTTGGTATGCAGGTATTCCAGCATGTGTTACAGACAAAAATTACAGTGAAGAACTCGTTGATGTCATCATGTGATTTTTATGAATTATTAAATTTTTGGACCTTTTACTCATATCTCATCAATGGAACGTGGTAAATTCGAAATTGTTTTTTTTTTTAAGGTTTATTAGGTAATAGATAGAACCAGGTAATAGATAAAATGTGTGACGTCATCATGACATCATGAAAAACATGATTTTTGATGCACATATAATTACGAAACTTGGTGGGTAGGTACATGTAGGTATTGAAAAAAGCATTTAAAATCTGAAGTGACCTCATCATGACGTCATCATTTCATTTTGTTATTATTTTTTAACATTTTAATATTTTCTTCTAATCACCAAGAATGATATAAAAAACCACGATCCGATCGACTTCAAACTACACACTTTAATAGACCACTATTTGAAGGTTCATCCCGAATCATGAAGTCATCATGACGTGATCACGTGTCACGTGACCATTCCTCACCAAGGAAATTCCCCGGATTCTGCTATTCTCCTAACCAGGCTACGTGTATGTTGCACTTAATTTCACTACATGCACTCCATTTTCCAAAGGATAACACATGTTCGTTCAACACCCCACATTGGGACTACATCGGATCGACACTTAGTCCACCATCTATAGAATACTCATGTTCATGTACATTCCACTTGGATGAAATTCTTTCATGGCAGTTGTTGCTAAAATGGTCAAAACAGCTCAGTGTTTGTCCACAAACACATTTCTAGTTTTTATTTTTTGAGAAGTTTATTTTGGTGATTCTACTTATAGTCCAGCGGATATGTGAAAAAAATTGTGCACTTTTGCATAAAAGCGTGAAACTTCACAAAGACATAATTGTATAGATTATAAGTGTTTTCCAGATTCAGAGCCACCACAAAAGTACCTTTTTGGGGGCGTGGCAGCCATTTAAAAGAGGGGGGTTAATTATTATGCCCACCTTGGGAAAAATTGTGCTCATATTTCATGAACGAATAAAACGTCACACAGACGTTTATATTCATAAAGGGAAAAAAATCCAGATGTGGAGCCATCTCGAACACACCTTTTAAGGGGCATGGCAACCATATTAGAAAAAAAGGGGCAGGATTTTCATTATGCCCACCATGGAAACATTGTTCCCACATTCATAGAGAAATGGAACTTTCCACAGACATTGACATTCATGAGATAAAAAAATTCCAGATGTGGAGCCATCACGAACACTCCCTTTTAGGGGCGTGGCAGCCATATTGGAAAAAAGGGGCGGGGTTCTCATTATTCATTATGCCCGCCATGGGAAAAATGTGCCCACAACGATAAAATCTAATTCCCACAGACGTTAATATTCACGAGAAAAAAAATCAGATGTGGAGCCATCGCAAACACCCTTTTAGGGGCGTGGCAGACATAGTAACATGGGGGGGGGGTAGTCATGATGCCCCTATAAAAAAGTTGTGCCTCCCTTCTATAAACGGATTAAACTCCACACAGACAATATTCATGAAAATCTTTCTTTTTTTCGAATGTGAAGCCATCACAAACTTACCCTTTTAGAGGCGCGGCATGCATTTTTTAAATGGCGGGAGGGGGGGGTACTCAATATGTCCACCGTGGAAAATTTTGACTGCTGTTCATATTTATAATAGAATGCACCTCAGATAGCTCTTCTAATGTGTTGGAGTAAGGCCGCCTTTATAGTTGGAAGTGACTGTTGGCAAGCCCTTTTTTTCTTACACTATGCATTCTTGCCTCATCTATATTAACCCAGTTACTGGTTCTGTCGTCTGTAGAATTATTGTTAACCTCTGAACTGCAGCAATTTCTGAATTGGGATAAACTGTGGTACCTCAGTTAGTCTTGGAAAGACTATTGTTACTTCTTCAAATACATTATGTGTTTCCCATTCCTTTTTTTTCTGACAGACCCAAAGGCATATGCAGTGTCGCAACCTGTTTAAAGTACAAAATGTTGTCAGGGCTACTGAGTTTTTACTGGATTTGGTTGGGGTAAAACTCATCAGAGATATTGATATACCATTTTTTAGTGAACAGAGGGGGTGTATGGTGGGGATACACAGGTTCATTGACTGTGAAGTCATAGTGGACGTCACCAACACTTTCTGACATCATGTTGTGACCCAATCTGCTGTCAGTGTTATGATTTTTTAGCCTCGAGCTTTGCGCATCTTTTGATACCAAAAACATAAAAAAATCGGACCACGGGTTGCCGCGTAGCGAAAAATTTTCTGGCGCTATGCGCCGTGAAAACTGAATTTTCGTATATACGTCCTGTACACAGAGCAGAATTGCCATTCGTACATATGAATCATTAATTAGCCATAATTCCAAAACCCTTTGACCTATAGTCATGAAATTTCTTGGGTATGTTTATGAAGAGTTGCTCTATGCATGTGCCGAGTTTCAAAATTTTTCGTCACTCGATGGCCGCGATCTTAAGGGGGGGGCAGAATCCCCCCCCCCCCCCCCCCCCCCCCCCCCCCCCCCCCCCCCCGCCTGAGAGATGGTCAAAATAACCCGGCCCCTTTAGGGTTAAAGCTCCAAAAAATTCAAAAAAATATATTAAATCGCACGTGACGTCACCTCAATTTTTACCTATAACACATCCCGGTCTACAAACGTACCGAGTTTCAACCCAATCGGACTTACAGTTCTGTAGATATAGGCCTTCAAAATATGCACATTTGTGATGATGTCACGTGACCCATGATGACGTAATCATGACGTCACTCTTCGAGACACAACTTCACTATAGGGTCTTTACCTGAGATAAGTTTCATTGCAATAGGAATGTGTTTTAGGTCAAAAGTGTGTCACACCAAAAACGTGTACAAAGTCAATGGGATTTGGGGTGGACCCAAAAAGATCAAAAAGAAGAAGAAAAAAAAATCAGAACAAAAACAAAAGCTTTTTCGCAAATTTGCGAAAAAGCCAACGAGAGATCTATGTCTGTTTGCAACAGAACATAAGGCTTTTCCACTTTATGCTTTTATCAATAACACGTCCCAGACTATGCATGTACAACATTTCAAAGTATACGGTACAATAGTTTTTAAATTTAGCATGTAGCGTCTGTGAGATATATTATCTTCCAAAAGAAATAAATCCATATTAAATCAGACGTGTCGGACTACCTTCGTACCCAATTTTGGGTCATGATGACGTCACCTCAATTTTTACCTGTAAACACATCCCGGTCTACCGGTACATACCAAGTTTCAACCCAATCAGACTTTCGTACAGTTCTCTAGATATAGGACTTTACAATATGCACTTTTAGGATGACGTCATGTGACCCATGATGATGTCATCATGACGTCACCTCAATTTTCATCTTTAACACATCCCGGTCTACCTACATACCAAGTTTCAACCCAATCGGACTACAGTTCTGTAGATATAGCACTTTACAATATGCACATTTAAAATGACGTCACGTGACCCATGATGACGTCACCATGAATCACTCTTCGGGACACAACTTTGCGATAGGGACTATGCCTGTGGTAACTTTGAATGATGTATGAAAAAGATTTATGCCAAAAGTGGTGGGCAGAAAAATCATGTACAAAGTCGACATTTAGATTTAGGCGACAAAAAGAAGAAGAAGAAAGAAAAATCTTAACAAAAAGAAAGGCTTTTCCGCACTTTGCGGAAAAGCCAAAAAAAACTAGACTTATGTTTGTGGACAAACATAGGGCTGTTTCGGTAACTTTTTTTGACATGTGACATGTAAAGTTTCAAGTATAAGTTCCATCCAGAGGATGTGTAGTTCTGTTTATAATAAATGATAGTATATAATATGTGATTACATTCTCATAGGGCTTTGAATTATGACCTCACATGTCACGTGATGACTTCATGATGACGTTTCATCAATTTTCAAATTTCAACTATTTTTTTTGTAAATAACTACTTAGCCAGAGCATGCATCGTTCAAAGCAAGTTCACATCTTTCACCAATTTTAAATTACAAGGCACTTCCGGTTTCAACCAGAAGGAAGGGTCACGTGATTTTGCACATAATGTTAGAAATGAAGGCCCTGGATTATTCTATCAATTCCCGCAAAAGTCATGTTCATGTCTCTCACGGTTGATTTTATATTGATTTTCAAAGATTAAATTTATTAATCTTTAACATGACATCACCTGACCCATGATGACGTCATCATGACTTCATTTCATTTTTCATCTATAACACATCCCAGTCTAGGTACATACCAACTTCCAACCCACCAGACCTGTAGTTCAGGAGATAAAGGCCTTCAAAATATGTTTATTTTATATGACGTCATATGTCACATGATGACGTCATCATGACGTCAAGTTAATTTTCATCTATACATGTAAGACATCCCAGTCTAGTTACATACCAAATTTCAACCCAATCGGACCTGTAGTTCTGGAGATATAGCCCAATCTGTCAGATCTAGCCGAATTCTGTTAGAAAATGGTCACAACAGAAAAATCGCATATAATGTGACGTCACGTGACTCATGATGACGTTATGATGACGTCAATGTTCGGCGACCATCTATGGGTGGTGGTCTAAGTGTGTGCCAGGTATAAAGGCAATCGGGCTTGGGCTGAAAAAAAATTTAAAAATTTAAAAAATAAAAATCTTAACGAAAACAAAGGCTGTTTCGGCTGGTTGCCGAAACAGCCAATTAATTAATTAATCCAGATTGATTTGAAGAGCATTCATTCCTAAAACTATACTAATACCGGTAGTGTGAATTCTCAGTGCTTATCTGTGACATGTAACACTGTGATTTTTGGGCTACGATAACTATTTTTTGTTCCCTTACATGCAGAATTGCACTTCCGTTGATGGATTTTAAAAATCATATGAGTCAAGTATAAAATCTGTACAATAGTGTGTCCTTTCTTTGTTGCATCCTCTTTTATAATTTATTTTCCTTTTATGTGTGTGCAGGAGCATGCCTTTGAAAACAGTCAGAAATACAAGGAGGGCAAGTACATCATCGAATTGGCACACATGATCAAGGACAATGGATGGGACTGTGACTGAGTTTGCAGCCAGTCAAGGCTGTACATGTACGTTGACAGTCATGGGTATTAAGCAGAGTTGAAACCAGCACTTACTAAAAAAGTGAGCTATGAACCTGGTCATTCTGGTTAAAATGCCCTTAGCAATATTTTATGTATTGAATGGTGCCAAGACCCAAAGTGCCCATTTTATCAGCAGCTCAGTGTTAGCATGCTGCTGCTGAATAAGGATTTTAATTTGATGTATTATAAAGAATCCTACTTGTCACTCAAATACCTAAGACTGCCACACAAATCTAGGAAAGTACTTGGCTTACCTGGTCAAGTGGTCACCACCTCAACAGAAAGCATTCTGATGAGTATTCTGACAACATAAAGGCAACATTGTGTTTCTGAGATAAAAATACAGGAACTATTGTTTAACTGGTCTTCATTATGAAGTAAACAGGTAGACTTGTCTTTGCGACTATATCCTTCAAAAAAAAAGCTGAGGAAATTGTGTAATATTGTAAAAAAAAAAGTATGAAATTATTTAATTGTGTCCTTCTTTGACCTTATGGAAGGGAGGCTTGTACCGGTAGATGTAATTTTATGTTTGATAAACCTTACAAAGTCGACCTTGAGTACAGATTTATAAATTATTTTTTAATGCTACGGTATCATAAATGCATGTAGATGTAAAAATTTACGATAACTATTGTTGCAATCTGTATCAAGCACAGGGCTGTACAATACAGCAATTCTGTAACAAAGTTAACTTGGCCAAAGCTACGGAAGTAAGTTATTAACCTCTTAAAGGAGTGGGAACCACTATGGTTACATGTTTATCCATTTAAGTCAAACTCATCAATTGTTCTTATGTTCTTATGTGTAAGGGCAAGTCAAAGATAAAACGCATGTAAAATCTCTATCTTTTCACTCTTAATATAAATCATAATTTTTTCTCTTGAAAACAGTCACAACCAACAAAAACATGAAGAGATACCAGACCATAGAAGTATGTGTTAAAACCGAGTCAGAGGGCAATGGTTTTGTGTCACTGGGATAGGCATGAGTAAACCTTTTGTGCATTTTTTGCCACTAAATTTAATTTACAAAATACAAATAACACCTTCTGAGGCACCTAAAAAGAAAAGGACCAAACAATTTGGTAGATAGTCTTCCTGACCATAATGTCACATATTTTAGTTTTAATTGTACACTTTACTAGTATTGGTGTCATTGCCTGGACAGGTTATATTAGGAACTCAACATTTCCTGCATCATACAGTGAAACATGTAATCTGATTTACTGCAGTATGGTTTTGAATTAAAAAGTACAAGCATGATTAGAATCTAGGACCTCAAGAGTATTAAACATGAGGCTTGGCCTCGCCTGCTTTGCGGGGAAGACAGCTTGCCCGCCTGCTACCTGCTACGTGGGTGTGTTGACCACTATGCGGGAAGGCGCCTTTACATATGTAGCCCATGGGAGGGGGGGGGGGGGAGTCTCCGCTTTGATGAACTCATGAACACAAACATACACTCCCACCCATTGTGCTTTTTGGTATAGCGTTGATGTGCCTGTTCCTCCCCTTTTTTTCCAACATATCTGTGCAGGGCAAATGGTCAGAATATTTTTCAGCCTGTTACTCAGCTCAATTGCTTAACCTGTGCTTTGCGGCCAGGGATCACTCCCCACATAGAAACACAACACGGTGATGAACAGTTATCAGTTATCTTTACTTTGTTTAATAACATATTGATTCATTGTACATGTCATACCATAGTGATGTACATTGATGATACAGAATGTCCTTTCGTGCCACATTGTGTCGTCTATCACTAAGCTGTATCACCAGAAACCTAGTACATACATGTATTTCTGTACACGGGCTTTATTCACGAGTCGGCCATATCAAATTGAAAGCGAGGTGACATCTTCATTGTTGGAACTCGCGAAGGGAAATGAAAGCAATGACATAATTATTTTAATACCAGTCTGGTCTGATGAATAATTTGAAATTTGTGAGTTAACACATTTGTGATTAGCCACATTTAAAAAGAAAGTGAAAGTGAGGATCAATGCATTTAGTCTGGCGCCATCCCATTCAACATTCACAATTTATAAAATACATTCAGGGAACACGACCAAAATGGCTTCCTCTTGAATAAGTTCCATACATGCATTTAACTGTTAGTTTTCATACCGATCCACACTGACATTTGGTACATGTATAAGTCCAGTGGATATGTTCTGTAAGCCTATTACAAGGTTGTGCTTTTCGCCATAAAACGCCATCTTTTGTACAGAAGTGAAATCCTATTGAAATTACCAAAAGTTCAGCTAAATTTTAACTTTCTGGGGGAAAAAAAGAAAGAAAGAGAAACACCCAAAACCATGCTTGTAGATCTCAATTGCTTCTTTTTTGATCAAAGTATAAAAAAGTGATCAGGTAAGAACTCATGAAAATGCATGTACCTGTATTCTGGTATGGGTTAATATACCTGAGACCTAATGACGTCACGTTTTGTTTACATAATGCGCTTTGCTATGAGAGCCAGGTGGTACACATCCCACCTGGTTCTCATAGGAAAGTGCACATGTAAACAAAGCGTGACGTCATTAGGTCTTGGGTTTTTTCTGTGCACTAATACGAGAGGGTGCTTTTTTACCACTTTTGAGAGCCCCTTGGACGGGACTCACCGTGTGTGCATACAGGTTCCTGCGCATATAACGCGAAGTACGCGCAACAAATTATAGCCATCTTTGGCGATGCGTTCCAATGTCACTCCAAGTAATCTCCCCCAACTGTCCCTTTCTTACTGGGGAGGGGGTACTTGCGCACGGAGTGGATAGACTAATCTCGTGACAGCCATTTTGTTAAGTGGCATCAGGCTCATGCGAGTTGCGCTCGGGTAGTACGCACACACTCTGGGATACCTTCGACCAATAGGGTTACCAAAATGTGTGCACACCTTGTCTTAAAGAACACATACCCTTTCACGTGAATATGGTACCACCTCAAAAATGGCTTCTACTGTTGGCCGGATTAGTTGTTGTGCATATTTACATAGCTACACCAATTAGTAGTCAGGTGGCGCATGGTAGGAATCGTGAAAGACTGGTCCAAAGCACTACCAAATTTTGCAGATAGATTCTTATAGCCCTAAAGATGATAAGTAGAAGAGGTGATACCCGAATTCTTTTGAGAAGGGTGCCTAATTTGCGATAAATACCTGCTGTATAATATATTTATTCCCATTTTGGGGTATATTTTATTATTTTTTATATTTTGAAAAGTATATTTTGGGGATTCTACTTACATATTCTTACTTAAATAACATTTTCTAAAGCACATCAGAGACTCGATGATTATAAGGACATTATGATTCAAAAGGGCTACTACTATACCCTAAAGTTGCGCGTATTTACCTTTTCCTCAGATATCAACTGCTAGTCTTGCCAAACCAGTTGAGGAGCTTCAAATTCACAAACTAACTTACTGGCACCTAACAAATATAAATGAGAAATTCATGTGAAAACTGATAACGTCTTGATATTGAGCCCCCTCCCCAAAAATGAGAAAAAATACCGAGGTTTGGCAAGACTACTTGATATCTGGAGAAAAGGTAAATGCGTGCAACTGTAGGGTGTAATAATAGCCATTTTGGATCTTTACTATTGTCCTCTCATTATCCAGTCACTTATATGCTTTAGAAAATGTTATTCAAGTAAAGATATTTCAGAAGGGTCCCCAAAATATACTTTTCAAAAAATAATACCCACATTATAGGGGACAAAAATATTACACGGCAGGTAGTTACAATTTATGCAAATTAGGAGGCACCCTTCCCAAAAGAATTTTAAGTGTCGCCCCTTCTAAATATCTTCTCTGGGCTATGAGAATCTATCTGCCATGTTTGGTGCTTTGGACCAATCTATGCTCTCGAAAATCATAAACTTGCAATTAGATAAAAATTTTCTACAACTTCAAGCCTGTCATTTCGGAACATTCTGAATGCTTTCTTCGGGTTCCAATCAACAAATACGCTACTTATCTTCAGCAATTTCTATTGATTCAGTCCATGCACGCATAAGCTGCATCTAACCTGAGAGTTATGAACCATCAGTTTGATAAAATATTGCACCCATAATCCAGTGTTTTTGTGATAGCCAAACATTTGTAAATACATGTACATATCTTAATGCTTTATTATTAAAAATAAAAAGGTTTTACATGTTATCTTCTGTGTTTTACCATAGATCGTCAGCATTTTCAGTAAAGATGTACCAGCTGTGCTATTGCCCTGTTTTACCTAGCCTTTCGTCAAGGCAATCGTGGCTCAGAGCGACATTGAATTTTGCATTCTGGAAAAAGAACAAATCATTTGTTACATATAAAAGAGAAAATGTCAAATTTGAAATGGACCTCAAAATATAATCATGCACAAGTTTGCTTTCAGTGAGTCCTTTTAGTATTCAAGTTGACCTTGTTAATTGAACACAATCATGCAGGACAGATTTTTTTGACATGGTTCTCAATAAGCAAAGGCGATAATTTTTCCCAATACAATGAGTGGGGTCATGAAACACTCTGTATGTCCCTCATTACATATTTTAAGTAGTAATTCAATTGTTCATATCAATGAAGGAATTATTTGCTTTTTAGGGGGTCTACCCGATGTTCCCCAATACGTATGTTCCCCAATACCGATATCCCCCGGGCTAGGGTTAGGGTAATGATTTCGGGGAACATCGGTATTGGGGAACATAGGTATTGGGGAACATAGATATGCACCCGCTTATTAGTATTTGACTTGATTTAGAAATAAATTATTGCAGTCAAAATCAAAGTCTGTAGACTTCAGTATGTGTGCACCATTGTAAAAAAATTGTGTTTTGCTGATGGTCATTGACACGGTATACTTTTTAACCATGCATTTTAAATTTCTGGATAGAGGTTTATAAGCCCATCATATTCTCAATCAACAGTACGGTGAACCATTTCTACACTTTTTTAATTACACGAAATCCACCAGTCAGTTACAGACCGCTACTCCAATCCCATACTCGCATCCCCCCCCTACAGGTTTGGTGTACGTTGAAGACTTTTCATTGTCACTGGTAATTACTTGTACTTTTTGTTAGTACGTTCAAGTTTCTGCAAATGATTTTGTTTGATAAATATCTAAGGGTAACTTGCTAATCAAGAACACATTACCTTTTGTGTCCTCGATATACACCCAACACCAACTGATCAGAGTATCTTGGTGAGCTTGTAAACGTGATTATGATAGATAGTTACTTTGTTAATTCCGGAAATAATTATACTTTCTCTAGTATGTGTGTGTATTGCATGCATCATGTGATTCAATAGTTGTAGGATTTTCTTCGATATTCTGTGCCTTTAAGATTTGAAAACCTGTCCCTGAATGCTTTCGTTCAATTTCGACATTTAATTTATTAAATTGATAAAAGAAACCGTGTCACTCTGAAGTTTGTTAAGTATATTAAAAGGTCGTCATTCTAGTGACTACAATCCGGTTCGTTAGTAAATACATCATACACGCGCGCGCACCACTGATTACTGTACTAGCGCCCATTGGATAAACACTCAAGTTGCGTTATTTCCGGTTCCAATCACTGGTTCCGATCATAGACATATAATAATTTAAGACGCACCCGTTGGAAAGGCCTTCTTTCGTTGATTTCTTCAAAAAGACAGCTTGCTAGAAAGAATAATTTCACAGGGAGTTTAGTCCCCTTACTATCTTTCAACCAAGTATGTTTTTCAACAATAATTACGCCAGTTACTTTTTGGATAGCTGCAAAATGATGGACTCGGGCTTTAAGCATGTTAAGGGTGCGTTCGAGCGTGTTACTCTTGCTACTCCCGAGTGCAGGAAAATGTTGCGTGCGCACCACTCTCGGTGCAAGAGTATGATGGGGAGCATACTCTTGCTAACTCGCGGGTCGTACTCCTGCCGTTCGGGCGCTCAGGAGTATACTCGTGTTAACCATAGATATAGAACTTAAATAACTAGATCGGACGCGCGTTCGAACGCGCCATTCACTGTGCACAAAACTTTTGGGTTCTTCATGGACGCGCTGCAAAGTCACGTGAATAGGGCCACGCGCAAAGGGCAGCTGGTGAATGCTGGACGGAAAAATATTGCCAACACCCCCACCTGAATTCAGCTATGCGTTGAAGTTCTTAACAACAGGTTGACATTTTTAACTACGATTTTTGACATTTCACATTCCTTCGAAAAGTTACACATGGGTTGGCATCTGTGTCGTATTTGGGGCCAAATTGGCGACTGTGTTGAAGGTAATTGATTTTCAGCCAAGAATACTACTTTGTACCGAGAAGTAACCACATTGTGTTCTTATATCTTTACAAAGGCAAATGTCAAAAGCGTAGTTAAAATGTCAACCTGTTTAATGAGATTTCCCCCTCCTTTTTCAAAATGTGCAATAAATATCAACCATTACTTGCCCATCAGACAAAACAAAAACTTTTAATTTTACCAACATCAAAATGAAATAACAGAAAATCATTTTGTAAATGAGCAACAACAAAAACACGCACTTGAAATAATACGTTGCTTTAATACTGCTAGCCTCAATAGACCGCTTGCAGACGCGATCGATAATTGACGCGCGAAGGTGCGCGACGCCATGTTATGAGACAAAATGTGCATAGATAGATATACGCTTGTCCCACAACATGGCGTCGCGCGCCTTCGCGCGTCGATTATCGAACGCATCTGCAAGCGGTCTATAGGAACATTAAATTTGAAATGAATGGATGACTACAAAAACAATCTCTGGTCATCTGTTGTGTTCACTGAACACATAGCCTTGACCAAGGCGTTGGGCTTATCGATTCGCCGATAAAAAAAAAATCGCCGATAAGCAAATCCCTAATCAACTTGGCAAGGCATAAATGCGTGCACATATCGATGCCCGTACGCTGCTAGTGAGAAAGTAACTTGTACCATACAGCAAGGCTATGCTTGTACATGTACATGTACATGTACATGTACGTACGCACGTACATCACACACATACTCGTACAACAGCCATGCACACACAGTACATGTACATGCATGAGCTAGTCCGCGTAACCCAACGACAGGCCACGCGGCGCGTATATCCCCCACACGTACGTACGTACACCCACACGCAGAACATAGTAGGCCTACGTTTACTGCCTTATTACACCATGCGTACAGTCCGTACTCACGTGTGTGTGCTTGCTGGTTGTGTTAGTACCGAACCGTTCGTACGGACAAGGGTCGGTGGTACACGCACGGACAAGGGTCGGTGGTACACGCACGTAACCGCGTTGATTGTGGGTGCTAGGGCCCGATTATCTCCCTTCGACAAAAAGCCGAGAGACCGCATTGAACAAGGCTACTGAACACACTGATACTTGAATAACTTTTAGATAATAAACAATTTATATACAATGAAAACTCACTCGCTAGCTAATAAATACACTGATGAAATGGCAGTTCCATATCCATAGCCATTAATCAAGGTGTCAAGAATATCATTGCTCATGAAAAAAATACATTTGGTTGTCACCATCCGCATAATTATGTGAAGGTTTAGCCTATGCAACTACCAGCAGTTGAGTATTGCTTCCCATTATTTATGAACCAGAATAAGTAATTTCAATATATCTTCCTCATATGCATGAACGCAAATAGACGGCTATTCAATCTTTCAATTTCTGAGGAGCAACAATAAGATGATAACGAAATACTGAGCGAAACTTGTTAAATTTTAGCTATGGTCCACGCATGAGGCAGTTATGCGTGGCCAGCTATATCCTCACTGTACGCACAGTCGGCAGTGCAATCTTCTTTCTGACGAAAACGTACGCTTTTGTCGAGTAGTGCAAACTTCTTCATCTGTTCACTATGATTGTGATTCGTTGAGCAAGGCGCAGTTTTCCCAGCTCCAGCAAAGTGACTTCCAATTGCAGAATAGGAAACTGTGTTTCCATCTGGTCGGCCGTCTCTGGAGTAACAAGTTGCTCCTCTTTCAGGCCTTTTACCACCTCTCTGACGGATAAGATCTTTTTCGACATGATCGTCGATTTTCCTGCCGGAGCTGTCTATTTTCCTGTTCAAGCTTGGACATATAGCCTTCCTGTCATTTCTGGTGGTAGACTGTATGCATGCTCTATCGCTGGTTTGATTTGCCGATACAGCCATGCACTGAAGCAATATCTTCGACGGGGGCTTGGGTCGGTTCTTTCCTTGTCGTTGGCAGCTTTTCTCTCTCGTGCTGAAGTCCATACACGAGACTGTAGTCTTTCTACGAAATAAAACAAATAAAGCACATGATAGGCCTTTAAATACATGACAATAATTATTGATAGCCTATCCTGGCCCCAAGTCTCATTGTAATACTTACAGGCTTCAAATGAGTCGGGTATAGTCTTCAAAGTTGGACGGTACGGCATCGTCACGCAGACGGGTTTTCCCCCATTCCACCTTGAAGCACTCTGCAGGGAAATGGTCGCTGCAAAGACGATCGTGCTTTGTTGGATTCCATTTGCTGCCATTTGGAATATTTCTCCTAATCCGCTGAAGCCTAACTTTTAATCTCTTTCGATTGCCATGGGGGAACCTGGGAAGTAAAATTAATAAGCCTCGATTGAATTTTTTTTGGAGTTTTAGCAAAATGCAAACATTTTTGTAGGACTTTATCCTTCAAGATATACAATCCGTGTTCTTCAAAAAAAAAAAATGAAAAGGAGATGGGAGTTGCCTTGATACACTATACACTACAGATCAAACAGCATCACATCTTTACCGTAAATCAACACTCCTGAAGTCTACCCGAAATTGCAAATGTTGTGGATTTTTTTGATATTTTGTTCGTGTTGTTTAGAACACGTAGTTAGTGAACAGATTTGTGGCAAGTCTTTCTTAACAATGGACAAATTAAAAGAAAAAGTGACGGATCATCACATAGGCCTACGCCTTGAAATTGTTTCCAGTGCAAACGTCATTGATGTGTTCAAACTGGGAGAATGGTGCATTTTCTTCAATCACCCACATCCCACAACAAAAAAAGACTCCCAATCCTTGTTCCCAGCGAACTATTATTGAAAATCACGAGAGGGGAGGGGTGACGTTAGGCCAGAAATAATTGTTAGTCGATGTTCAGGCAAGGAGTACCATCTTAAATTTTAAAACAATGTACTGTCAAGATTTCAAGTAGGCCCTGCGCAGTTATTACAAAATTCGGAGGATCCTTTGGACCACACCCACTCTTGTGATTTATGTCAATTCGCCTTGCGTAACGTAGCCTATAATGAGTTAATTTTTATAAAAGCTGTCTTGTTCGAAATAGAGTCACAAGAGATAAATTCTATGTATTAAGTTACTCACACATGATGTTAACTTCTTGAGAGACTGTCCTCCGGGACCCTTTCTCCGTCCCAGTTGCACTTTGCTGCTGCACAGTTTGCCACCATTTTCAAGTCCTTTCCTCCTAGCCTACCACGGCAAGCATCGATGGAGAAGTGCAAGTGATCGTCACGCCGAAGAAATGCGCGTTTAAATTTTTGACCCTATTCACGTGAGCAATGGCAGCATCCTGTCAAAACGCGCGTATTATACGCGCGTCCGATCTAGTTTTTTAAGTTCTATATCTATGGTGTTAACACGAGTAGCACGCTCGAACGCACCCTAAATGTGTCAAAATATGGCACATTATTGGGAGACTTTTGACTAGTTCTAATTTATCGCAAGAGGGCGTGCTTCAACGGTCCCGGAAGTAAAGAGTTCGTATTTTGTTGTCCTTGATTCGTGCACAAGCAGTGCACCTCATTCAATGAAACCTTGCACCAAATGCCTGGATCTTGCTGTGCCGTGTTCGGATGTTGCCACCGCGGAGGGCACACATTTCCCAAGGACAAAAAAATACGAAACCAGTGGAGACGGGCCATCAAAAGGGATAGTTTCAAACCCATACGACCGTGGTGGCCAGCGGCTAGCAGTCTTGTGTGCAAGGCGCACTTTTTGGACTCCGATTACGAAGAGAAGTCAGTGCTGGGTAAGTTTAAAACAAAAACTATTCATAATTTCCCCCGATTTTTCAGCAATATTCAATGATGATCATGGCATGGTATGAACAGGACGACAGTGTAGTACTACTAGTAGCAAAGACGATATTTCTCTAATGTCCGCGTCTGCAATTGTAAAGTTGCACTGTGTTTCTTTGCTGGACATGATGGATATCCATGCATAAATTTGTACTGGCAAAGACAAAGTGGCATAAATGTTGCAAATACTGCCTGGTTGATTTTCCACTAATGGTCGAAATGAATTGTGGGAAGGAAAAAGGAACACTGTCTGTTTGTTCCTGTTTCCTTCCCATGGTGCCTTTTGTCCATTGTGCAAAATCAACCAACCAGGCAGAATTTGCGATAAGTGTTAGGGAATGTTCATATTAAAAACAATAACAAAGAAACACAGAGTCTCATTGCTTGCTCAGATCTCTCTTTTGCAACATCAACAACATCTCATTCAATGGGAGACTTTGAGACGCTTGGTGGTAGCAAACATACAACATGGTCCAACACGACTGGTCCGCTATTGTTAGCATTGTTTTGAGTACCCGTACCTTTACACTGCACATGTAGTACGACAATACTCGGAATTGAACTTCTAAGAGGGATTGTACTTTCTGGAAGAAGAAGCGCACATTAACTCAAACATGATAAAAACAATAGTGGACAATTGACATGTACGTGGAACCATTACATGTATGTTTGCTGCCACCAAGCATCTCAAAAGTCTACCATTGAATTTGCACAGATTTTTTTAAAAACTTTGCAATGTTATTACACATGTTAAGAGTCCTTAATTAATCAACACAGAATACAATAGGGCCTAATTAAACAGAGATACCTTTACACCCACTTGAAACGCTGAAAACATAAATGTACAGGGATGAGATTACCAAGCCAATTAGAACAAGAGGGCTGAAACTTAGATGAAAGGTCTGAAAGATAAATTGTATTTCAGACAAAAGTCTGTAAAATCTCTTCTATGAATGTTCATGATTAGTTTGAGAGGAAGCTCTTGCCAACCAACCACTTTTGCATTAATGCAACTTATCTAAGTACTTTTATCATGATGTTTCAATTGTTAATTGCAGGTTTCAAAGTGAACAAGAAAAAACTAAAGAAAACAGCTGTCCCAAGCCAGTTTGCATGGAGTAAAGTAGAACCCTCTTCACCAGCACTGTCAAGAGAAAAACGACTGAAGGAACGGAATGAAAAGAGAAGGCTTGAGAAAGAAGAAGTGAAACAGGATGAATGCAGAAAAGGGGAATCAGCTGAGAATGATGCCGTCGTGCAAGATCTTAATCTTGCCATGCAGGTTGACATCGAGAGTGTTCCAGTCATTCAGGAGGTACACATTCAAACTGATCCCCTGCCCAACTATTCTACGTGCACTTCCGAAACACAGACAGAGTCTAATCGTGGGTTTACGATAGAGGATTTCAAGACTGATTCAGCAGGAGTGCATTATTACACAGGTCTTCAAGATTACCTCACATTTTCTGATGTTTTAGCTTCATTGGGGCCGAGTGCATTTAAGTTGACATACTTACACGGTGTACGACCCAGCATCTGTGTACCAGATCAGTTTTTTCTAACTGTTATAAAATGCAGAAGATACACGCCAAACTTTGAACTAAGTCGTATGTTCAAAATAAGTGAGTCAGAAGTTTACTGTATCTTTGTAACCTGGATGAGATTTATGAGTCTTCAGTGGAGAGAGGTGGATATATGGCCCAGCAGAGACTGTGTTAGTTTTTATGCTCCATCAGATTTTAAGAGGAACTTCCCCACTACACGGACTATCCTTGATGGGTTTGAATTTCCTGTAAAGAAACCCAAAGCTCCCACTGCTCAGCAAGTCACCTTTTCTACATACAAAAATCGCAATACAGCAAAGTCAGTTGTTGGAGTGACCCCAGGGGGTCTTGTCAGTTATATGTCTTGTGCTTATGGAGGTTCAACTAGCGACCGACAAATAGCAGAACGCAGTGGACTGACTAGGAGAACAGATCCAGGAGACGCCATCATGGTAGACAAGGGATTTGATATCCAGGACATTTTTGCACCAGTAGATGTCACCATAAACATCCCAACATTCTTCAGGAAGAAGAATAGAATGTCAGGAAAGAGTGTTTTAAGGGATAGGAAAATTTCCAGTAAGCGAGTCCATGTTGAGAGAATTATTGGTCTTGGCAAAATGTACAAAATTCTCACACAGCCACTCAATCAGACAGAGATGACTCTAGCATCTAACATCGCATTCGTTTGTTTCATGCTGCTTAATTTCAGAAAATGCATCATTCCAAGCAGTGCCTAAGGAGGTTTTCCTCAGTAGATTTTGGTAGTCGTACCACCATGGCATCCGCATTTCTCTAATTGGGCGATTCCATGAAAAAGGGGACATGGTTGTAAAATGGAAATTTACTTATATCTTCAGAACTACAAACATCACAACAACAAGTGTGGTATTAAATTAATGGGGACAACAAGATCTTTCATTTGAGTGGCATGCCAGTGGGATGGAATGTAGTTCAGTGTGATTTTTGTCCAAAAAATTGTTTTGGGGCTAAAATGGTGGATTTTTGTGGTCATTTTTGCACCTTGTTTTAACATATGAAACACGCATGTTTAATATTGTGATTTTTTTATTTTAAGTCAGAGAGAAAGCTAGTAGGTGAGTTTTACCAAGACAAATCGCAATTATTCCAACCTAATTTTCCATTGGCAGTGTAGCAAACATTGATGTTTCACAGAGTGTAACGTTTGTCACGGAAATTGTAACGTCCGTCACAGGCTTAAATGGCGGATTTCTTCTAAAACCATGTGATTTTAAAAATTTAATATTTTGTGCAGGCTACCTCAGACCAGCACACACTGATGGAAATACTAGGATTTTTCGCAAGTGTGTAAAATTCACAGGGATTTGAACTGAGTGTCAAGAGTCAAAGGTGCTTGTCTTTTAAATGTAACATCCGTCACAAAAATGTTTTGGAGTTTAATGAAGGTTGACAGAAACTCAATATCTTGCGTTCCATGTAGTTAGTGACTTGTTGTGCTATCATACTGTAACTATTAACTATGGTTAAAAATATGCAAGACAAACTGTTGGCTATTTTCAGTGCGAATGTAACATTCATCACAATTTGAAAATGAATGTAAATTTTGAAGTGGTTTTTAAATGCTGGCTGGGAACTCATTAATTTTGTCTTGTGCAGATTTAAGCTAGACTTTGCCCAAGTCTTTGTTTTGATGCCTTCAAGTAGAAAAAAGTCAAAATTTTACATTTTTCCCAACAATTGTGTTCATCATATTCACCTTGTGATATGTGATATGTGAAACACCCCTCTAGCCTTATTATTAATGGTATGAGTCTCATGTGTACAGTACTAAAATCCTCAAATGTATGGAAATTGGCATGTGTGAAATGAAATGTTGATTCTATGGAATACGGACTCATTGATTGTATTGCGCATGTCTATGTCATGTGACGATGAATACTGCCTTGTATGATTGTTAGAGTTGATAAAACAGGAGTCAAAATTTCTTATAAAATTATGAAGGTGTTTAAAACAAGTTGGTACCTTTATCATCTTTTGACCAATAGAATTGGTAAACTGTCTGAGGTATTTATGACTAGACTTTATACAAATCTGAAATGCTGACAAAAAAACAAGGAGTTTCTGACTTTGAAATACATTAAAATTTATTATAATTTACTATGCACACGTTAGAAGAACATAAGTTATTGACATACATATTTTTTCATTAAATAAAAATACTAACTTTGTATCCCAGAGCATCTAATGTACATACATGTATGTATGTATTGAACTATAATTTATTGTGCACACATGGCAGAAGAAAAAAGTTAGTGACATAGAGATATTTTTTCACCAAATAGAAACACTGTAAGTCTGTATTCCAGAGCATACATATGTATGTATTGCATTATAATTTATTTTGCACAGGTTCGAAGAAAATAAGTTATTGACATACACAATTTTTTATTAAATAAAAACACTAAGTTTGTATCTCAGAGCATCTAATGTACATATGTATACATGTATTGAATTATAGTTTATTGAGCACACGTGGCAGGAGAAAAAAGTTATTGACATACATATTTTTAAATTAAATATAAACACTGTAGGTTTGTATTCCAGAGCATACATATGTATGTATTGCATTATAATTTATTGTGCACAGGTTCGAAGAAAAAAAGGTATTGACATACATAATATTATTTTAAATAAAAACACTAAGTTTGTACCCCAGAGCATCTAATGTACATATGTATGTATTGAATTATAATTTATTGTGCACACATGGCAGGAGAAAAAGTTATCAACATAAGATATAGTTTTTCACCAAATAGAAACACTGTAAGTTTGTACCCAGAGCATCTAATGTACATGTACATGTATTGCAACAGTTTTGTGAGCTAAAACATGTCACTAGTCAAGTTGACATACATTTCGTAAATAATTTTCAATATATTTATCTTCTATTAATTTCTAGTTAATAGGGCCCTTTGCAGACGATTCATGTACATGTATCTACAGGGTTCCTGGCCATGCTGGAAATCAGGGAAAACCTGGAAAATGAGTTTCCCTTTTTCCAGATAGGGAATTTGAGAAAAAATGCCTCAAATCAGGGAAAGGTCAGGGAATTTGATTGGCCCAAAATAGAAAGTGGTCAGTTTGTTATATTATGTCTCATGTCCAAACAGCCAATCCACTGAATGATTGGCTATGGTGGCTTTTTGGTGTGGAAATAGGTCAAAATAAGTATTCTAGAATTGTGAAAATTCATCAGATAAAACACAGGGGAAAATCAGGGAATTTTGTTTTCATGAAATGCTAGGAACCCTGACTTATAACAGGCCATCAAAGGCATTTACATATATAGAATGTTTGATGCCATGCACTTTAGATAAAATATAATACTGTTACATGTACATGACAGTTATATATCAAACACTAAAAAAGGGATGGTCTCAAAAGTTTTCCATTGAATCCAAGTAAAAGAAAAACAGTTCTTGCGTTTGGTCTGGTTAACGAATTTTGTTTGTCATTAGCAGAGAATAAATGAAAGTGTGACAACTACAGTACATGTACATGTATGTCCACTCCATGACTAAAACATTTGAAGCTCAAGAAACCAGGACTTCTTTTCTGTGATGTTTTCTTTTGCCTTTGTCTTAGGAAAAGTCATACTTGTCAGTAACTCTGTACAGAAAAGTTTCAAGCAATGCTGCCTTGAAAAACTGTTCGAAGAAATCCCGGAGTCTGATTTTGAGTTCGTTTATAAACTCATCATCTCGGGGGATGTGCATGATCTTCATATCTTTCGTTGTCCACACAACAAAATCACACCATTTCCTTTTTGTACACAACAAATTCCCCTGTACCTGGTAATAATAGTTGTGACTGTGTTTTAATGCCATTTTTCCAGAGCTGTCCATAAATAAATAGGGCACACTTGTTGGAGTTACTGCACTGTCTTTACATGTGTAAGGACACTTCACTTCAATAATCCTATCATCATCAACAAGGCCATCTGGTGAACATGCCAAATATGGGATTTCCATGCACACATGGATTCCACAACTTTTCACCAAATTACCTGTCTTACTGCTGTAAGCCTCCACAGCTACAGATTCATACTTCAGCCCATGATCTGTGGGTTTACTGGAAAACTCTGAGATAGTTGTCAATGACCTAGCCATTTTTTCAAAGTCTGTTCTAACCCCTGACTTACATATTCGGCCAAAGTTGGAGGCATGAAGTCGTTTTCTTCTTTCTTCCTTCCAAAACTTGTTTGTGCTTTGTCCCCTTGTAGCTTCTTCAACCTGTTCTAGATCGTTCTCTGTGATGTTGGTAACATTAAGACTCTTAAGAAAGTATTCTTCATGAGTTAGTTCCAGGTAATCATGATCATGAGTCACTGCAAAGATATTTGCAGGTGCATATAACTGCCGAATTGGCAGATCTTTTGCTTGTGAATTTATCCACACATTTCTGAAGTGATCATTATACTCTCGTGTATTTCTATATTGAGCAGGTCTTGGGTCAAAATTATTAAGTCGTTGAAGCCCCTCAGATTTACGAAGTTTAATTTGAGACATCTGCAAAGGGGAGCCATCATATTTCTTGCTCTGATGATGGGTTTGCAGGACTTCTGTACAAGTTTGCATTGTCAAAACCCCTTCTTTTTGTTTAGTAAGGGCAAACAGAGCCAGACCGACATGCTTACAGTGAGCATTAGGGCCAATACCAACAGAACACTCACACTGAGTTTCCTGCACTACCCCATACTTGTCTAACTTTACATCTACTTTGTATACCAACGTCTTCTTCATTTCTGCTGCAACTCTAGCTGCTATGTATATATGGTCACCCTCGCTGCTGTGACGCAATGAGAGAAGAAACCTGTCCCGATACATCGCCTCTGGCTTGCCATCTTCAGACTTCCCAAACTGTTGTATGAAGGCCTTCAGGGTGTCATTTGTTACATGTGGAATCTAAATAAAAGAAGAAAATCCTTAGTAACTTGTGAAAATGTCATCCAAACATATCCAAATTCACTGACACAGTGCTTTTGGGGGTGGGTATAATAATAGCGAGAGTCCTGTAGCCTGTTGAACAGGTACATGTATGCAAGAAAGAAAGAAAAACAAACCCTTGCAAACTCTTTTGAGCTATTCATTTATGTACATAATGATGAATGGGACCAACAATGTCTGAAAGACTCCCAGAAATGTCTCTTGCTAAAATAGTATCTTGGCTGAGTTTGAATTACCTAGACTCAATTGTATGCAAGACTCTGTGGAGACATCAGCAGACCTGAGAAAGTAATTTGATTTCATAGTGGATAGATCACTATGATAATTTCCGAAATTCAAGTGACCTACACACAAGAGCACACATACATGTACATGCACAGCAGGCAAAAACTCTGACACATGGCTACCCAGCACATTTCCTGCTGTGATTTTCATTTTTATCTGTTGATTAAATAAGTCTACTAACCTGGCTGTCTCTATTTACGTCCTTGTATGTTGACAAGTTGGGCATAGAAAAAGTATACACCTCCTCGGACTCCTCCAAATCACATCCTTGGCCGAAATTAAAATTTCTGTCGTAGCACTCAAGTCTGAAAATAAGAACAAATTTAAGAACATTTTAGAGACTCTAAATATTACTAGGCTCTAGCCTATCTAGGTCTGTGTTATAAAAAAACGCAGTGGCTATAGTTACGGTACCCATAACGCAACCCTCAACGGCTATCATTACGGAAGCTGTCTAGTTCCCCA
Source organism: Patiria miniata (assembly GCF_015706575.1). Taxonomy (NCBI): domain Eukaryota; kingdom Metazoa; phylum Echinodermata; class Asteroidea; order Valvatida; family Asterinidae; genus Patiria; species Patiria miniata. The sequence goes on along the minus strand of NW_024037058.1, from coordinate 1,318,578 downwards.
ACGTACTGGTATTCAACATCACAATGTTTGCTTTTGGGAACCAGACTATCAACCAAATGGTTCTCGGACTTTATTCCCCTTAAAAAACAAAACCGAAACCACAGAAGTTAGGGAAGAAAATTGAATCTACTTAAATAAAAATCATCATTTGATCAACAACTTACACTTATGAAATCTTTTTGAAAAAAAAAGAGGGAAAAAATTGTCAAAGGCACACCTTGGTCTTCTACCAACCGAGCTATCGACACACTCGAGCAAAATGGGGAGTTGTAGGCTAGGCCTAATTTATACGTTCGCCTTGTTTTTTTACAATGCTGTACCGATAGCATTTTTGAAGGCTGCGTTATGTTTACCGTTTACCGTAACTATAGCCACTAGGCCTACGTATAAAAAAAAATAATGGAATTGATTTTTTAAAAAAATCCAAGAGCGCTTTAATTTGAGGAAAATAGGCTTACATAAAAATATTGGCAAAGTAAATACATGCATTATAAATTGCAATTGACAGGGGAACATGTAGACCGGCCGTTTATGCCATGGGCGGAGAAAATCGTACCGCTGTACTTCACACAAAGTTGCAGTGCATGGAGCGACCGACCGCCATGTTTACCGGCCACCACGCAAGCCTGAGCCTGCCGCGCCGGCGGTGGCCATTTCGGACAATCACGCTCACAAAATTGACCTTCGACTTTGACGGTCTACTCAGGACCTTCTGATGGGCCATTATTTCTTCAAAATAACTAGGGCCTAATTTTCTTTGTACGTGCGCTCGAAAGACTTTAAATGTCAAAAGAAATGGTAGGCCTAGCTGACAATAACTGTTGACAAAATAGGAAGCGCTATCTGCACTAGTAAGTAGTATAAAGCCAAGGTTAACAAAGGCTAAGCCTGGCCTAACGTTAGTCCTCGACTTACCTCTCGACGAGTTCCTTTTTTCTGCCAGATGTTTTGGCGTTTCGCCTCCTTAGTTCCTCCTTCAAGAGAGCTATTGTCATAGATCCATAGGCACGGGCTGCACCCTGCATATTTATATATTGGTACGAACCTCGTTAATAAGAGGCTAAATAAAATACTCGAGCAAGATTAGCGCAGCTGCGCCAGCGGCTGATTATTGCAATGAAACTGCAACATTTTCTTCCTCGCGCCAAAAATTGCCTGGGACCGCTATGTTTGCTGCCCTCTACGACACTGTCCGTCAAAAGTCTCCCATTAGGCTGCAGTTTATCCGTTTTACGCGCCGATGCTATTTTTAAAATGTTGAAAGTTGTGTTTTTGAAGAATCAATGTTTTCAAACATAAGGCTTGGACGTTGCGTTATTTATAGCAAAGATTTGTATTAAAGGTACGTACCCCTTTCGTCCCTTTACAACCGCATAGCCTATACAGGTTTTTAAGCGAAAAACGAGGCAGCCATAATCCATATCGTACGGGCATCGCGCAGTTTTGAATATTCGTACGTGACGTGACGTGCAAAGCACGATGGGCGCGCCCGGCGTGCAATCTTCGAAATGGCCATAGAAATAGAATAAAAAGACTAGATCGGCAGCGCGTGCATACGCACGGCCTTGCCTGGAGGGTCACGTGCTGGAGGAAAGATACAAATTGCGCGCTAGACGTGGCGAACGCAACGCCGTTTACGCGCACATTGCGAGTTTATTTTCTGTTACTTGAGACCTTCAATGCCAATAATTATACACAAGAGAATAAATAAGATAACATCGTTCCCATAATGTTGAAACCCCAGTCTACTCTTGTTTATTTCAATCAGTATATCTCTTTCAATCAGTATCTCTTGAACATGGATCATCAGAAACTGGTTTCAAAGTAAGTTTGATTTGGATGATGAAGCTATAATTGAATAATTTCCACCACGGATGATGAGCAAGCCCTTCACCAATATAGAAGTCAAAAAGGCGACCAATCACTTAAAAATTGCAAAAGTGCTGGAAAAGATAATCTCAGTGCCGAGCTGCTAAAGTATGGACCCGAGATGATTGCTCAAGAAATTGCCAGAACTCTGAATGAAACCGCTAGCACTGGCATCTACCCTGACGACATCAAAGAAGGTATTCTCGTTCCTCTTCCTAAGCCAGGCAAACCAAAGGGACCCCCAGTGAACATAAGGCCAATCGTTCTTCTGACAATTATCCGGAAAATAATGGCCATTTGTTTGACGAAGAGAATCGCCGACAGATTAGACGACCACATACCAGCTTCCCAAGCAGCCTATCGACACGGCAGAGGCACCACTGAGCAGGTCTTTGCCTTAAAGATCTTAGCAGAGAAGGCCATCACAGCCGATAGCTATGAACTTCACCTACTGCTGCTCGACATGTCAAAGGCTTTTGATTCGGTGAGAAGAGTGGTTCTCTTTGAGGATCTTAAAGAGATACTAGAGCAAGACGAACTCCACTTCCTGGCAATCTTGCTTAGAGACGTTCGATTGCAAGTAAGAGTGGGAACTATCTGGGGTAAGCCCTTCAAAACCAACATCGGCGTGCCTCAAGGAGACTGCCTCAGTCCCATTCTCTTCACTCTATACCTGGCAAAAGCACTGAGACAACTTGACCCGGAAACACCCGAGACACCATTCACTCTTCAGGATCACAGTTACTGCACGCAGACACAGTCCCAGTCCCTTCCTGTGGAACTCGAGAACCACAGCTACGCTATTTGCCCGGCAGCATACTTTGAGATGGGATTACAGTATCATCGCTGATGACATCACTTGGGCAAGTAACGATATCCACCCGATAGCAACTGTGGAGAGGCAGGCACCTGAGGTACTAAAAGAGCGAAACTCACAGTAAACACGTCTAAGACAGAGAAACACCTCATCAGTAGAAACGGAAGCAACACCAGTTGGAAGAAATGCAAATACTTGGGATCTTTTCTCGACACTGAGCAAGATATTACCAGGAGGAAAATACTTTTGATGGTATCTTTCAACAAATTCAGGAATGTCTTCAACAGTGATGCAATCTCAAACAACACGAAACTCAAAACATTCCGCGCCTTCATAGCATCTGTATTTCTATACAACAGCGAACTATGGACATTGACTAAGTCACTAGAAGAGAACATTGATGCATTTCACAGAAGACTCTTGCGTTCAATCCTTAATATAAAATGGCCCAAGAAGATCACCAATAAAGAACTGTACAGGAGAACCAACGAGATCCCTTGGAGTACTGCCATTACCCGAAGACGTTTTAGGTGGACAGGCCATCTCCTGAGACTACCCGAGGAAGCTCCTGCCAAGCAAGCACTTCTAGAGGCAATCCGCAAGAACAAGCTACCAAGAGGGGGACAACGAACCACGTGGCTGAAGAGAGTAAACAAGGACCTGACAACCACGGGGGTCAACATCAAGGATCGATGCACCTGGCATGTGGCATCAGACAGAGAACAGTGGAGAACACTTACAGAGAGCGCGATGTCAGATTAGCTTGACGCAAGCGCCTAGATGATGGAGGACTGATAGATACATTTAGCTCCATTACTTTACGTTAATTTGTTGCGCGTCCACGAGAGACAACAAAAATGGCGGAGATTTATCGCACTGTGAATGGGCGCGTATATGGACCGCTGCCGATCTAGTCTTTTTATTCTATGTCTTTTTATTCTATATCTATGGAAATGCCCGCGCAGTACGCTCTGAATAGCCAGTCAGCATCGTTTACGTGTACATCACGGCCAGGGGTTAGTGAAGGAATGCGCATGCGCCCATGGAGTCGAGCACTGATCTCTATATGAAGACTGGATAGCTAATAAAGAGCCGCACACTGTACGAATTTGACGCCATATTGGTGAGACCGGCTGGTGATCTACAAAGGACAAGTTGCCGTCTTTATAGACAGCTTGATTTCTTTTGTAATGTCGCGGCTCACTTGACTTATATTTTGGCCACCACCACTGACCAACTGACCAAGGTTTACTACAATTTTTCTAACGTTTTTATAATGCCGCAAATCACTTTTTCGGCGTTTTTGAAATAATAATCACTACGGAAATGTGTTCCTTTTAGAACATCATAATATGTGTACGTGACCAAAATGCGCGTCAACTGTTGATACAACGCGCGCGTATTTACGCGTAGAACGTTCGTATTATACGCGGCCATCTTCGTGAGACCGGGGGCGAATTGGTCAATATGTAAAGTCTACTGTGTGAATGTTGTATGCATATCCGCTATCCAGTCTTTATATACAGATCAGTGGAGTCGAGGCTGGTGTTTCGGTAATTCCATTGATCTCCATATACACAGACTTTCCCATTGATCTCTATATAAAGACTGGATAGCGGATGTCCATTGTCCATACACCATTCACACAGTAGACTTTGCATATTGACCAATTCGCCCCCGGTCTCACGAAGATGGCCGCGTATAATACGAACGTTCTACGCGTATACACAGCGCGCGTTGTATCAACAGTTGACGCGCATTTGGGTCACGTACACATGATGTTCTAAAACGAATGGACGACGAAAGACAGCAGTAAAGAGCATAATGTACTGTGCAACCTCGTGCCCCGTGGGTACGATCTTGCAGCGCCATGTTGTTTCCCATCATGCCTTGCGCGATCGTAACCCCTGCTGGAATTGTGTAATTTAAATGTGCTGAAATACGTTACATTATAATTAGGGCTGCAGTTTATCCGTTTTACGCGCGGCGCCATCTTTAAAATGTTAAACGTTGTGATTTTGAAGAATCAATCCTTTCAAACACAACGTTTGGACGTTGTGTTAATTAGCAAAGATTTGTATTAAATGTACGTACCCCTTTCGTGCCTTTACAACCACAGACACTGAAAGGTATTTTTTTAGCGAAAAACACGGCTGACATAATCCATATCGTACAGGCATCGCGACTTTTGAATCATATTTTTTTTTCGTACGTGACGTTACGTGCAAACAAAGCACGCGAGCGCATTATGGGCGCGCCCGGCGTGCAATCTTCGAAATGCGCGCGCAGTACGCTGTGAATAGCCAATCAGCGTCATTAACGTCATCATCACAGCCAGGGGTTAGTGTAAGGAACGAGCACGCGCCCCTGGAGTCGAGGCTGTGTACTGTGAACTTGCCAATGGCTCACCGGATCAGTTGGACGTCCCAAACTCAGGTTTAAAGACACTTGCAAAAGTGCACTCAAATGTGGGAAGGTACTTGACGAGTGGAGTAGTACTGTGGATAATCGTCCAAAATGAGAAAACTTGCAAATAATACATGTCAAAGTATAAATGACAAAAGACTTCTGCAAAACAAGGAAAAAAGAGCCAGAAGGCACATGAAGAAAGAATCTATGTTGAAACCCGTTTCGGGCAGATAGGCGATATATATAAAAAGGACACATTTCCGTAGTGATTATTATTTCCAAAACGCCGAAAAAGTCAACTGCGGCATTAAAAAAGTAAACCACGACGTTAGAAAAATTGTAAACCTTGGTCGGTCGGTGGTGGTGGTCAAAATATAAGTCAAGTGAACCGCGATGTTACAAAAGAAATTATGCTGTCTATAAAGACGGCAACATGTCCTTTGTAGATCACCAGCCGGTCTCACCGGTCTCACCAATATGGCGTCAAATTAATTCATTGTGCGGCTCTTTATCCGCTATCCAGTCTTTATGGATGCAACCCTGCAAATAAATTCCCATAGACACTAGTGCTAAATGCCCATACTTCAAAAATATTTTTAAAATACTCAGAACTCTCACAGGTATTTAAGCTGCACAGAAAAATGATGATCGACATGTCGTCTTTCAATTTCTTTTCATTTTTTGGTGGGTTGACCATTGACTTTTCGAGAAATTCTTGCCTGAAGAAGACGACCCCTATTTTCCCCAAAGCGGAACGGCAGCCATCTTGAAAAACGATCCCTCCACAACATGGCAAAATGGTCACGCGTACAGCCCTGTTTGACCTCAGTTTCTTGTCCCGATGGCCCAAAAACGTACGCGAGATTTTACGAGAATTATTCGAGACTACAGAAAAACACGAAAAGTGCCTGGAAACCTGCACTGTTTGGCCAAGATGGCTAAATAAGTGAAAAGTTAAAATCTCGTGCTTTATTTTGATACCAAAAATAACTGCTTTTGACAAATATAAAGTGTTGTTACGGCCTGACAAACAAAATCATATTTTTTATCAACAAAATCGAGGGCCGATAGTTTTTAGGTGTACATTCGATTCTTAAAAAAGGCCGAAAGAAACGGCAAGGCTCAGTAGATAGAGGACAGTATACGCTTCATTTTCACGAGAAACACGTGCAGGAGACTTCTAATATTTGGTCCAAATCGCCGTTGAAAAATGAAGACTTTTGCGAGATTTCATGATTTGCAATCACATGTACGCGTGAAAGGAACGTAAGTACGCCGACGTACATGTACGTACATGTACGTTGGCCTGAAAACATTGTGAATAGCACGTGCTAACGTGCAATGAATGACTTATGAATATGAAGCAGGCCATACTCTAGCCTTTCGCCCAGGCCATCGTGGCTTAGAGCGGCGGAGTTGCGAAGACCCGAAGCGAATGGAGCAAAGATTAAGTCAGCACGCACGAGTGGCAGCTTTTTCCCACTCGCATGTGTGGTCTCCATCTCCAGCCGCTTTGAATGCGGGCAAGTTAAGCCACGATGGCCTTGGTGAAAGGCTAGCCATACTCGAGCTCGACCAATCAGTGGGCGTATGGGTCACAAGGCCACACACGGTGTTTGGGTTCCCTCGTAGTCTGGTTCCCTAGACCTGACAATAATTCCCGACGCTCACGTCTAAATTGTAGGTCAGGCCAACCTCGTCCCCAGTGCTTACTTTATTTCCAGCCGCGTTAAGCCCTGGATAGGATAGTCTGGTTTCCAGACCAAAAGATTCTGACTATTCGTGATGAATCTTAGGTCAGGCCAACCTCGTCCCCAGGTGTCGAGCAGTACGCGCCCACCACTAGCTGCTCTCTCACCCTGGTATTGGATCATTTGCATGTGCAAGATTTTTGAACACGTATGCAAATGAGGAATAGTCTGGTGCCTGCATGTGCGTTACATTAGTGTTTGTTTTTGTTTGCGGTGTCTGGGGTAAAAACAGAGTCAATTCGTCGCAGCGCGAGCATGGCGTGAGTTACGAAAACACGATTTTTAAAATTAAACTGTTACGATCTTATCAAGACAACATGCAGTATCACATTTCATAATATTATGAACAAATTGGGAAGGAAATGAGTATATTCTAAAAGGTGTGGTCGAATGATCGCGAAAACACGTACTGCACGTTGTGAATAACAACACCATGTACACGATACAAATCCATAACGGTATCGAATCAGGATACAGGAAGAAAGTTTCCTGTCCAGGGCTTACTATTGGAAACGAGGTTGGAAATAAAGTAAGCACTGGGGACGAGGTTGAGGTCAGGCCATTGATCTCCATATACACAGTGTATATGGAGATCAATGGGTCAGGCAGCCTCCGTGGCTAAAAATAAACATGACGACATTGATGGCCCTTTTTCAAAGCTCGGCTTCGTTTCCGATTTCGCTTTATCACTTTTATCTTTTAATGTTCGATCTGATCAAATTTTTAAGTCAATCACTTGCTTCGTAATATCATACAGTTTTGAAAATCTCAGTAACGGTCGTCAAATTCAAAATTGTACATGACGCAGCAAAAAGTTCGCCCATACGATCCGAGTATATTGGATGCACAAGATCGTCGTTGAATTTCAAGTTTTCTAAATGAAAGCAATGAATATTAATTATCAACTCATTAAAAAAAAAATTAACAAGCAATAAGCAGTTAATTAAACCTATATTATATTCGGAAACACTCCGGCGTTATCCGATTGTCGACGAAACAAATTCGGCAAACTTCGGAAATTTTCGGAAAAAGGAGGAATTCCTCCCGTTTTAGTCACGTGACGTAAGTTGTAATACATAAGTATTACCAGAGGCTACCGGACCTAAGATTCATCGGGAATAGTCAGAATCTTTTGGTCTGGGAACCAGACTATGGATAGGAAACTTTCTTCCTGTATCCTGATTCGATACCGCAATTGGCGAGAAATTGATTTTTATCGTGTACTTGGTGTTGTTATTCAAAACGTGCAGTACGTGTTTTCGCGATCATTCGTCCACGCCTTCTCGAAAATACTCATTTCCTTTCCAATTTGTTCGTATAAATGTGATACTGCATGTTGTTTCGATAAGATCGTAACAGTTTAATTAAATAAATCGTGTTTTCGTAACTCACGCCATGCTCGCGCTGCGACGAATTGATTCTGTTTTTACCCCAGACACCGCATACAAAAACAAGCGCTAATGTAACGCACATGCAGGCACCAGACTATTCTCATTTGCAAACATGTTCAAAAATCTTGCACATGCAAATGATCCAATACCAGGGTGAGAGAGCAGGTAGTGATGGGCGCGTACTGCTCGACACCCTGGGGACGAGGTTGAGGTCAGGCAGCCACCGTGGCTAAAAGTAAACATGACGACATTGACGGCCCTTTTTCAAAGCTCGGCTTCGTTTCTGATTTCGCTTTATCACTTATAGCTTTTAATATTCTGATCAAATTTGTGAATAAATCACTTGCTTCGTAATATCATACAGTTATGATAATACAATTTGATATTTCTGTAAGATAACATTGACTTATGTTGATCTTGAATCTTCAAAATTAGGCACCCAAATAGCACTGTTAGCAGGCGGAGCCGAATGAAGACCGAGTTTTTGGAAAAATCTCGGTAACGGTCGTCAAATTCAAAATAGTACATGACGCTGCAAAAAGTTCGCCCGTACGATCCGAGTATACTTGATGCACAAAATCGTCGTTGAATTTAAAGTTTTTTAAAATGAAGCAATGAATATTAATTATCAACTCATTTTTAAAAAGTTTTTAATAAGGGAATAAATGTGTGCTCCGGAGGTTTTTATCACTCTGTTTAATACCACTTAGAGTCTGGGTGCTGATAATTACCCGAGCCGGAGGCGAGGGTAATTATCAGCACCCAGACTCTAAGTGGTATTAAACAGAGTGATAAATACCGACGGAGTACATATTTATTCCCATTCATAAATACCTTTTCGGTAAAAAAAAATCATATAATTCGTTCAAAACATCCCGATTTTGTTCAACAAATTCACTTTATGCTTTTTGAATCATCCCTCCTGCAAAATAATGGAGTGTTCAGCTGGCGAGTAAGATAAAACAACCCTTTTATGGAGATTGACGCGCGCGTATCATGTTCTATGCGATGTCGCGCAGAACGCACCTGGCGCGTTGCGTTTTGAATTTGGAACTATAAAATTCTAACTCCCTGGTAGTGTTGCGCATGCCTACGTGAGGATTGTGAACGTTCAACCAATGAAACGATAAGAGGCACTGGATTTTTAGGAGTCCACATTTTATTGTGACACTGGAAAAGTGTTTAAAACCAGCTAGCCATGTCTTTATCATCCGTTTAATACCGGCCGCGTGACGGGCTCTCGACCAATAGGAATGGCTAAACTGTCTGAGGTATTTATGAATAAGCATTCATAAATACCTCAGACAGTTTAGCCATTCCTATTGGTCGAGAGCCCGTCACGTGGCCGGTATTAAACGGATGATAAAGACATGGCTAGCTGGTCTTAAACACTTTTCCAGTGTCACAATAAAATGTGGACTCCTAAAAATCCAGTGCCTCTTATCGTTTAATTGGTTGAACGTTCACAATCCTCACGTAGGCATGCGCAACACTACCAGGGAGTTAGAATTTTATAGTTCTAAATTCAAAACGCAACGCGCCAGGTGCGTTCTGCGCGACATCGCATAGAACATGATACGCGCGCGTCAATCTCCATAAAAGGGTTGTTTTCATCTTACTCGCCAGCTGAACACTCCATTATTTTGCAGGAGGGATGATTCAAAAAGCATAAAGTGAATTTGTTGAACAAAATCGGGATGTTTTGCACGAATTATATGATTTTTTTTTACCGAAAAGGTATTTATGAATGGGAATAAATATGTACTCCGTCGGTATTTATCACTCTGTTTAATACCACTTAGAGTCTGGGTGCTGATAATTACCCTCGCCTCCGGCTCGGGTAATTATCAGCACCCAGACTCTAAGTGGTATTAAACAGAGTGATAAAAACCTCCGGAGCACACATTTATTCCCTTATTCATAAATACCTCAGACAGTTTAGCTATTCCTATTGGTCGAGAGCCCGTCACGTGGCCGGTCTTAAACGGATGATAAAGACATGGCTAGCTGGTCTTAAACACTTTTCCAGTGTCACAATAAAATGTGGACTCCTAAAAATCCAGTGCCTCTTACCGTTTCATTGGTTGAACGTTCACAATCCTCACGTAGGCATGCGCAACACTACAAGCGAGTCAGAATTTTATAGTTCTAAATTCAAAACGCAACGCCCCAGATGCGTTCTGCGTGACATCGCGCAGAACATGTTACGCGCGCGTCAATCTCCATAAAAGGGTTGTTTACATCTTACTCTCCAGCTGAACACTCCATTATTTTGCTAGAGGGATGTTTCAAAAAGCATGAAGTGAACTTGTTGAACAAAATCGGGATTTTTTGAACGAATTATTTGATATTTTTTTACGGATAAGGTATTTATGAATGGGAATAAATATGTGCTCGGTCGGTATTTATCACTCTGTTTAATACCGCTTAGAGTCTGGGTGCTGATAATTACCCTCGCCTCCGGCTCGGGTAATTATCAGCACCCAGACTCTAAGCGGTATTAAACGAGTGATAAAAACCTCCGGAGCACACATTTATTCCCTTAATATTGTCAGTTAATTAAACCTATATTATACTAGGAAATACTCGGGCGCTATCCGATTGTCGACGAAACAAATTTGGCAAACTTCGGACATTTTCGGAAAAAAGAGGAATTCCTCCCGTTTTAGTCACGTGATGCAAATTGTAATACAATGTATTACCGGAGGCTACCCAACCTCGTTCCCATGGGTACGAGATCCTACTGCGCCATGTTGTTTCCATCATGTCTTGCGGTTAGTGAAGGAACGCGCACGCGCCCATGGAGTCGAGGCTGGAGCATAGAGCTATATTAAATTACAGTTCTATGGGCTGAAGGCAACCTTGTCTCCAGTGCTTACAACCTGCAAGGTTTGAAACGGCCGTTAAGACTGATTCATTTCTCTCTTTTTTCCAGTTTAGAGATGTTTTTTATTTCGTTGAAAAGCGTAATAATGTAGAAAATTCGGTAAAACTTATCTGTGTTGTAAATTTACAATTCCCGTCACCTGTTAAGGCACCGTTTCGAATCACCAACGGTCGGATTGCATTATGCGACGCTCAACATTTTGTCCACACATGTTCCGCAATGAAACAGAAATCACATCCGGTATGGAATGCGTGCATTTCTATGGGAAGTTTTCGGATAGCATTTGCGCACATTGTCTAACTGCGGTCTTGAACAGCTACAGCAATAAACATATACGTCGTAGGCCTCTTACTTCACAAGATTCTGTGAAGCTCCTACCTCGTCCCCAGTGCTTACTTTATTTTCAACCTCGTTTCCAATAGTAAACCCTGGATAGGAAACTTTCTTCCTGTATCCTGATTCGATACCGCAATTGGCTCATGGATGTTTATCGTGTATTGTTGATGTACCCTAACGTGGCGCGGCCCCCAACGTGGCGCACTTTGATTTTTCGCCTGTAGCGCCTAGCTAGAGCAAAAGTTTTAACTGAAATTTCACAGAAAGTGAAATTCATCAAGTTCTAAACACTCCCGTTCATAAATCGCGAGTTTATTTACCCGTTTCAAAGTTAGAAGCAGTGTTGGAGCAAAGGCTTTGACCCTCAAGCCTCGAGGCCAAGGCCAAGGCTTAACCCTCAAGGCTAAGGCCAAGGCCAAGGCCCTGTTTTATAAAATGACCACTAATATAGAACTAATTATAGTCACATGACACATCATCACGAATCGCTCATTAAGAAGAACAACTTGTCTTTAATTGCAATCAACATGCTCGCATACAATGTTTTATGACTGCATTGTATCTATTAAAGTATAAGTTCAGGTCTTCATGAATATGGTTTAACTAAAACAAAATAACGATATATTGACGCACAATTCTCCCGAGTGTAACAAAAGGGGGATCCAAGAAACTGATTTGGGAAATTTTTATTTGCTGGGCCAACATGGTCAGAAATATTAGCATTATCTAAAACAGATACATGTACATGCAAATCTTTAGCACTTATCAGGGAGACATATACAACCAATCAGATCTATTCCATAAGTATACAATTTAAGTGATTATCTCATTAGCCCCACAAGTGTACAGAATATTGTTGCAGCAAATCTACTACAATGGTAACACAATATGATGCTATAAAAGTGGAAGTGTGCCCAACACAAAAATCTATAGAGTGTTTCCCTCCTCCATGGTAACACGATTAAAATGGTAACAGCAAAATTTCAAACAGATTTATCTGGAAAATGCAAAAATCTATGGGCCTTGAAGAGCCTTGACTGAAAATTGCAAGGCACTGATCCCTCAAGGCCAAGGCCAAGGCCAAGGCTTTTGCCCTCAAGCCTCGAGGCCAAGGCCCTAAAGTCCAGCCTTAAGGCAGCCTTAAGGCCAAGGCCCAGCATCAAGGCACTACATCACTGGTTAGAAGAAAAAATTCCCTTACAAAAATGTCCCATGGCTTGTTTCAGAATATATACCTTATCATTATATTTTCCCAGTACCTTTCCATAGCAGCATCCAATATCTGCATTATGGATTTACTCCATGTCAATTATATTCTCACATTGGGGAGTGGCCATCATGGGACTCCGAAGGTACGTGATTGTCCCGCGTACGGCATTTAGGGGAGTGTCGAAGCACTCTTTGTCAAAAAAGTAGTATCCGGCTTCCATACCACTTTAAAAGTTGTACCATCAAATCACAGTACATGTATCCTAATTATTTTTGATAATAAATTGTTTTCAATAATAATAAATGAATTAAAATTATCCACAGTATTTTTACGTGCCAAATCTCCACATAAAAATAGAGTGCATTCTTCATTTGACTTAAATTATTCATAGCAAAATTTAAAAAAATGCAATTAGAACACTCATAACTGACACAATTCTTCAAAAAAGGTCTCATGGTTTTCCCATGGTGTTCCCATGGTGTTCATCCCCATGGTGTTCCCATGGTGTTCATCTCCATGGTGTTCATCCCCATGGTGTTCATCCCCATGGTGTTCATCCCAATGGTATTCATCCCCATGGTATTCATCTCCATGGTGTTCATCCCCATGGTATTCATCTCCATGGTATTCATCTCCATGGTATTCATCTCCATGGTATTCATCTCCATGGTATTCATCTCCATGGTGTTCATCGATCCCATGGTGTTTATTCCCATGGTATTTCCCCATGCTCGTATTTCCGTTGAATAGAAAAGCATTCCCATGGCGATGCCATTGGTCACCATGGCCCCCATGCATGGTCACCCCTACATTTTCATGGTGGTGCTTTTATGGTGGTTTTGAAACCTCATGGTGGTGCCATGGTGTTACAATAGCTGTCCATGGTGTTCCCATGGGACACCATGGCATTACTTTGACTATACATGGTGCTCAGATAGGCCACCATGGTATTTAAAGAGACCACCATGAGACCACATGGTGGTGCCATGGGTTTACAGTAGCTGCTCATGGTGTTTCCATGCGACACCATGGTGTTTTAAGAGATCGCCATGGTGTTTTAAGAGACCACACGGTATTCAAAGAGACCACCATGAGACCACATGGTGGTGCCATGGGGTTACAGTAGCTGCTCATGGTGTTCACATGGGACACCATGGCGTTTCTTTAGCTGTCCATAGTGTTCCCATGGGACACCATGGTGTTTTAAGAGATCTCCATGGTGTTTTAAGAGACCACCATGTGTATCTCTTTGATTCCCATGGGTTCCCCATGGGGTCCCATGGGGATCCAATGGCTTCGTAATGGGACATTTTTAGTAAGAGTTATTTTGGCGTGATTTTCCGATTTTATTTTCAAGTGCAAAGTGAACCCTTTGAAAATGCCCCGAAAATAATTTTCTGATCGACAAACATCTGGTTGGGTATGTAAGTAGAGATAATAATGATTTATCAGAATTTATCAAGTTTACAGAAATTCTTAAAAGTTAATTTGGAATTTTCTGAGATTTATTCAAGTGCGCCACGTTAGGAACACTCCGCCAATTTGTGCCCAATTTCCGGACGCCACCGTTTTTGAATTTCGGATTTTATTTTACATCTTTAGACATAAATATAAAATTGAATTAAAAGGAAATGTAAAACCACATGAACAGGGGCTGCCAAGGACAAACAAAAGCATAAAACACTGTCATCAAACGATGTGTTTGACCAGACCCCTGTTCAAATTAAAACACTGAATTTTAAATGAAGAAATAAAAATGAAATAAGAACCATATTATACTAAATTAAACAACTGTAAATACGAACATGTAATGATAAAAACAGGCCGACTGTACTATCTCAAGATGCTTTTTGTCTTAGATGAAAAACCCCAATGAGACCAAATGACCATGATGAGATAAAAATTGATAAAAATGGATTTATATTAAAACATCATCAAACCAGAAAAAGGGTAAAAACCAGTAAAAAAGGAACGCCCCAAAGACCAGTATTAAAAACAACCAGTATAGAGACGAATTCCCCCCAAAATAAAAAATATAAACATATCTGATGTCTGCTAGTTTATACACACTCCCAATTACATGTCGGATAAATCCCTCCTCAAATGTGAACGAAAAGCCCCCACACCCTCTAAAATCAAAATGTTCCTGGTTTCAGCATCAAGCTCAGAGATTACTTTAGGAAAGCGAACAGCAGCACTATATTTGTAGGCATCAGTCCTTGGATTTAAATGAAGGAAAGTGAGCATGTCTGGGTGCCTAACATTAACGTGGAACAAATTAGGAAAATCCGACATAAAACCCAATCTTATAGACATTAAAAGTTTCGTGGAAAAACTGGTGTTTAAAAACGTTCTCCTATTAGAAAGAGTCATTAGACCCAAGCTCTGCAGTCTATCTTGGTAGCTTTGCTCCATATAGTTCTGTCGCAGTATCATACGACTTGCCCGGCGCTGGATCGATTCGATGGCGTCGGTGTGCTTTTTGCGGTGGATCCACCAAACGGGCGAGCAATAGTCAACAATGGGCAAGATGAGGGTCTTGTACAGGTGGAGAGAAACACTGGAGTGACAATTGCCAGATACTCAACGTATCAGGCCAATGAGTCTGTTGAACGTGCGAATCCCAGGACAGGTTGCTTTGGAACAGGCAGCCAAGAAGCTTGAGGGAACTCACACACTCCAAAGCAGAACCTCCGAGGGTGTAAGTCAGAGTTGTAATGACTCGAGTCAATGACTCGACTCGAGTCCGACTCGAGTCACATTTTTTGGCGACTCGACTCGACTCGAGTCCCGACGGGTAAATGACTCGACTCGACTCGAGTCACTGCGAGCAAATGACTCGACTCGACTCAAGTCCCTCATCAGAATGACTCGACTCGACTCGAGGAAGGCTAATAAGACTCGAGTCCCAAAATAAAAGCAAAACTTACTTGCGAAAAATATTTGCAATGACTTACGCTGCGCCGTTCGCGTTGCCAGTTTTTGTTCACGTCACGTTAATGTTCGCGAATAATGTACGTTTATATACAGCGGCAGTCTGTTTCCTTCCTCCATAATGAAACAACAAACATACACCGTGTCGCGGACTCCCACCTTGTGGTTCTATAGCATGTAATGCTAAACCCGGAACCAGACTTAAAACGCATTTCTCAATCCGTGGTTTCATCATTGGTTTCGGGCGATTTTGAAGTTCTTGGTGGAACGCTGGCTAAATTCATGTCCCGATTTCACACACAAAAATGGATACAGACGGGCCCACCTTTAAATAATCAGAAACAGTTTTGTATAATGCAATTAGATTTTAACGTTGTCAGCGATCAGCGAACAACAAAATCTAGACTCGAAGCCAAACGGTTATAAGACCGAAGTTTCACATCTTCTTATCTGTGACGTGAGCTAGCAATGGAAACTGTTGGTTGGGTACCATACAGCATACTTTATGTCTTTGGATTTCCGTAATAGACTGGTGCCTTGTATTCTTTCTCTCTTGTGTTTGTTGCTTTTTATTGTAATTTAGTGTTCAAATATTTGTGACTCGAATTGACTCGAGCTAAATACTTGACTCGACTCGACTCGACTCGACTCGACCACACTCTGTGACTCGACTCGACTCGACTCGACCTTGTTGACCTAATGACTCGACTCGACTCGAGTCACTTCTTTTAAAATGACTCGACTCGACTCGAGTCACAAAAATCAGTGACTCGTTACAACTCTGGTGTAAGTAGGACTGGGTAGTTGACGCCATGACAAACGCATAACTTTGCAGGCACTCTTGCATCCAGAGATCTCAACCAGGCCGTTGTGGCCGATAATAATGCAGTGTTGCAAGATCTCCCTGGAATAAAGCCATGCTGCTGAGAGGATACAAGACCGTTCTCCAGACAGTGGTCGAGTATCTGGGGAACAACGATCTTCTCCAAGATTTTGCAGACGATCGGGGTTAACGAGACAGGCCTGTAATTACACAAGTTAGTTTTGTCACCACGTTTGTATACCGGCACAACATTAGCACGCTTCCAAGACTTTGGAAGACATCCTGCAGCAAGCGTGCTATTTATAGAATTTAGTCAGCACAGGTATGATGGTAGGGCAAGCTAATTTTAGCATCTGTGCACTGATGCCATCTGGACCGTGAGCTTTTCGAGCAAACAGTTTCTTGATTTCAGAGGCAACCTGCGCTGTGGTTATCCTGAAATTGTTCAGAGGTGGGATGTCCAGCGCAGGGGCAGTGACATCGTTGGTATCCGCAGATCCGGAAAAGAAACTGGCAAACAGATAATTAAACTCAGCTGCAATCCGTGTTGGGTCACAGATTTTGCTACCGTCTGACAGAAGGAAGCAATCGACAGAGTTTGAAGTATTTCGTTTGGATTTAACAAACGACCAGAAGGACTTACGGTTATCCTTTTTCTGAAACAGATCAGTCACAAAGTCATTGTAAGCCTTTTTGGAGGATTTGCGAACCTTATTTCTAGCTTGTTTGTACTTGTTCCAGGCGGACGCAGTCCCTGTAGATCGAGCTCTCCTGAAAAGTCTGCGTTTTTCAAGTATCAGCTTGTGCAGATCCGCAGAAATCCAGGGTTTAACTCGTTTTCTACCTCGACGGACAGGAATACATTCCCGCACACAAGCAAGGAAGTAATCGCTAAAGTTCTCCCAAGCATCGTCTAAGTCGCTGTAATCAATCAGGTTCCAGGGCACCGCAGACAGCAAGTTATGAAAGTGGTTCAGATCGGCTTTGTGATATTGGAACGTTTCACGAACCTGATCTGGCAGCTTACCAGGAGATCCTCGAATTCTGAAGGAAACCATGTGATGATCAGAACTGCTCAGTCCAGGCTCGATGCTGACATTACAAACGCGATCTGGTCGAGATGTGCATATCAGATCAATTATGGTATTCGTCAAAAAGTCAGCTGAAGACCCTGTAGGTTTAGAAACGACTTGATCCACACAAAAGCTGTCGGCTAAATCTTGAAGTGTAGATTTCAGTGGGCACGGATTGACAGGCGACCAGTTGATATTAAAATCGCCCATCAAAATAAAGCCGGCGTACAGGTCCAATTCAAGGTTATTCAATACTTCTTCGAGAAGTCCCAAACTAGCAGCATCCGTGGGAGGCCTGTAGTATGCTCCGCAGAGCCAACGCTCAGAATTAATGGTAAAAGCAGCGCATACAAACTCAATGGATGATGGAAAACCACTGGAATCAACTGCTGTTGGATTCAGAGAATTCGAAATCGCAAGTAACACACCTCCACCTCGACGATTGCGATCCTTACGAAACACACTGTGAGTCTCGAATAGAGCAGAGTCCGGAATTGTGGAGTCCAACCATGTTTCAGTGACAGCGACAACAGACAAGTTCATTGAGTGAACAACTGCCTGGAGTTCCGATACTTTGTTTTTAATGCTCCGAGCATTGATGTTCGCACCAAAAATTGCCCTCAAACTAGTAGCATTAACCTCAGAAGCTAGTGTTTGGTCAGGTTGATGTAAAAATGACAGCGAGTTGTCGAAGCTGTTGGAAATCTCGTCACTGCTAATTGAAACAGTAGAGTCGAAGTAGGAGTCCGACAACGGAGGCAAAGCACAGTGATTAAATTTTATGAAACCGAAATTCTTTACAGAGTTTAATTTGCAAGCATTAATAAGGTAAAAGTACCAGTATTTCACTGCATGAATTTGAGGTTTGTCAAGAAAGAGGTTTGGGAACACTACACGAGGAAAGTTGGGTAAGCTTCGAAGTTCGTCACGTTAGGGAACACGACTAGTATACTTGGTGTTGTTATTCACAACGTGCAGTACGTGTTTTCGTGATCATTTCTCCACGACTTCTCGAAAATACTCATTTCCTTTGTTCATAATATATGTGATACTGCATGTTGTCTCGATAAGATCGTAACAGTTTTAAATCGTGTTTTCGTAACTCACGCTATGCTCGCACTGCGTGTGCGACGAATTGACTCTGTTTTTACCCCGGACACCGCATACAAAAACAAACATGACATTGTTGGCCTTTTTCAAAGCTCGGCTTCGTTTCCGATTTTCCTTTATCACTTTTAACTTTTAATGTTCTGATAACATTTTTAAATAAACACTTGCTTCGTAATATCATACAGTTATGATAATACAGTTTGATGTTTCTGTAAGATAACATTGTCTAATGTTGATCTGGAATCTTCAAAATTAGGCACCAAAATAGCACTGTTAGCAGGTGCAGCCGAACGAAGACCGAGTTTTGGAAAATCTCGGTAACGGTCGTCAAATTCAAAATTGTACATGACGCAGCAAAAAGTTCGCCTATACGATCCGAATATATTTGATGCAAAAAATCGTCGTTGAATTTCAAGTTTTCTAAATGAAAGCAATGAATATTAATTATCAACTCATTTACAAAAAAATTAATAAGCAAGTAGCAGTCAATTAAACCTATATTATACTCGGAAATACTCGGGCGCTATCCGATTGTTGACGAAACGAATTCGGCAAACTTCGGAAATTTTCGGAAAAAGGAGGAATTCCTCCCGTTTTAGTCACGTGACGTGAATTGTAATACAATGTATAACCGGAGGCTACCTGACCTAACATTCATCAGGAATAGTCAGAATCTTTTGGTCTGGGAACCAGACTATGGCCCGCACTGAGTAGACTCTAGCCCAACCTCGTCCCCAGTGCTTACTTTATTTCCAACCTCGTTTCCAATAGAGCAGGTAGTGATGGGCGCGTACTGCTCGACACCCTGGGGACGAGGTTGACTTTAGCCCTAGTCTATGGCCCGCATTGAGTAGACTCTACACGTACGCTTGGCCATACGAACATTGATTCCAAAAAGTGAGGATTTGAAAATAACAAATTAAAAAAACTAGAGTTTGAAGGGACAAACACACGGTGTTGGGCTAGAGGTTTGGCTTTTCGCGTTGTTGATTGGTGATTGTTGTTGTTGATTGTTGATGTTGATTGTTGAGGTTGATTGTTGGTTGTTTATGTTGATGTTGATTGTTGATAGTTGATTGTTGTTGTTGATTAACGATTATTGATGTTGATTATTGATGTTGATTGTTGATGTTGATTGTTGATATTGATTATTGATGTTGGTTATTGATGTTATTTGTCACGATTGTTGATGTTAATTGTTGATAGTTGATGTTAATTGTTAATTGTTGATGTTGATGTTGATGTTGATTGTTGATTGTTGATTGTTGAAAGTTAGTTGTTGATGTTGATGAATGATTATTGATGTTGATTGTTGATGATTGTTGATGTTGATTGTTGATGTTGATGAATGATTATTGATGTTGATTGTTGATGTGATTGTTGATTGTTGATTGTTGATTGTTGATGTTGATTGTTGATGTTGATGTTGATTGTTGATGTTGATGTCAATGTTGAGGGTTGAGGGCTGAAAAACACCGCTTGAAGTAATTATACGGAGGATAGTTAAAAAGAGTCAGGTGAGGATCTGCACGCGCGTATGCTGCTGTACTGTAAACGTATCCAGTACAAGTATTGTTACAAAAACCCATTAAATAGCTCATATCTCTAAAAGTAAAGGTCGCACACCATTGGCGCAATACAAAATATTGCTCGCCATACCCTCTTTACCCCAATGCCCTTGTTTTTAGGGGAAAAAGCCTAATCGAAAAGTCTAATCGCCCAATTGGGCGCTTTTGCCAGCCCAATTTTTGAGTATCATAAGACGTCATCAGAAGTCAAAAATGTGCTTGCGTTAAGAAGTTGTCATATATAAACGTGTACAAAACACCGGTAAACACTTAAAATACATTGGTCCATCAAACAGCCATTAGCTCAATAGTTAACATACAACAGTCGTAAAACCAGACACTCAAGAACTGAACCAGAACTGTTTGTCAACATAAAAAGTGATATGAACTTCAATTGTCAATACTTGAAAACACAACCCACTGAAAATGTATTTTTTTGCAATTACGTCATCATGACGTCATTATGGGTCACATGACGTCACTTCAAAAAATAATAAATTTAATCTGTGAAATTTAGTATCAAATCAACCGTCAGAGACCGGAAATTGAATTTTGCGGGAATCAACATGATTATACATGATCTTCAATTTATCTTGTGCGTGCAAAATCACGTGACCCTTCCTTCCGGTCGAAACCGGAAAAAGATAAAAAGTGGAAAAAGATATGAACTTGCTTTCAACGATGTTAGTCTGCGGGTGGGTTGACCTTTTAAAAAAAAATGATCGGTGGCGCCATGAAGAGTTAGAGCGCCCTCTAGCGGCAGTTTAAAAATGTCGAAAACGCATTATCACTTGATGTATGTGGCGAAATTTGCGGTAATCGCTTCAAACTGAATATACATGATGAACTTAATGCAGAAAATACCTGTGCGCGAAAAAAATGGATGACGTCATCAGACCGGAAGTTATAAAGAAAAGACCTTTAAACCTTAAACAATTGCTAAAAAATCAACCGTGAGAGATATAATCAACATGTGGCTATATATAGCAGTCTAGTAAATATAGCTCTGGAGGTTTCTGGCGATGACGTCACAATGACGTCATCAAGTGTCATATTACAAGCAAATTTCCATATTTAATCTTTTAAAATCAATATAAAATCAACTGCTACAGATTTGATTTTTTTTATGACAATCGATAAAATATTGCAGGGTCTTCATTTTTGGTTTTAAGTGCAAAATCACGTGACCCTTCCTTCCGGTCAAAACCGGAAGTGCCTTATTAATTGAAATTGGCAGAAGATGCGAACTTGCTTTCAACGATTCGAGTGTCTACCTAGGCAGTACTGTACACAAATTTTACACGTGACGTCATCAAATGTTAGAGCGCCCTCTGGCGGCATGTTGAAAAGTGAAACATGGATTTAAACATGCATATTTTGAGTTGATGTGTGTGGCAAAGTTTGCGGTGATCCATGGCCCAACACCGTGTGGTTGGTCCTACAACCTCTATTTTTTTTAAATTGGGGTGTTTTTTCCCCCTAAAAACATGCGCATTGTGGTGAAGAAGTTATGGCGAGCAATATTTTGTATTGGGCCAATGGTGTGCGACCTTGCCTTTTAGAGATATCAGCTATTTAATGGGTTTTTGTCTCAATTGCACTTGATAAGTTTACACTACAGCAGCATACGCATGCAGATCCTCACCTGATTTTTTTAATTGTTCTCTGTATAATTACTACAGGCGCTATTTTTCAACCCTCAACCCTTAACACTCAACCCTCAACATTAATATCAACGTCAACATCAACAATTAACAATCAACGTCAACATCAAGAATCAACAATTAACAAGGCAAAATGAACAGCAATCAACATCAACAATCAACATCAACAGTCAACATCAACAATCAAAATCTACAATCAAAATCAACAATCGATAATCAACGTCAACATCAACAATCAACAATTAACAGATCAACATGAACATCAACAATCAACAATCATTATCAATATCAACTATCAACATCAACAATCATCAACAATCATCAACATCAATAATCATTGGCAACATACAAGTAATCAACAAACAAGTAGGGCCGCGCCGACGCGTGATTGGCCCGTCAGTGCCCTGTGCCTGCGTGTATACATTTCCCATCGACGGGGATAATACGCGATGTGCGTGCTATTTGGCTTTTGTGCACATATGTGGCGCTGTTTGTTTCTTTCCAAGACGACGAAAAATCCCAAGAAACGTGAACGTTATTTTCGTTCCGATTAGTGTTCATTCGTTTTGAACGTACGCAAGACGGGCATTTACGTTTCAGCCAATGGAGAGCTTTGCTTGCCACGCTCCACCCACAATTACCGCCCACCGTGACCGTCCACAGCCTTACTTTTATTATTCAAATTGTTTGCTGCATGCAAGAGGATTCCAACTTCCAACAATGTAATTTTGCAAGTACATGTACATTGTACATGATGTGTTTTGTACGAAAGCCCATTAGCGCCACTGCAAGTATATATGTTACAGATTGTGTAATTCGTTATTACGGATTATTAATTCGTTATTACGGATTACTAATTCGTTATAACGGATTATTTAATTCGTTATTACGGATTATTAATTCGTTATTACGGATTATTTAACTCGTTATTACGGATAACTAATTCGTTATAACGGATTATTTAATTCGTTATTACGGATTAGGTCTGATGTTCTCACACGTGGAGAGCACGTGACCAGGGGCCTGTGTATATAGGGCCGCTAGGCGGCGCTATCTTTGCATACAACGTTTGCACTCCTGTGCCATACTTGCCAAGTATGACTCAGAACGTATGAGTAATTCGTAATAACGAATTAATAATCCGTAATAACGAATTAAATAATCCGTTATAACGAATTAGTAATCCGTAATAACGAATTAATAATCCGTAATAACGAATTAAATAATCCGTTATAACGAATTAGTAATCCGTAATAACGAATTAAATAATCCGTAATAACGAATTAGTAATCCGTAATAACGAATTAGTATGCCGTAATAACGAATTAATAATCCGTAATAACGAATAAGTAATCCGTTATAACGAATTAATAATCCGTAATAACGAATTAATTATCCGTTATAACGAATTAGTAATCCGTAATAACGAATTAAATAATCCGTAATAACGAATTAATAATCCGTTATAACGAATTAGTAATCCGTAATAACGAATTAATAATCCGTAATAACGAATTAAATAATCCGTTATAACGAATTAGTAATCCGTAATAACGAATTAAATAATCCGTAATAACGAATTAATAATCCGTTATAACGAATTAGTAATCCGTAATAACGAATTAATAATCCGTAATAACGAATTAAATAATCCGCAACATATATACTTGCAGTGGCGCTAATGGGCTTTCGTAGTTTTGAACAAAATCTAGTCGGTAAAGCAAACAGAATTACGCACGTATTTAGTTTAGTGCAGGTATATGAATTCAAACTGCAGGGAGTCCTCTCAGCATTTAAGCCTACTGTACATACTGCCTTTAGTCATGGATCCCGTGGCCACAATCATGTTCCTTTCTATGTTATTACTTTCTGTTATTGATAAGTGTACCCCCTGTTGATTTTTTTCTCGACGAAGAGCTGGCTTTTCTTTGGAATTATTTCAACACTCTGTTTATGGGTTTTCTCTGCACGGGCATATTTTGTTTGCCTGCACCTTTACCAAGATTGCGCTACAATAGAAACTATTCTGAAGGCTTACGTAGGGTACAGCATACAGTCAGTATTCAGATTAACAATACACTTGGAATGTAAGGAAAGAACAGGGCTAAGGCAGAGTACGAGTGCTATAGACACCATTATAAAGGCTTACGTAGGGTACAGTCAGTATTCAGATTAACAATACACTTGAAACGCAAGGAAAGAATAAGGCTAAGGCAGGGTACGGGCGCTACAATAGACACTATTATAAGGGCTTACGTAGGGTACAGTCAGTATTCAGATTAACAATACACTTGGAACGTAAGGAAATAATAAGGCTAAGGCAGGGTACGAGCGCTACAATAGAAACTATGTAGGATTAAAAAGGCTTACGTAGGGAACAGTCAGTATTCAGATTAACAATACACTCGGAACGCAAGGAAATAATAAGGCTAAGGCAGGGTACGAGCGCTACTTAGAAAAACAATAAAACGGTACATAGGATTATAAATGTTACGCAGGGTACAGTCAGTATTCAGATTAACAAGACATATACATTTTGTATGCCTGTTAAAGCTAAAGGCCACGTACCTTCGGGTACTGTCACTCTGAAAGCAAGACGAAAGTGAGGCACGAAATGGGGGACGTTCGACAAATGTGCCCGTGTGAATATCAATGATGAGGAGAGGGCACCTGTTTTAAATGCATATCGCCATAAGTTTATAAACAAAGAAGAGGTTTATGGAGTAAATCATTAGTTTATAGAGTCACAAATGTTTAACGACGCTGAAAAAAAGTTTGGCTCATTACGTTTAAAATTAACCTTAACTGAATCTCCAATAAAAAGAAATATTTGTATGTACCGTATTTTTATCATATTCTTTTCATAACTAAAAACGAATAAAACTGCTTCAAACTGTTTAAAGAGTACATTGACCTGAAACTACAATCAACAAACTAAGCTGACCCATGTTTCGGCAAGTCCTTCACATTTTTATTTATAATTATTTATTTATAATACATGTGATATAATCGATAACAAGTCTTTTATTTTGTTAATTTCAGTTTTTATTTATCGGAGATTATACGATAGAGCTTCAAAGAAACAGAGATTTGTTTGTGTTTACTTTTATTGACAGGAAAAAGGGTTGACAAACTTTGTCGAAAGATTTCAACATGAGTTTGAGTTGTACGTGCACTATAGTATCCTATACACGTATACGCGTACATGTACAACATTTCCAGTGCTTTTCTTCATCACGTCATATGTCGCCTATAGGTACAGCACTATACAACTCCACTTTATGGTTCCCGATCCTGCCACTTAGAATGTTCGTTTGTTATGTTGAAATTTGTACCGCTCAACGACTTGGAATCCTCTTGCATTGTTATCGTGATTAATAAAAGCAGCGAACAATTTGAATAATAAAAGTAAGGCAGTGGACGGTCACGGTGGGCGGTAACTGTGGGTGGAGCGTGGCAAGCAAAGCTTTTCATTGGCTGAGACGTAAATGCCCGTCCTGCGTATGTTCAAAACGAATGAACACTAACGAGACACTGATAAACGTCACAATCAAAGGTAATTTTTCGGAGGTGTTTTCTCAATCAAGTGTATTACCGAAAAGTTCACAGTCTTATCTGATAAAAACATTATAGTCTTTTTCCTGTCAATTTATCTGACAAAAAAATTATAGTCCTTCTTCTGTCGATTTATTGTTACATTTGTATATTCGGAGGTGTTTTCTCATCAAGTGTCTTTCCGAAAAGTTCACAGTCCTATCTGATACAAAATTATAGTCCTTTTTCTGTCGATTTATTGTTATATCTGGAATATAAAAAAACTTATTTGTAATATAAAAAAGTGATACTCCGGTGAGCAGTTTTTACACAAAACGAGACTGGATTCAATTCGGCCACAATTAGATCTGAAGCACGGACAATCGGACATGTGCACAAACCTAATGTCGCCCTGAAAACAGCGGTGATATAACATTGATTGTACGGCACGTGCAAATGTGGCATGTGCATTGTATTGTGCGTGTACAAGGGATTGGGCAACCTCGTCCCCGGTGCTCACTTTATTTCCAACTTCGTTTCCAATAGTAAGCCCTGGATAGGAAACTTTCTTCCTGTATCCTGATTCGATACCGCAATTGGCTTGTAATGGATTTTTATCGTGTACTTGGTGCTATTATTCACAGCGTGCAGTACGTGTTTTTGCGATCATTCGTCCACGCCTTCTCGAAAATACTTATTTCGTTTCCAATTTGCTCATATTAATATGAAATATGATACTGCGTGTTGTCTCGATAAGATCCTTACAGTTTAATTTTAGAAATCGTGTTTTCGTATAAACTCACGCCGTGAATTGGGTTGGGGTGCAAAGAAAAATTGCACGTGCCGTACAATCAATGTTTATATCACCGCTGTTTTCTACGAAAGCCCTGTAGTGCCATCAAGTATATATTTTGTCCAAGTTCGTTTTTATGAGATATATTTTTCCCAAAGTTCGTTTTTATGAGATACATTTTGTCGAAGTTCGTTTTTATGAGATACATTTTTCCAAAAGTTCGTTTTTACGAGATACATTTTCTCGAAGTTCGTTTTTATGAGATACATTTTGTCGAAGTTCGTTTTTATGAGATACATTTTCTCGAAGTTCGTTTTTGGACAAAATATATACTTGATGGCACTACAGGGCTTTCGTAGTTTTCAGGGCGACATTAGGTTTGTTCACATGTCCGATTGTCCGTGCTTCAGATGCGGTGTCTGGGTTTTTTACCCCAGACACCGCATACAAAAACAAACGCTAATGTAACGCATATCCAGGCACCATACTGTTCCTCATTTGCATACGTGTTGGAAAAGTTTGCGGTAGTCCATGGCCCAACACCGCATGGTTGTTCCTACAACCTCTAGTTATAATTAAAATGCACGCACTGCGATTGGCTGGCTGTTCTGATCCCGCATGCGATGTTTTTTTCGGATATGATACGGCCATAACCAGGTGCAGTCCCCTTCACGTGTGTACATTAAAGAAAGGGAAATGTTTTGGTCGGAGCGCTAGCGGAACCAGACTACTTATACTCGGCTAGCTGCCTGTCATGGGTGCAGACCAGTAAATCGGTCCGAAATTGCCTGCGCCGGCCAAATCACGATTTGCATGCCCTCAAAATCTTCGGTATTTGAGCATGCTGTGGACCATGAACTTGAGGGTTTGTAAAAAATATGGGTGGAAACTATGGTGGCCCTGAAGGGACATCGCATATCGCAAACGTGTGCGCATACGTATGCGATGTCGCGAAATTTATCGCGAATGTGTGCGCACACGTATGCGATGTCGCAAAATTTGCAAAAATTTTCGCGAATATGTGCGCACACGTATGCGATGTCGCGAAATTTATCGCGAATATATGCGCACACGTATGCGATGTCGTGAAATTAATCGCGAATATGTGCGCACACGTACGTATGCGATGTCGTGAAACAATTCGCGAATATGTGCGCACACGTATGCGAATTTGTTTGCAATGTCGTGAATTTTATTGCATACCTACGAAAGCCCTGTAGTGCCATCAAGTATATATTTTGTCCAAGTTCGTTTTTATGAGTTATATATTTCGCCAAGTTCGTTTTTATGAGTTATATATTTCGCCAAGTTCGTTTTTATGAGATACATTTTGTCCAAGTTCGTTTTTATGAGTTATATATTTCGCCAAGTTCGTTTTTATGAGTTATATATTTCGCCAAGTTCGTTTTTATGAGTTATATATTTCGCCAAGTTCGTTTTTATGAGTTATATATTTCGCCAAGTTCGTTTTTATGAGATACATTTTGTCCAAGTTCGTTTTTATGAGTTATATATTTCCCAAAGTTCGTTTTTATGAGATACATTTTGTCCAAGTTCGTTTTTATGAGTTATATTTTACGGAGTTACGGAGTTTTATGAAGTTACGGGCCCCTAAAGTGACATCCAAAATTATTTTTTTTATCTCGTGCGCACGACATAGTATCTCGTGCGCACGAGATAATTATCACGTGCACACATATATCTCGTGCGCACAACATATGTCTCGTGCGCACGACATATATCTCGTGCGCACGAGATAATAATAAGTATTAACGGAGCTTGCTGCACGTGCAGCGGACGAGTTTGTGTGTAACGAAAGCAGCGTGTCAGTTACGGAGCCCCTAAAGGGACATCCAAAAAAATTTTTTACCTCGTGCGCACGACATAATATCTCGTGCGCACGACATAATATCTCGTGCGCACGACATAATTATCTCGTGAGCACGACATATTTCTCGTGCGCATGAGATAATTATGTCGTGCGCACGAGATATATGTCGTGCGCACGAGATAATTATGTTGTGCGCATGAGATATTATGTCGTGCGCACGAGGTAAAAAAATAATTTTGGATGTCCCTTTAGGGCCCTGTCACACTTCTGCGTATCCTAATTCCTTATGAGTTGCGCATTGACTTTTTTTCATACGCAGTCGTACGCACAATACGCACCTCATATGCATCTCTATCGTTTTATGTAAGTTTTATGTACGCCGGCATACGCATGGTATGGCCCAGTACGCTGGATAGTTTTGGGCATGCACAAAACTACGCTGCGTACGCTGTTGCGCAGGTCATAAGTTATAAATACGCAGCGCATCGGTTCCGCATCGGTCGAGCGCGGTACGAGTACGCTATGTGTTCGTGAGGGATAAGCCGTTCATACGCGGCAATACGCTGACCTCCTATATTGGACGTATACATAGCGACGTATTGCACGAATTAGTACCGCTCGTCTTGCGAGCGGGGAGCGCATTGTACTTATTCGTAACTTATGAGAAACGCACAGATGGCGAACTTGCGCACTGCATACGCAACTTATACGCATCTCATACGCAGTGGATACGCTGAATTCGTTACTTGTTCGCTAGATGTGCGTCGCACATATGTCAAAGTAATCAAAACATTTCGAAATTTTTGATCGTACGGCTGCGTATTGAAAATTGTTGATAAGGAACTCATAAGAAATTGGGATACGCAAAAGTGTGACAGGGGCTTTAGGGGCTCCGTAACTGACACGCTGCTTTCGTTACACACAAACTCGTCCGCTGCACGTGCAGCAAGCTCCGTTAATACTTATTATTATCTCGTGCGCACGAGATATATGTCGTGCGCACGAGACATATGTTGTGCGCACGAGATATATGTGTGCACGTGATAATTATCTCGTGCGCACGAGATACTATGTCGTGCGCACGAGATAAAAAAAATAATTTTGGATGTCACTTTAGGGGCTCCGTAACTTCATAAAACTCCGTAACTCCGTAAAATATAACTCATAAAAACGAACTTGGACAAAATGTATCTCATAAAAACGAACTTGGCGAAATATATAACTCATAAAAACGAACTTGGACAAAATGTATCTCATAAAAACGAACCTTGCGAAATATATAACTCATAAAAACGAACTTGGCGAAATATATAACTCATAAAAACGAACTTGGCGAAATATATAACTCATAAAAACGAACTTGGCCAAATATATAACTCATAAAAACGAACTTAGCCAAATATATAACTCATAAAAACGAACCTTGCGAAATATATAACTCATAAAAACGAACTTCGCGAAATATATAACTCATAAAAACGAACTTGGCCAAATATATAACTCATAAAAACGAACCTTGGCCAAATATATAACTCATAAAAACGAACCTTGCGAAATATATAACTCATAAAAACGAACTTCGCGAAATATATAACTCATAGAAACGAACTTGGCGAAATATATAACTCATAAAAACGAACTTGGCGAAATATATAACTCATAAAAACGAACTTGGCCAAATATATAACTCATAAAAACGAACGTGGCCAAATATATACTTGATGGCACTACAGGGCTTTCGTACATACCTTGTCGCATACCTTTCAGTAAAATTCCTAATGAACTGGGGAGTTGTAGCAGCTAGTCTGGAATCTAGACGTACTGTTAGATATAAATAGGGTCTGACTAATAAACCTTCGCGCGCACGCTGTTCCTCGTGCAATCGTTACTACTAGTACTGTCGAGCGCAAACTTGCTACTTGCGCAACTTTGAAACTTGCGCGCGCAAATTTCAAAGGACAGTACTAGTAGTAACGATTGCACGAGGAACAGCGTGCGCGCGAAGGTTTATTAGTCAGACCCTATTTATATCTAACAGTACGTCTAGATTCCAGACTAGCTGCTACAACTCCCCAGTT
This sequence comes from Patiria miniata, assembly GCF_015706575.1. Taxonomy (NCBI): domain Eukaryota; kingdom Metazoa; phylum Echinodermata; class Asteroidea; order Valvatida; family Asterinidae; genus Patiria; species Patiria miniata. The sequence continues at coordinate 1,288,500 of NW_024037058.1, read as the reverse complement.
CATTAGGAATTTTACTGAAAGGTATGCGACAAGGTATGCAATAAAATTCACGACATTGCAAACAAATTCGCATACGTGTGCGCACATATTCGCGAATTGTTTCACGACATCGCATACGTGTGCGCACATATTCGCGATTAATTTCACGACATCGCATACGTGTGCGCATATATTCGCGATAAATTTCGCGACATCACATACGTGTGCGCACATATTCGCAATAAATTTTGCGACATCGCATACGTGTGCGCACACATTCGCGATCAATTTCGCGACATTGCATACGTATGCGCGCACACGTTTGCGATATGCCATGTCCCTTCAGGGCCACCATAGGAAACCGTGCACAGGACTGGGAGCTTGCAGTTCTGTGTAATTTTGATGTAATTTGGACCCTAAAAGCGCTCTACTTTGCAAAGGAGTGTAGGCATCGTTTTTCAAAATGGCGATGGGCTTCAGGACTATTTTCAGGGGTGATCATCTTCAGATGGTAATTTCTCCTAAAAGTCATCAGTTGACCCCCCGAAAATTGAAAAGAAAATGAAAGATGATGAAATAAGCTTTAATTTGATGTGTGTCTCGAACACCTTGGAGAGTTCTGAGTATTTTTCCCGAATTTTTGAAGTGGGAGCATTTACCATTGGGGTCTATGGAAGTTTATTTACTGGTCTGCTACCTATAGTTTCAAAATGGCGCCTTCCACCGTTTGTTGTCAAATGTTTGCGGAGTGTTTTTTTTTCAGGGGGCGGAACCTGGGGGGGGAGGGCAGCGTTTCAAAAGGGGTCACCAATGGCGGTTCCGCAACAAATGCGCCCAAAATCTGAATAGGGCCGATAGACCGTCCTCCGATCGCAGCAATTTCGAGCGAACAAGGGGGGGGGGGGTAATTTGGGGTCGGAAGAAGCAAAAACTCAATTAACGCTCGTTGGGGGCGCCCTACAGTAAGGTAGCCGCAAACAGAGGGCTTGTTTTCAGGCCAGAAATCGCAGTCAGAGATTTTTTTTCTCGCAATTTTTTGATGAAATATGAGTCATCCATCCTTCCTCGTGCCGTACAAGTGGTTTGGAGACATTTTTCAAAACCTCGCTTCTTTATAGTTTCAAAATGGCGCCTTCCACCGTTTGTTGTCAAATGTTTGCGGAGTGTTTTTTTTTTCAGGGGGCGGAACCTGGGGGGGGGGCAGCGTTTCAAAAGGGGTCACCAATGGCGGTTCCGCAACAAATGCGCCCAAAATCTGAATAGGGCCGATAGACCGTCCTCCGATCACAGCAATTTCGAGCGAACAAGGGGGGGGGGGGGTAATTTGGGGTCGGAAGAAGCAAAAACTCAATTAACGCTCGTTGGGGGCGCCCTACAGTAAGGTAGCCGCAAACAGAGGGCTTGTTTTCAGGCCAGAAATCGCAGTCAGAGATTTTTTTTCTCGCATTTTTTTGATGAAATATGAGTCATCCATCCTTCCTCGTGCCGTACAAGTGGTTTGGAGACATTTTTCAAAACCTCGCTTCTTTATAGTTTCAAAATGGCGCCTTCCACCGTTTGTTGTCAAATGTTTGCGGAGTGTTTTTTTTCAGGGGGCGGAACCTGGGGGGGGGGGGGGGCAGCGTTTCAAAAGGGGTCACCAATGGCGGTTCCGCAACAAATGCGCCCAAAATCTGAATAGGGCCGATAGACCGTCCTCGGATCACAGCAATTTCGAGCGAACAAGGGGGGGGGGTAATTTGGGGTCGGAAGAAGCAAAAACTCAATTAACGCTCGTTGGGGGCGCCCTACAGTGAGGTAGCCGCAATTAAACAGAGGGCTTGTTTTCAGGCCAGAAATCGCAGTCAGAGATTTTTTTCTCGCAATTTTTTGATGAAATATGAGTCATCCATCCTTCCTCGTGCCGTACAAGTGGTTTGGAGAAATTTTTCAAAACCTCGCTTCTTTATAGTTTCAAAATGGCGCCTTCCACCGTTTGTTGTCAAATGTTTGCGGAGTGTTTTTTTTTCAGGGGCCGGAACCTGGGGGGGGGCAGCGTTTCAAAAGGGGTCACCAATGGCGGTTCCGCAACAAATGCGCCCAAAATCGGAATAGGGCCGATAGACCGTCCTCCGATCACAGCAATTTCGAGCGAACAAGGGGGGGGGGTAATTTGGGGTCGGAAGAAGCAAAAACTCAATTAACGCTCGTTGGGGGCGCCCTACAGTAAGGTAGCCGCAAACAGAGGGCTTGTTTTTAGGCCAGAAATCGCAGTCAGAGATTTTTTTTTCTCGCAATTTTTTGATGAAATATGAGTCATCCATCCTTCCTCGTGCCGTACAAGTGGTTTGGAGAAATTTTTCAAAACCTCGCTTCTTTATAGTTTCAAAATGGCGCCTTCCACCGTTTGTTGTCAAATGTTTGCCGAGTGTTTTTTTTTCCAGGGGCGGAACCTGGGGGGGGGGCAGCGTTTCAAAAGGGGTCACCAATGGCGGTTCCGCAACAAATGCGCCCAAAATCTGAATAGGGCCGATAGACCGTCCTCCGATCACAGCAATTTCGAGCGAACAAGGGAGGGGGGGGGGGTAATTTGGGGTCGGAAGAAGCAAAAACTCAATTAACGCTCGTTGGGGGCGCCCTACAGTAAGGTAGCCGCAGACAGAGGGCTTGTTTTTAGGCCAGAAATCGCAGTCAGAGATTTTTTTTTCTCGCAATTTTTGATGAAATATGAGTCATCCATCCTTCCTCGTGCCGTACAAGTAGTTTGGAGAAATTTTTCAAAACCTCGCTTCTTTATAGTTTCAAAATGGCGCCTTCCACCGTTTGTTGTCAAATGTTTGCCGAGTGTTTTTTTTCAGGGGGCGGAACCTGGGGGGGGGGCAGCGTTTCAAAAGGGGTCACCAATGGCGGTTCCGCAACAAATGCGCCCAAAATCGGAATAGGGCCGATAGACCGTCCTCCGATCACAGCAATTTCGAGCGAACAAGGGGGGGGGGGCGGTGGTAATTTGGGGTCGGAAGAAGCAAAAACTCAATTAACGCTCGTTGGGGGCGCCCTACAGTAAGGTAGCCGCAAACAGAGGGCTTGTTTTCAGGCCAGAAATCGCAGTCAGAGATTTTTTTTCTCGCATTTTTTGATGAAATATGAGTCATCCATCCTTCCTCGTGCCGTACAAGTGGTTTGGAGAAATTTTTCAAAACCTCGCTTCTTTATAGTTTCAAAATGGCGCCTTCCACCGTTTGTTGTCAAATGTTTGCCGAGTGTTTTTTTTTCAGGGGGCGGAACCTGGGGGGGGGGGCAGCGTTTCAAAAGGGGTCACCAATGGCGGTTCCGCAACAAATGCGCCCAAAATCGGAATAGGGCCGATAGACCGTCCTCCGATCACAGCAATTTCGAGCGAACAAGGGGGGGGGTGGTAATTTGGGGTCGGAAGAAGCAAAAACTCAATTAACGCTCGTTGGGGGCGCCCTACAGTAAGGTAGCCGCAAACAGAGGGCTTGTTTTCAGGCCAGAAATCGCAGTCAGAGATTTTTTTTCTCGCATTTTTTTGATGAAATATGAGTCATCCATCCTTCCTCGTGCCGTACAAGTGGTTTGGAGAAATTTTTCAAAACCTCGCTTCTTTATAGTTTCAAAATGGCGCCTTCCACCGTTTGTTGTCAAATGTTTGCCGAGTGTTTTTTTTTTCAGGGGACGGAACCTGGGGGGGGGGGGGGGGGGGCAGCGTTTCAAAAGGGGTCACCAATGGCGGTTCCGCAACAAATGCGCCCAAAATCTGAATAGGGCCGATAGACCGTCCTCCGATCACAGCAATTTCGAGCGAACAAGGGGGGGGGGGGTAATTTGGGGTCGGAAGAAGCAAAAACTCAATTAACGCTTGTTGGGGGCGCCCTACAGTAAGGTAGCCGCAAACAGAGGGCTTGTTTTCAGGCCAGAAATCGCAGTCAGAGATTTTTTTTCTCGCAATTTTTTGATGAAATATGAGTCATCCATCCTTCCTCGTGCCGTACAAGTGGTTTGGAGAAATTTTTCAAAACCTCGCTTCTTTATAGTTTCAAAATGGCGCCTTCCACCGTTTGTTGTCAAATGTTTGCGGAGTGTTTTTTTTTCAGGGGGCGGAACCTGGGGGGGGGCAGCGTTTCAAAAGGGGTCACCAATGGCGGTTCCGCAACAAATGCGCCCAAAATCTGAATAGGGCCGATAGACCGTCCTCCGATCACAGCAATTTCGAGCGAACAAGGGGGGGGGGGGTAATTTGGGGTCGGAAGAAGCAAAAACTCAATTAACGCTCGTTGGGGGCGCCCTACAGTGAGGTAGCCGCAAACAGAGGGCTTGTTTTCAGGCCAGAAATCGCAGTCAGAGATTTTTTTTCTCGCAATTTTTTGATGAAATATGAGTCATCCATCCTTCCTCGTGCCGTACAAGTGGTTTGGAGAAATTTTTCAAAACCTCGCTTCTTTATAGTTTCAAAATGGCGCCTTCCACCGTTTGTTGTCAAATGTTTGCGGAGTGTTTTTTTTTCAGGGGCGGAACCTGGGGGGGGGGCAGCGTTTCAAAAGGGGTCACCAATGGCGGTTCCGCAACAAATGCGCCCAAAATCGGAATAGGGCCGATAGACCGTCCTCCGATCACAGCAATTTCGAGCGAACAAGGGGGGGGGGCGGTGGTAATTTGGGGTCGGAAGAAGCAAAAACTCAATTAACGCTCGTTGGGGGCGCCCTACAGTAAGGTAGCCGCAAACAGAGGGCTTGTTTTCAGGCCAGAAATCGCAGTCAGAGATTTTTTTTCTCGCATTTTTTTGATGAAATATGAGTCATCCATCCTTCCTCGTGCCGTACAAGTGGTTTGGAGAAATTTTTCAAAACCTCGCTTCTTTATAGTTTCAAAATGGCGCCTTCCACCGTTTGTTGTCAAATGTTTGCCGAGTGTTTTTTTTTCAGGGGGCGGAACCTGGGGGGGGGGCAGCGTTTCAAAAGGGGTCACCAATGGCGGTTCCGCAACAAATGCGCCCAAAATCGGAATAGGGCCGATAGACCGTCCTCCGATCACAGCAATTTCGAGCGAACAAGGGGGGGGGTGGTAATTTTGGGTCGGAAGAAGCAAAAAACTCAATTAACGCTCGTTGGGGGCGCCCTACAGTAAGGTAGCCGCAAACAGAGGGCTTGTTTTCAGGCCAGAAATCGCAGTCAGAGATTTTTTTTCTCGCATTTTTTTGATGAAATATGAGTCATCCATCCTTCCTCGTGCCGTACAAGTGGTTTGGAGAAATTTTTCAAAACCTCGCTTCTTTATAGTTTCAAAATGGCGCCTTCCACCGTTTGTTGTCAAATGTTTGCCGAGTGTTTTTTTTTCAGGGGACGGAACCTGGGGGGGGGGGGCAGCGTTTCAAAAGGGGTCACCAATGGCGGTTCCGCAACAAATGCGCCCAAAATCTGAATAGGGCCGATAGACCGTCCTCCGATCACAGCAATTTCGAGCGAACAAGGGGGGGGGGTAATTTGGGGTCGGAAGAAGCAAAAACTCAATTAACGCTGTTGGGGGCGCCCTACAGTAAGGTAGCCGCAAACAGAGGGCTTGTTTTCAGGCCAGAAATCGCAGTCAGAGATTTTTTTTCTCGCAATTTTTTGATGAAATATGAGTCATCCATCCTTCCTCGTGCCGTACAAGTGGTTTGGAGAAATTTTTCAAAACCTCGCTTCTTTATAGTTTCAAAATGGCGCCTTCCACCGTTTGTTGTCAAATGTTTGCGGAGTGTTTTTTTTCAGGGGGCGGAACCTGGGGGGGGGCAGCGTTTCAAAAGGGGTCACCAATGGCGGTTCCGCAACAAATGCGCCCAAAATCTGAATAGGGCCGATAGACCGTCCTCCGATCACAGCAATTTCGAGCGAACAAGGGGGGGGGGGGGTAATTTGGGGTCGGAAGAAGCAAAAACTCAATTAACGCTCGTTGGGGGCGCCCTACAGTGAGGTAGCCGCAAACAGAGGGCTTGTTTTCAGGCCAGAAATCGCAGTCAGAGATTTTTTTTCTCGCAATTTTTTGATGAAATATGAGTCATCCATCCTTCCTCGTGCCGTACAAGTGGTTTGGAGAAATTTTTCAAAACCTCGCTTCTTTATAGTTTCAAAATGGCGCCTTCCACCGTTTGTTGTCAAATGTTTGCGGAGTGTTTTTTTTCAGGGGGCGGAACCTGGGGGGGGGGGGGCAGCGTTTCAAAAGGGGTCACCAATGGCGGTTCCGCAACAAATGCGCCCAAAATCTGAATAGGGCCGATAGACCGTCCTCCGATCGCAGCAATTTCGAGCGAACAAGGGGGGGGGGCGGTGGTAATTTGGGGTCGGAAGAAGCAAAAACTCAATTAACGCTCGTTGGGGGCGCCCTACAGTAAGGTAGCCGCAAACAGAGGGCTTGTTTTCAGGCCAGAAATCGCAGTCAGAGATTTTTTTTCTCGCATTTTTTTGATGAAATATGAGTCATCCATCCTTCCTCGTGCCGTACAAGTGGTTTGGAGAAATTTTTCAAAACCTCGCTTCTTTATAGTTTCAAAATGGCGCCTTCCACCGTTTGTTGTCAAATGTTTGCGGAGTGTTTTTTTCAGGGGGCGGAACCTGGGGGGGGGGCAGCGTTTCAAAAGGGGTCACCAATGGCGGTTCCGCAACAAATGCGCCCAAAATCTGAATAGGGCCGATAGACCGTCCTCCGATCACAGCAATTTCGAGCGAACAAGGGGGGGGGGTAATTTGGGGTCGGAAGAAGCAAAAACTCAATTAACGCTCGTTGGGGGCGCCCTACAGTGAGGTAGCCGCAATTAAACAGAGGGCTTGTTTTCAGGCCAGAAATCGCAGTCAGAGATTTTTTTCTCGCAATTTTTTGATGAAATATGAGTCATCCATCCTTCCTCGTGCCGTACAAGTGGTTTGGAGAAATTTTTCAAAACCTCGCTTCTTTATAGTTTCAAAATGGCGCCTTCCACCGTTTGTTGTCAAATGTTTGCGGAGTGTTTTTTTTTCAGGGGCCGGAACCTGGGGGGGGGGGGGGCAGCGTTTCAAAAGGGGTCACCAATGGCGGTTCCGCAACAAATGCGCCCAAAATCGGAATAGGGCCGATAGACCGTCCTCCGATCACAGCAATTTCGAGCGAACAAGGGGGGGTGGTAATTTGGGGTCGGAAGAAGCAAAAACTCAATTAACGCTCGTTGGGGGCGCCCTACAGTAAGGTAGCCGCAAACAGAGGGCTTGTTTTCAGGCCAGAAATCGCAGTCAGAGATTTTTTTTTCTCGCATTTTTTTGATGAAATATGAGTCATCCATCCTTCCTCGTGCCGTACAAGTGGTTTGGAGAAATTTTTCAAAACCTCGCTTCTTTATAGTTTCAAAATGGCGCCTTCCACCGTTTGTTGTCAAATGTTTGCCGAGTGTTTTTTTTCAGGGACGGAACCTGGGGGGGGGGGGGGCAGCGTTTCAAAAGGGGTCACCAATGGCGGTTCCGCAACAAATGCGCCCAAAATCTGAATAGGGCCGATAGACCGTCCTCCGATCACAGCAATTTCGAGCGAACAAGGGGGGGGGGGGGGTAATTTGGGGTCGGAAGAAGCAAAAACTCAATTAACGCTTGTTGGGGGCGCCCTACAGTAAGGTAGCCGCAAACAGAGGGCTTGTTTTCAGGCCAGAAATCGCAGTCAGAGATTTTTTTTCTCGCAATTTTTTGATGAAATATGAGTCATCCATCCTTCCTCGTGCCGTACAAGTGGTTTGGAGAAATTTTTCAAAACCTCGCTTCTTTATAGTTTCAAAATGGCGCCTTCCACCGTTTGTTGTCAAATGTTTGCGGAGTGTTTTTTTTTCAGGGGGCGGAACCTGGGGGGGGGCAGCGTTTCAAAAGGGGTCACCAATGGCGGTTCCGCAACAAATGCGCCCAAAATCTGAATAGGGCCGATAGACCGTCCTCCGATCACAGCAATTTCGAGCGAACAAGGGGGGGGGGGGTAATTTGGGGTCGGAAGAAGCAAAAACTCAATTAACGCTCGTTGGGGGCGCCCTACAGTGAGGTAGCCGCAAACAGAGGGCTTGTTTTCAGGCCAGAAATCGCAGTCAGAGATTTTTTTTCTCGCAATTTTTTGATGAAATATGAGTCATCCATCCTTCCTCGTGCCGTACAAGTGGTTTGGAGAAATTTTTCAAAACCTCGCTTCTTTATAGTTTCAAAATGGCGCCTTCCACCGTTTGTTGTCAAATGTTTGCGGAGTGTTTTTTTTCAGGGGCCGGAACCTGGGGGGGGGGGCAGCGTTTCAAAAAGGGGTCACCAATGGCGGTTCCGCAACAAATGCGCCCAAAATCTGAATAGGGCCGATAGACCGTCCTCCGATCACAGCAATTTCGAGCGAACAAGGGGGGGGGGGGGTGGTAATTTGGGGTCGGAAGAAGCAAAAACTCAATTAACGCTCGTTGGGGGCGCCCTACAGTAAGGTAGCCGCAAACAGAGGGCTTGTTTTCAGGCCAGAAATCGCAGTCAGAGATTTTTTTTCTCGCATTTTTTTGATGAAATATGAGTCATCCATCCTCCTCGTGCCGTACAAGTGGTTTGGAGAAATTTTTCAAAACCTCGCTTCTTTATAGTTTCAAAATGGCGCCTTCCACCGTTTGTTGTCAAATGTTTGCGGAGTGTTTTTTTTCAGGGGGCGGAAACCTGGGGGGGGGGGGGGCAGCGTTTCAAAAGGGGTCACCAATGGCGGTTCCGCAACAAATGCGCCCAAAATCTGAATAGGGCCGATAGACCGTCCTCCGATCACAGCAATTTCGAGCGAACAAGGGGGGGGGGGGTAATTTGGGGTCGGAAGAAGCAAAAACTCAATTAACGCTCGTTGGGGGCGCCCTACAGTAAGGTAGCCGCAAACAGAGGGCTTGTTTTCAGGCCAGAAATCGCAGTCAGAGATTTTTTTTCTCGCAATTTTTTGATGAAATATGAGTCATCCATCCTTCCTCGTGCCGTACAAGTGGTTTGGAGAAATTTTTCAAAACCTCGCTTCTTTATAGTTTCAAAATGGCGCCTTCCACCGTTTGTTGTCAAATGTTTGCGGAGTGTTTTTTTTTCAGGGGCGGAACCTGGGGGGGGGGGCAGCGTTTCAAAAGGGGTCACCAATGGCGGTTCCGCAACAAATGCGCCCAAAATCGGAATAGGGCCGATAGACCGTCCTCCGATCACAGCAATTTCGAGCGAACAAGGGGGGGGGGGGGGTAATTTGGGGTCGGAAGAAGCAAAAACTCAATTAACGCTCGTTGGGGGCGCCCTACAGTAAGGTAGCCGCAAACAGAGGGCTTGTTTTCAGGCCAGAAATCGCAGTCAGAGATTTTTTTTCTCGCAATTTTTTGATGAAATATGAGTCATCCATCCTTCCTCGTGCCGTACAAGTGGTTTGGAGAAATTTTTCAAAACCTCGCTTCTTTATAGTTTCAAAATGGCGCCTTCCACCGTTTGTTGTCAAATGTTTGCGAGTGTTTTTTTTCAGGGGGCGGAACCTGGGGGGGGGGCAGCGTTTCAAAAGGGGTCACCAATGGCGGTTCCGCAACAAATGCGCCCAAAACGGAATAGGGCCGATAGACCGTCCTCCGATCACAGCAATTTCGAGCGAACAAGGGGGGGGGGGGGTAATTTGGGGTCGGAAGAAGCAAAAACTCAATTAACGCTCGTTGGGGGCGCCCTACAGTAAGGTAGCCGCAAACAGAGGGCTTGTTTTCAGGCCAGAAATCGCAGTCAGAGATTTTTTTTCTCGCAATTTTTTGATGAAATATGAGTCATCCATCCTCCTCGTGCCGTACAAGTGGTTTGGAGAAATTTTTCAAAACCTCGCTTCTTTATAGTTTCAAAATGGCGCCTTCCACCGTTTGTTGTCAAATGTTTGCCGAGTGTTTTTTTTTCAGGGGGCGGAACCTGGGGGGGGGGGCAGCGTTTCAAAAGGGGGTCACCAATGGCGGTTCCGCAACAAATGCGCCCAAAAATCGGAATAGGGCCGATAGACCGTCCTCCGATCACAGCAATTTCGAGCGAACAAGGGGGGGGGGGGGTAATTTGGGGTCGGAAGAAGCAAAAAACTCAATTAACGCTCGTTTGGGGGCGCCCTACAGTAAGGTAGCCGCAAACAGAGGGCTTGTTTTCAGGCCAGAAATCGCAGTCAGAGATTTTTTTTCTCGCAATTTTTTGATGAAATATGAGTCATCCATCCTTCCTCGTGCCGTACAAGTGGTTTGGAGAAATTTTTCAAAACCTCGCTTCTTTATAGTTTCAAAATGGCGCCTTCCACCGTTTGTTGTCAAATGTTTGCGGAGTGTTTTTTTTCAGGGGCCGGAACCTGGGGGGGGGGGGGGCAGCGTTTCAAAAGGGGTCACCAATGGCGGTTCCGCAACAAATGCGCCCAAAATCGGAATAGGGCCGATAGACCGTCCTCCGATCACAGCAATTTCGAGCGAACAAGGGGGGGGGGGGGTAATTTGGGGTCGGAAGAAGCAAAAACTCAATTAACGCTCGTTGGGGGCGCCCTACAGTAAGGTAGCCGCAAACAGAGGGCTTGTTTTTAGGCCAGAAATCGCAGTCAGAGATTTTTTTTTTCTCGCAATTTTTTGATGAAATATGAGTCATCCATCCTTCCTCGTGCCGTACAAGTGGTTTGGAGAAAATTTTTCAAAACCTCGCTTCTTTATAGTTTCAAAATGGCGCCTTCCACCGTTTGTTGTCAAATGTTTGCCGAGTGTTTTTTTTTCAGGGGGGGAACCTGGGGGGGGGGGCAGCGTTTCAAAAGGGGTCACCAATGGCGGTTCCGCAACAAATGCGCCCAAAATCGGAATAGGGCCGATAGACGTCCTCCGATCACAGCAATTTCGAGCGAACAAGGGGGGGGGGGGGTAATTTGGGGTCGGAAGAAGCAAAAACTCAATTAACGCTCTTGGGGGCGCCCTACAGTAAGGTAGCCGCAAACAGAGGGCTTGTTTTTAGGCCAGAAATCGCAGTCAGAGATTTTTTTCTCGCAATTTTTGATGAAATATGAGTCATCCATCCTTCTCGTGCCGTACAAGTGGTTTGGAGAAATTTTTCAAAACCTCGCTTCTTTATAGTTTCAAAATGGCGCCTTCCACCGTTTGTTGTCAAATGTTTGCCGAGTGTTTTTTTTCAGGGGGCGGAACCTGGGGGGGGGGGGCAGCGTTTCAAAAGGGGTCAACAATGGCGGTTCCGCAACAAATGCGCCCAAAATCTGAATAGGGCCGATAGACCGTCCTCCGATCACAGCAATTTCGAGCGAACAAGGGGGGGGGGG
>NW_024037058.1:1228355-1276741 GCF_015706575.1 Patiria miniata | reverse complement strand
TGCTTATAGTATACACGTGCATGTACATGCATGTATGTACAAGAAGTACTCGCAACGGAATTCATTCATTCATTTACATGAACAAAGAAAGATGGCATGAACAATTTGTTCAATTACATGTGTATTTGGCATTCTTGCAGAAACCGACGTTATTGTGTTGAGCTTATTTACGTACATTTTGCTTCAGTACTAGCACTGTATGCACTTAATGGTGAAGACAGAATTCCATGGTAAATTACACCCATATTATTTAGCAGAAAGTCCTCAAGTTTGTCATTTGTGCCTGCCTTTGCTTTATTTACTTCACTTTACACTTCATAAATAGTCCAAGTAAAAGGCCAAGTGTCTTCACATTTCACCAATATTTTTTTTACAACAAAATGTTTCCCAAAGCAAGGTCTAGCAGATCACAGAATATGGACACTACGTGTTCATTTTATTTTTGTTTTGTTCATTTGTAAAGAACAAATGAGTGTTTTTGACAGGAAGACTGATGTCATCAACCATATTGCACATGAGAAGCGGCAGTAGTCTAACATAATGAGGCACATTACATCTGTCTTCATCAATTTCTATGGCTTGGGATCCAGAAGTTGAGGTGTGGGTAAAAGTTATTCAAACATGAAAACAGTATGAGGCGTGAAGAGTAGTTTAGACTGGGTGCCAACTTGCATTCTCTGTGATTTGATTGCATGTACATGTATGCATTTATAAACAGATGTTTGCAATACGAACATTAGTCCGGTCAATTTAGAACAAAACAGGGCCTGACCTAGAACAAATTGCAATAGAATTTATTTTAATGTGACCACGCTAAGGAAATATCACTATTTAACATACTGAAAATCTAATTTCATCAAAGGAGTGGGAAAGTGTTTTCATTCACTTTTTCACTACTAATTTTTCATAATACGTAAACAGCCGTATGGAGAGCGTCATGTTTTCTTTTGCGCCCGTTACTCGTCAGAAAATCCGTTCACATCACGTATGAGACTTTGCGAGACACGACTGATCACAGCAGACGACTTTTCTATGTCCACCAATTATTAAAACACTGCCGCACAATACTAAAGGATATTTTTTTGACAAAATCAAGAAATTTGAGATTGTTGTGCTTCCCGAAATATTTTTAGGTTAATATAAATCACTTTGTGCCCCCCCAAAAAACATTTGTTTCATAGAAAATCTTTGCATAAAGAGGTCTACTTGAATAAAAGGCAGAAAATGATATACACAAAGAGATCCATTTAAATTTAAATTTCAGGTGTCTACGCCAATAGGCCAGAGTCCAATTTTAAATATTAGGGAAAATATCTGAAATCCGAGATTCGTGTGTTCCTTCTGTGTTAAATTTAGGTCATTGGCATAACTTATAAATAAGATAAAAATTGTCAAAAAAAAACCTTACTAAAGCCTGGCAAATTAACAGGATTAAAATTTTGCAGTGAAATTATTTTTTTTGCTGAATTCTGCGCTTTAGAGAAAAGAAATATATAGTGTAAAAAGTGTATTACGTCTACAAATAATACGTTTCCCCAGATCAAAGCCTTGGGGGGGGGGGGGGGACGGACCGTGCCAGTGAGATCATTTTTTAAAGTAATACTAACGCGAGGTCTGTTCAATCCAAAGAATCCTTTTGTCGGGACTCTAGTATGCTTATCTGGTGTAGTTCATTTCACTCTTGACTGTACAAGCAGATGTCTCAATTACTTTTCGTACCTCAATTAAGATGATCTCAATTTAGCTGTTTAAAGTTACTGTACCGTACTTATGAAAAACATGGAAAGCTCATGTACAGAACTACATCTGTTTCTCATCAACCTCGCCCATTAACTTTTTTTCTTTGTGATCGAAGTGTTTTGTGATGTTTTGTTTCATATTTTCATGTACTAACAAAATGCACTGTAAGCTTCACAACCTGAGCCCAGTAATTCCTGAATTTTCTTAACCAAATCCAACATCATTTTCAGGCGCTCAATCAATAATATTTAATTAAAGATCTCGCTTTACTTTAAAAACGGTCCATGCATGCACTGTCCAACCGTTTACCAGCTGTATGATCAGAATGATGTTTAGACATCCCCGGCCCTTTTTGCAAATAATTGTTTCTCGTCAGTGGACTTATTGCGCGCAGTTTCGGCGGAAAGTCGTCCACTCCATCCGTAGTGCCCTGTATAAAATTATAATTTGAAACAGTCGTCTGCTGCAAAAGCATGTGGTCATGAATCCTAAACAATATATAGACATGTAAATCGCAGCAAGTCACCAGACGAATTGTTCGAGGACAAAATGTCTCAAATTTGTTATCTGAAAAAAATGTTTGAAAAACACCCTTCCACTCCATAGAAACAAGATTTTTCACATGTTGTTTGTGTATTTATGAAAGTCGTTTGACGCTTGAATGGTTTCTATTGCAATTTGTTCTAGGTCTTAACTTGAATTGACCGGACTACATGACAGGTATGAATATAGACAGTGCCTCTCTTCGCTGCTCCCTCATCCATTATAGAGTGATTCATTCGGCCCCACCCATTGTAGGCAATGACACGTGTCTCTATGCACTCTGTGCACAAACAGTAGATGGTGCTTTTTGACCACCTTTTTCAGGAGCTCCAGTTGAGCACACCACATCAGACGCCATCAGGAATGTGTTAAAATGTAAGGGACATCAAGACTGGGAGAGCCCAGTGCTATCCCCCAATTGCTCTTTGTAACCATGAAGGGGGTACTTGTGCACAGAGCCCATAATGCCGCATACGTTAAGATTTACACACATTCATTGTGAAGTAAAAAGAACTTCTGAAAACACAAATTACATTGAATATAAGTGTAGGCCTTTATATTGATAACACATAACTTCTGGTTTGATGACGTCACAACATTAGGAAAATTGCCCATGGTCAACATTGTAGCTGATGTTGTTACGTGTGCTACAAACGTCATCACTCAACCTGAATCAAATGAAGGATTTGAATTTTAGAATTAAAGAAAAGAAACCATATCATTTTCAAATTCTCCCTACATATAAGTTCTGGTCTGATGAGATTGGAATCCTGAAACCTCGCAAAATTCATTTGCAGTTGTCCAAAGAATATATAAGGGTAATTTGGTATAATTTCGATAAATGGCTTCAAATTTAGAAAAAAATCAAGTGTCTTTGACATGCCGCTAGAGGGCGCCCTTTTGGGAAATGATGTCATCATGTCGATATTTGTGTTGGGCATTACTGATCATTTGCATAATTTATATAATTGTAATAAAAATACTTCTTTTTTAAAGGGAATGTACAACATTTGCTTTTGCTGCAATTTTCAGAAATAAATGGATTTGGAGGATTAGTATGTTATATAAAATATTGTTTAACTGACTTGTTTAATGTTTTGGGCTTGTAGATGCTGGAAAAACCAAGAAAACCTATCATGTTCTTGTAGTCTGGTTCCCTGACCCCACTTAAGATGAAACGAAGCAATTAATACACTTTGGGGAATTGTAAGGTCAGAGAATCAGTCTAGCAGGCTTGTACCCCTTCACAGGTGTGTGATCAATTGCAAAGAAAAGTCAGAATAACTAAATGTGTAAGGACACAATACTGGCTAATTTTAGGGTGGAACTCAATGTTGTCATGGTGGTTTAACATGTTAGGTACAAGTATGAAGGGATAAATAAAATTTTGAAAAATCCACAATTTTCATTTTTTAGTGGTAAAAATTCTTGATTTTTGGTGAAAATTTACCTCGAAATACCACTTAAAAACGGGACATAACAAGTAAGCCTTTTTGAATGAATTAAAAACACGCTTACAATTTATTTCCTCAGATGAATATTGTATTGAAGTTGTTAGTAATGGAATGAATTTTACAAATACAGGTAACCTGTATTCAAAATATTTCTGGTTTGTGCACAGGGACGCCAGATAAACTATTTAACGTAAGTTACGTTTGGTGTCTACCTATTTAGCATATTTACTGGGGTCTTTATAAACCCTCCTTAGTATATCCTACAGTAATTTCAGATGATTAAGTCTTCAGAAGCATAATATCAGTTCCTTTATACACAATGTACATAAGTTTTTAAACTTTACCTTTCCTTAAATCATATTTAAGGGTGGGTCACCACTTTGGTGTCCATTTTTATTCAACATAATGAATGCCTAATTCATTATGTGTTAGGAGGAAAGGCCAAATACTCCAACAGTGATGTTGTACCCTACATGTGTACCAATATATCTAATCACAATAAGGACATTTGATCTACATAAAAAAAATCAGTCATTCTACACTATGTAAGTAACGATAAATGGTGTCCACTAAATGGTGTAACTAACGTAAGTATAAGGCTACATGGGTAGAAAAGTAAATAATAGCTGATTGGTTTTGAACAGCACATTACTTTCTGAGGAATATCTAGCAGTTTAAAATATTTACTGTGATATCCAGAGCACTAGGAGTACAAATGCCATGCATGTGATTTAACGTTAGTTACAGCTGGACACCAAAGTTGCATTAGTTACAATGTGCACTTTGTATAATACGATAGTTAATATCTACAAGCGACAACTTCCCATTGGAATATTGGTGTTAATTAGTTAAAATGGGTCCCTATGGTATTATGGAGAACAACAATTTAATATCAGTTTTGGGCTCAATAATAATATAAAGTTATGTAAATGAAGGCCTCTGTGGTGTCCACATGTAACTTACGTAACATTTTGATACAGAGAATGTCAAAAGAGGTCCATATAAGATTGTCACAGGAATATAATTATTAATGGATGAATTTCTCTCTGAGGTACTTACTGTGAGAAACTGTTGTCATTAAATTTTCAATTGATCTGCTATTAAAATGGTTTAACAATTAAATCTCTCATTTTATTTAACGTTAGTTACGGTGTCCACTTGTTAAATTTGCGACAAAATATTATATAAAAAAGAAATCGTCAAAATTTTACATTTTCAGCAATAAATAGCTTATATTGCAATAAAGAAACTATAATTATCTCCATTTCTGCCAATTATGGTCTGGTAACAAGCAGGAAGTGGACACCATGTAACTAACGTTAACTTTCTCTTTATCACCAACATAAAGCTGCTAATAAAGGAAAGATGCTTTAAAACTTATCTTCTCATTATTATTTTCTACTGAGGGAAGGCCGGTCAAGCATTACGAAAGGGAAACAAAATAAATACAACCAATTTTATTTTTGATCCCCATGTCCCTATTTTATTCTCCAGTATTGTGTCCTTACACAAATATGAAAAATTAAGAATAGTTTTTGAAAAAAGCCAGTTTTCTCCAGGAGCCACGATTTTAAAGGATGCTTTAGACTGTCAGTCCCTACCAATTCAGTAAGGTATTTCATGATAATTTTATCATTTCGTTTTTTGATGTTTGCAAATGTTGTATTTTTCCTTGAAGTTGACATTCAATTCTCAGTGCTCTTCCAGTTACACCAAAAGTAAAGGTCATGGCTTTGTGTCCAGGAATAAAAAAATATTGCCTGAGGCAATGTTAACCTGATTACAAAAATGAGAACTCAGGTCGTGACCTTCTGGTAGCCCCGGAAGGAAAGGTCGAGCGACTTCACGATCTATCTGATTACCAAGTATGAACATGATTGATGATTTCATTCATGAGTAATAAGTGAAAGAACTTGTCACTTTTTCAACTAAAATCACTTGTAATTTGATATATGACGACATAATCATGAAATCAGAGTAATATGCACAACTTGAGATCAGGGTTGATTTTTTGTTCAATATTTTAAGTTTATACCATGTACCCTCCAGAAGAAAGCAGCTGAGATTTATGGTCCTGAAAAAAAAAATGACAAAAGAAAACGGTTTCAAAATGGTGATCGAGTTGAGAACGAGCCAGTATTTAAAGGAATATCGTTTTTATTCCAAATACGCTTGCAGATTCAGGGATGTCACTTTTCAGGCTATAGTCAGAACTCGGGCTTTGTCATGTTTTGGAGAAAACAAAATCAGGCATTCCATTTTTTCCACGTGTGTGTAGCACACACAGAAAGAATTGTGCATGCGAAGCTCCATGGCAATCACCATGCTAAATGTAGCTCCATACACAAATGTATAAATAAAATTGTATTAGTTCGAAGTAGACAAACAATATATATGTACACGTGATATTGCAATGCATGTGTTTATGGTGTATTGCAGTTGGCCGTCTTTCACGTGTCAAATTTTTCAGGCCCTAGTGCAAAAACCCACTGGCATCCTTGGCAGATTGCTTTAAACCATACATATAATCATTCTTAACACCAGTCAGAGTTGTTTGCGTATTCGCACAGCCTGAGATTCATGAAGGAATGCACACGCAACCTGTGTTGAGGGATATGACAAAATAGAGGTACATGTACGTTCCAATGTTTTCAAACAGCTGTGCGAATTCACAACACGCTGCACAGGACTGCCACAGGATTTTGCAGGATTCAGGCTTGAGGCTATATGCCATTTTACCACGAGGCCACTTGGAGGATTTTGCAGGATTGAGGCTACATCCTAGCAAAAAGGCCTAGGGAGTTAGGGTTAAAGGTTTTCCACAATAACATTTAAAAGCCACTTTGGTCTGCATATTATTTATGTTATGTCACATTTTTTTAAAATCAGACAAAATTTTACTTAAAATAAATAGTACTCCATAAACGTGTTAAAATTAGCACAACTTTCAGTTCATTTTTTAAAACCTTTGCAAAATGTGTTCCACTCTTCCACACCCACTGAAAACAATGAACAAGTCTTCTAAGATTGGATTGGTCAAGCTGTTGCAGCACACAATGCATAGTAATGATGTTGCATATGCACTGATGAATAAATTGCTGGGGGGTACTCGTTGCAGATTGATCAAGACGGATTGAAATTACATACATGCACATGTTCTGCGTATGTACATTGTATGCGTACTGTAGACACCGTGCACGCACTGTTAAAGATGTTAGTGATGCAATTCAGGGCTGATTGTTGTGGAAGCAGCTGTTGAGGATATCAAAATATAAAAAGTCTGACTTGAGCAAAGTCATGCAATAACTCCTGAGCATGGCCTGATAGTACTCAGCACTTTGGCACTGGGGCATAAACTAATGTACTATCAAACAAATCAAGTTGAATTAATGGTTTCCCCACTGACAATATGTGAATATACATGTACACCTGGGAAACAGTCAGCCAAATGTCATTTTACAATGTTTGCATCCAACCGTTCTTAAGCAAACCTTCAGAAAGACTTATTGCCCTACAAAGCCTACAGTTCCATATCATCATCATCATCCACTAAATCAAACAACTGAGTTGCATCTGTTGAACTCGAATCATTTTTCCAGTCGGTCTTGTCATGAGAAGTATCTGCTGTGTGTTTGTTGGCGGTATCATTGAGACCATGTACTTGACCGGCAGAAGGGTTGATGGTGTCATTTGACTGGCCATCAGATCTATCTTTGGAAATCAAGTCTTGAGAGGCTGATGGGTTGATGACATCAGAAATAAATGAGGATGGTGGTTTCCACAGGACAATCTGGTGGCAGATATTGGACCTGTCATGAAGAAAAAAACAAGTAAATGCTTGGACAGCACACAGTGAAACTGTAACGCGTGTATTTCTAGGGAGTCATGACTGTGGTAAAGTCACTGTGGTAGAGAACACAAGAGATGATTCAACATCATTGGTATTTCATTGTACATTGCCTCGCGATAGAGTCCAGAATATAAATATCTCAAAACCATGGTAAACATGTTTGCACTCTATAAAATAGCTGAAACTCATCAGATTGGTCCTATGTCCAGTAACTGAACACTCTACAAGCTTGATAAATTGGGTCCCAAATCGCGAGAAATATGGATGTATTGATATATATGTAAAATCTTCTTTTCCTTAACTTAATGCATTCACAGCATCTGTGCAGCATTATCTTTGATTATGTGTATTGTGTGCACTTTTAATTAAAAACCAAAAATTATCATACAAAAACATATGCTATAAGGCCACCAAATGATGGACAAATTTCAAACTCAATATGGGACCAAAGCTTCTCACATGTCCTGTGTGGATGTAGTGAACATGACAATTTTGATTTGGAGACTTAAAGCTACAGTCCATCATTTGCAGCTATCCAAAAAGTAACTGAGCGTCCGAGAACATGTCTTGGACGCTGAATTCAGGTCCAATTCAAAACATGATTCAGCAACTTTTGATTTGAAATCGAGATCTTAAAATGCTGTTTTTCTCGGAATAAACAGCTGAAGCTGAGCTGAAACTTCATCAGGTTAGTTGTTCAGCATACTTCTTTAGATTTTGAGCATGTTTGCTGCTTCAAACAAAATGCACGAATTACAAATGATGGACTATACCTTTAAATATCCTTCAAGTTTATTGTGGGAATTCCATGGTAACTTGTGTTACATTTTAAAGGGGGTCTTATTTGATATCAAAAGTCAAAGCACTTAACGTGGGCTTTTCTCTCAGAACTACAAACACTACAAAAAAAGATGCCAACAAATTACGTTGGTTTGGCAATAACTTTTTATCAATAACTGGCTATACAAAATACCAGGACATAGTAAAAATTTAAATAACCGGCATTTGAAAGATGACTCCTCTGTGCACTATTGGCAGAATCTCAAGTGCCCTCATGTCGTTAGGTACGCTATGTACATGTATGTACCGTAATTTTCGGAATATAAGCCGCGGCTTATACGTTGAATTTGCCCATGAAAATGTTTACTGCAGCTTATACACAGGGCGGCTTATACGCAGAGCCTTGAAGAATAAAAATGACATTTACATGTGTATTTAATGCACTAGTACAAGAAGAGATGTGTTGCTGACATAATTATCAATTAAGAAAGTCATTAACAAACCGAAAGCACGTCCCACAAAAAGATACCGAGCGGTAAAAAGTATGGTTAGTGAAAGCTGTCCCTTGGACATCGACAACCGGCCGTACGTGATGCTGCCTATGCTGCATGCATGCTGCATGGATTCCCCATGGACCACACCATTTGTGGTAATAAAGGGGTGCACTTTCCTGGGAACAATAATTACCAATATTTCCCCAGTTTAAAAAAAGGAAAAAGACAACTAATACTTTTTATGGAGTTTGAAACATATTTTTATTTGATAATCAGTTGTTAAACGTCACAATATAATTTTTTTTCTTGAAATGTATTCAAGAAACGATGTAAAACTCAAAGCAGGGGTGAAACCACCCCTACGAAATTAATGGATTCGTCCATAAAATCTCGGCATCGTGTTGACTGTTTTCGAAGAAAGTTACGATCCAAACTTGAAGTTTTGACGTTACTACTCGTTAGTAATCACAACAATTTGAAGTTTTGCTGTAAAAACGGACTTGTTTATCCTTTAGGACAAAACAACTCAGCGTCTGTTGCCACAAAGCAGGATTTGTAGCGCTCCACAACATGCGCTCCACACATGGTGGGTTGCATACTCTCTAAAGTGCTGGGGGAAAATAATGTCATTCGCCGGCACAGGCTCACTGACGATCCAGCCGGCAGCAATTCCCGTTTTTTATTTCTCATCATCAATTTCCATATTTGTTTGTAAGAGTAATCGACTGTAAATGATTTGACATAACATTTGTGGCCCTTTTATAGCTTTCGTAGTGCAAATGGAACTGGTTCAGAGCATTTTGATTAGAATTTGGAGGCCTTACGAAATTGAACCGCTGCGGTTGCGGGTGCGGCTTATACGCCGATGCGGCTTATACGCCGACTTCAAATCTTAATTTGCAGATTTTTGCGTGCTGCGGCTTATACGCCGCGCGGCATATATTCCGAAAATTAGGGTACATGTACTTTCCCTCGACAAAGCCAGCAATCTGGCACTCCCTGTGACCTATGGGTTCTATGCACCACAGATACCATGTGCTGCACTTTGCGACGGTTGAAAATGAACAGCATTTTTGTCCCAGCACCAATGGACTTGAAACATTGAACATCTCAGTTGACAAATATCTGCCAGTAGCCCCTTATCAGGCCATTTGTAACAAATGCAAATGATCATATTATTCTCTTGAGGGCGCTAGCCATTCCCTTAGATTTATTTCCAAAAGTACTTTTTGGCCCACTGGTCATTATACTTACAGGAGTGCAAGTGAACACATACGCAAGAGTGGGAAGGTGGGTGGTTCACTCTACGCGGAATTATTCACTATTACTAGTAGTAGAATCTCCCAACACTTCTGTGGGGGGGGGGGGGGGGGTGCTACTGCACTCATCTTGCCCGTAGAGCATTACTATATGCAGGGTAGCACCATTGCAGGCAGGTGGGTTTGAGCGTACAATATTATAGTGTCCGAAGAGAAAGGCGCGACGCAAGTAAGCGAGAGCAGTGCTGCAACTGATCCACCAAGTTCAGTTCGGTTTGGTTCATTTGCGATTCGATTTTTTTTCCCGAACTTCGGTTCGGTTCGGCTTCAGAAGTGCACACATAATGTACTTGTCCATTCCATGTATTGGGCTACAATGAAAAGCAGGCCAGGCCGTTAATTCCCCTGTTCGAACAAACACGTGTGTACCGCACACCTCTGACCAAATAGGCACTGCAATTTCCACATGCTATTCAACACAAGTTGAAGGATGAATCTTATTTTTGTTGTGTAAACAAAATTCCGTTATAATTTGACTTGATGACGTTGAGAAATGAACATCGTAAATTGCTACTTGCGTTACCTATCGCAGCCCTATCCGGCCCGGCAACTATGATAAAATTGGCGATCGTGTAGTGTAGGGCCCGGTTCCTAACTTAAGGGAACAAATCCACTTTAAAATTATTAGACAGACCAAACTAGTTGGTTCTCAATAAACAGGTATGTCATAGATAGAGAGCAGGGTTTTGAGGTTTTTTGAGGGAAATTTGGGGGTAAAATGACGATGACAGCGCGGCGACACAACTTAACAATAACACGTAATAAAAAACATTTTTGACTATAATTTGATCAAAACAAAACAGGGGCCCTACGTACGCTACACGATCGCCCTAACATTTTCCCACACGTGCTGACGGTTTTCCCGACGAGTTCCGTCCCGTCCGAGCATGCCCTGATGAGCACTAAAAATGCTTCGTGGCAATAATTGCTGATTAGTTTTGTTCTAAGAACAAACAGGATCTTTTACTGTGCCAAACTTATGAAATCATAATTATTTTTAGCAACAAGCCAACCGTAAAAAAATAATAACTTTTCGATTTGCGACTCCATGATGAATTTTCATTCTACAGAAGGATCCATTTCGTAAAGGGGTGTTTCACCCTCTTTTGGGAGATTACATCGATTTTTTTTATTCATTCTTTACGAAAAAAAAATATATTGCGAAAATTACGAACTTATTGTGAACATGGGAAAGGTTTCAGACTCCATAAAAAGTTGTTTTTTTCCCATTAAATTCTGATACGGTGAAAAAAACTGAAAATGCTGGTAAATTTTCCAGAGGAAAGCACACCCTTCACCGCAATTGGTTTGGTCCAAGCGTACTACGTCATGCTGGAACATGGCGCAGGGCCGGATACTGACCACGCTGGATGAATGCAAAGAGCACGCTTTTCATTGAGAAAATCGCAAGGCGCGTACGTTGTATGTCTGGCTAGAACACAGCAAATAATGAAGATGAATGCGGTGACTTGTCAACACAGTAAATTCAATCATCCGTGCATTTTATTTTTGCCCTTTCATTGCAAGCATTAGCATTCCTAGCGCTATCAACAAATACTTGCCGAACTCTTCCTAACTGACATTTGGGTTCGGTTCGGTTCGGGTTCGGTTCGGAAGGCCAAGTTCGCCTATTTTTAGTTCGGTTCGGTGGTTCGGCTGCAGCACTAAGTGAAAGCCCTAAATCAACAGCTTTCTGCCATGTCCTTTGTAACCCAAGGTACCTATAAAAAAACTTCATGTCAAACCAAAAGATATTTATTCTGTTGATCCCTTTTGTGTAGTTTAGTCACTTTAGTTCAAGGGATCTTCTGTGAGAAAAATCCTCTCTATAAATGCTTTGACTTTATTGAATAACAGTATAGAGTTGACGGAAGACCACCGTTAAGTGTAACGTGAGTTAGCATGGAATTGCCCATGGTTATGATTGTGAACTTACATAGACTTGACAACAGAGTCTGGTAAGAATGCTTCTTGCTGTCTCAAAGCTGTCTTGAGCTCTGCACTAACATGAATCCGACAGTGGTCCTTGCTAGTATCATCTCCTGTAGTACCGATGTCACACTCACTTTCCACGTCTGATTCTGAATCAGACAACCTGCAGTGAAACAGAAGAGACTTCAAAGTATAGGTTTTGCCCTTCACCAACGTTTAAACACTGTATACTCAGTGTGTTACCTCCCAAATGAAAGTTGGAAAAAATCACTCGGGTGGGACTCGAACCAATGACCTCCTGCTTTCTAGTGCAGATGTCTTACCACTCGACCACCGAGCTAACGGGATCGGTTGGCTGGTTCGAATCTGATGTACATAGCAGCGGGTACCGCGTAAACTATTATAAGATGGAATTTTGCGTCGGGGTGATATAAATCAAAGTATAGGTTTTGCCCTTCACCGACGTTTAAACACTGTATACTCAGTGTGTTACCTCCAGAGTGAAAGTTGGAACAAAATCACTCGGGTGGGACTCGAACCAACGACCTCCTGCTTTCTAGTGCAGATGTCTTACCACTTGACCACCAAGCTAACAGATCAGTTGGCTGGTTCGAATCTGATTCTGGTCACCAAAAATTGTGACTCGAGTCGGACTCGAGTCGAGTCATTGACTCGAGTCATTACAACTCTGGTAGCAATCGCAAGTAAGGTTTGTGGTGATGACTTAAACCTGGGATTTCCCTAGCCCGAGTAACTTGGACTCTAATTATCACCTTTTTTTAAACCCAGGACATGGTCTTGCAATAGTAGGGTTCAAGCTGAATGGCAGCCATGGTCTGACACATAACTAACGACCAAACAAAACATCAGATTTAACCCTCAAAATGGCCTTGGTATTACTAGAGACGCCACCTAAGATACGAGTGGAATTGATGATTAAGATCGAGGAATTAAGGTTTACATACGATCTGCATGAAAAGTGAAATTTCCCGTTCAATTCCGTAGGCTCCCTAGCCCATGTTATTGTTGTTGTGATCATGGGAACACACAATGCATGGCGAACTCATGCATGTGTATAGGTATGAGTGTTCCTATTCCACCTCAGTATATATCTTGACTGCTGGCCTGGATAAAGCAGCGCCCGACTTCCCTAGACAGTGTCCTGCAGGGTGCAATGAACGTTCATGGTATGCATTGGAAATAGCTTTGCAACAGAATGGGCTTTCATTCATATTTAATCCCAGACAGACAAACCAGATCTTTGGAATGATTTATTTCAGCAGTTATGATCGTCCTCAACCAGTTCACGTCGGATGACGTGTATACTCGCAAAGGTTTTGCGGTATTAGAAACGAATGACAGATAAACACGCAACGTGTGAGGCTGGAAAGATCTGTCAGCGAAGAAAACAAGAAAAGATATGTACCCGAAAACATATTTTGGGGCAGACAGTCGATGTTAGCTCTCCGCGGTAAAAGAAGTTAAGACTCTAATTCCCGTGGATTAGCCTTGAAACTTGTTTGTCAATACAATACCCCTGGGAGCAAATAACAACCGTCCACCCTCAAGCCATGTTATGTTTGTATAATTGTGTGCCTTCTAATTCTACCTGCTTTCAATTTCTTCTAGTTGTCTCTTGGTGTGTATCTTAGCTTGCAGCCATCGCTCCTGTAAGGAAGCCATCTTGTTTTCATTTGTGATGCTTAGGTTGCTCATCCTAGCAGCCATTTTCTCTTCACTAAGAAATTGCTTACGTGATGGCAAGTAACAACTGTGTAAATGAGAGGGCAATGATACAGAGATTAGGCATTACCATTGGTCAAGGCATTCGTCATTATTCGTCCGTACGCTGCGGTTAACAATCGGCGGCATATCCTCGTTATGCAGTGCATTAAAAATACAACTTGAACAGCGACCTCGTGCGGCCACTATTTTATGCAAATCATTTGGATCCAGACTAACGCTTTGGTCCAATTATCCTCGAAAGCTTATGCTTTTCTTTATCTTGCACTATATTTTCAGCGCATGACCTCATTATGCGAATACAGATACCGGTAAGTGTAGGCGGGGCTAATATGTGGAGCGTCCAATCACACCTTGGTTAAACCCCAACGTCATCAAACTATTTGCAGCTATTTGCTTTTGCAGACGTGTCAGAAACCACTTTTTTTGTGCATTGGTGTTGTGTGTAATGTGAGACACACAACGTATATGTATTACATGTATAGGCTATAAGCATATAGCACCACCCCCAAAACCTCACATGGAGGATTGGACCAAGGCGTTCGTCTGGATCCAAATGATTTGCATAAAATAGTGGCCGCATGAGGTCACTGTTCACGCTTTAATGCACTGCATAACGATGATGTGCCGCCGATCGTTTACCCACGTACGGACGAATAATGACAAACGCCTTGACCAAGGCTAATTAGGCATTACATGTAGATTAATAACAAAGCCATCTTCTATTCAGCTTATAATGCATTTTTATATTACAATGAATGAAAGGAAATTGTCCGATATAAACCTTAAATCCAGGAATCCAATTTTCAATGACCCTTTTATATTATCTTTTGGGGCCTGGATGTGGATAATGGCCCGAGCCAAATATCTTTTGGTCAATAAGTAGAAAATAATCAAACATTTTAAAGTTCCAATGATTTTGTTCAACAATTTACTCCATGTTTTGTGAAACACCACTCTAGCTTTATTTATGGTATGTGCCTCTTGCGATTTGTACTAAAAATCTACTTCTGGTTTGATGATGTCATCAGTTGGAAATGGTGGTGGGGTTAGGGTTAGGTTGTTTTTTTTAATTTGGTTTGAATTCTAGTTTCCTGTTTGAATTCTGCTAACCGGTTATTTGAAACCGACATCAAATAAATAGTTCTTTTTGGTACACAAGTTGAAGACTACAATTGGAATGTTCCCCAATATGCCCATGTAGCGTGTGTATGTGTCTGCATACTGCTGCAGACCAAGCAAGATGCCCGACTTGGGCCAAGTCTAACATGTTCACTGTTTGACCCATTTCCAAAATGTTGGTTACGACTCTTCGATTTTTTGCCTCAGCTTTCAATACAATACATCCAGTGAGGTCCCATCAAAATAAGGTGTTTCCGTATTTACAAAGTTTTTTCCCAAGGAAACAAACCATTTCATTTATAGGGCTGTCCACTTTCGATTTAGTATTCAACTATTCAAAACTGCCCGGATTATTCAAATATTTGAAACTTGGCGGTCAACTTTAAACATGCCAGATGCAACTACATGCCACACCCATCAAAATGTTGCATGCAAAGCACGCCGGTGAAAACTTGAATGTGGCGATGAATGTTATGGGCCGCAGGAGTGTTTTGCGGTAAGTACATGTGTTTTGGCCAGGTAAAGTGAATCCAATACTAATGGAAGTTGACCTTATTCATCACCTGGGAAATACATTTTAGCCCTAACTCCCTAGGCTTTTTTGCTAGGATGTAGCCTCAATTCTGCAAAATCCTCCAATTGGCCTCCTGGAAAAATGTGATACGATCAAGCTAAATGAGTCGTTTGTCGGGAATTTCATTTGGAGATTCAGGCCAAAATAGGACCACTTCATCACATCACTTCATCAGATTTCTTGTGTTCCAACTTCCATCATTTTTTTAACTAAAGATGGTATCAGCATGCGGCTTTCACAGCAGTAATGCTGAGATTCTGCTCTTTTCAAATTTGTAAAACAAAAAAAATTGACCAGGGTCGACAAACGACTCATTTAGCTTGACCGCATCACAAATAGCATATAGCCTCAATCCTGCAAAATCCTGCGGCAGTGACTGTCAACAGGTTGAGGCCTGGCCAGTGACATCTTGGAGCAGTGTGTAGGATTTCAAGCATAAGGCCAAAAAAAAAAAAAAAAGTTCTGCTTCCAGTTTCCCTACCTACCCTATTCTGACAGCCCCTACCCTAATTTTTTTATAGGAAAAATGAGAAGAAAAAAAAACCACCCAAAACCATCACTTTATACCTTTTACCCTTGACTACACGCAGACGCCTCCATATGATCGTACACACACAAAAATTGGCAAAAAAAGAAGAGCTCCCTACCTACCTACCCTATTTTCGAATGCCATGTAATCGGAAGCAGAACTCTTTTTTTTGGGGGGGGGGCATAATCCAGGCATATACTTATCCGTGGCTGAGCAAAAACAACACAAGGTCCGGCCCAAGACCTTGACAAAATGCATCCTACGCAATCAGTAACACACTTTTACCATGTAACCTCAATCCTTCAAATTCCTCCACTTTGGCAAAGAGGGTTTTGAAGGATTCAGGGCGGTTAGGGTTAGGGCATCAATTTTATGCTGACATTTTAGGATCATGAAGGTTTCAATTGATAATTATAAGGATTGACATTGCAGGAATAAGCAAACATTTGAAACTCATTTTTGAAGAGAGGCAGAGCAGAAGCCACTATGTCAAACAGTTGACTTTCATGTCTTTTGCTCTCATAGTCTCTTGAAATCTGTTTACCTTTCTTCCTCAACAAACTGCTGGCTTCTCTTGCCATGCAACCGCTTTCTAGATTTTACGTTTCCTCCACTGTCGCCTTCACTGTCTCTTGATTTCCTTGTATTTGTATTATAAAAAAATTGAAAAACAAAATTAAAATGTTAGGTAAACTTTGAATCTGTTTGGGATAAATCTTCCAATGTCATTATACCAGTGATTCCCCTGAGAGGTTTATCAGTGCAATTCATGCATGATCTCTTTGGGCTTGAAAGTGGCTTTGAGGGACAGTTCATACTCATAGAGGTATGTTGTCTGAAACATTCATTAAAAAACAGTGCTGGCACATACAAAATGTGGCAGTCATTCAATCTGTACTTTAAGGCCAAATGAAAAAAAAAACAGAAGGGAGCTAGGAGGCTCTTTTCCCCCCTCAAAAATGGCCACCCGACTGGGCTATTTTTGAAGATGGCCGCCAGCTTTTTTTAAATAGCTACCACATGTACTCAGGTAATGACATACCAGCTTTATGTGGGCTAGATGCAACAGACAAAGAGACCAAAATGATGTCACTCTTTAAAATTTATCATTTTTTTTGTTAACAAAAAAGAGGAGGCAGCCTCCAAAAAGGAAGTGGGCACGACCGCTAAACATTTTTTTTTACTTGGCCTAAGGTGAGAATTATTAGTATGTCATTTGAAAACAGCTACTGTTTTTGTTGAGATTTCCAACCCCCCCCCTCCCAATGGCAGAATTTCATATTCATGCCACAGCTCTAATTTCTACTTACTGCTTACTACTTACGGTTTAATGGGTAATTTATTTAGGCATAACCTTTGTGACCCCATATCCTATATTTGTTCTCTTCTATCTGATGGAAATGATTCTATCCACTTAAGAATCTTCCCATTGTAGTCATATGCTTGGAGTTTGGATTTCAATCTCCGTGTGGTGCCAAGTCAAATGCCTTATGGTAGTCCAAAAAAATGATATCTACAACATCATCATCATCAAGGTATGTTGTGATGTCCTCCAAAGTTGGAGGTTTGTCAGACCCAATTTACCTTGCATTTCAATGAGATTTGGATGTCTGAATGTGAAAGTTTTATTAACCCTAACTCCTGGGGCTCTTTTACTAGAAAGTATCCTGAATCTGCCGAAATCCACCAATTTTTTCAAGCAAAAAATGCTGGTATCCTGAGTCCATCAGAATCCTCCAGTGTAGATACTGGAGGTATCCTGAATCCGCCAGAATCCACCAGCAAAAGTCTCGATGGATTCTGGCGGATTCAGGATACCATTGTGGCATAGAAAAATACAGCATGTTTTTCCATAGAGTCTTCAAAATCCATCACCTAAATTTCTGGTGGATTTTGACGGATTCAGGATACCATGCTCGCATGAAAATTGTGATGTGTGATGTTGCGTAGGATCCATCAAAATACACCAATGCATGGTTCAACTGCTGGTGGATATGATGTTGGTTGTTTTTCCTTTCAACTTGGGCTTTGGGTAACTATGTATACTATGATGTTAAATGCATTGTCTGGAAGGGCTATTTCAATGAGCCATTGTCCGACCCCAGCATTGCTTTGTCTGGATGGGTTATGTACATAATCCATTGTATATGCTGAGGCCTAATAAGCCGCAGTCACAAGCTCCCAACCACCTAGTACATACATTTTTGTACAGCATGTGACAGACCTGGCAGGGCTACAAGCAGTATTTACTTGACCGCAAACATAGCCAAAGAGTTATTCTGTTGAGATCCTGAATCCACCAAAGTTCCCCAACAGCTCAATATGGAGGTATCCTGAATCCATCAAAATCCTGCAGTTCCACTAGGCTTACAATCCTGAATCCATCAAAATCCCCCAGTTTGTGCAATATGGAGGTATCCTGAATCTGCCAAAATCCCCCAAAACAGGGGGGTGGGAGTTTGATGGATCGAGGTACGTAGGAATAATCTTCAAAAGAAATTGGCAAAGTTAAAAGTGTGAAAATACATTAACTTATTTACACATGCAATTTATATGTGTTACATGTCGGTATCGGACAATGTACATGTAGTAGTATACAAATAACGAATGTTTGTGAGTGCGATGGTAAGAATAATTTCATAAGGTGACAGATTGAATGTTCTATTCCACGAGGCGAAGCCGAGTGGAATAGAACATTCAATCTGTCACCGAATGAAATTATTCTTTCCATCGCACGAACGTAAAACATTCGTTATTTGTTTTATACAACACCAGAATAAATTCTCGTCATTTGATTGGTAAATTATAAACTACAATTTATTTTGATTTTAAAGATGTTGAACTACCCCTTCACGAAAATGTTTGAACCCAACGCTGTAGCGCTGGCTCTTTGGAACAATACGCGCTACGCTGAACGCGCACACCAGCATGCATTTTGCACGCAAATACCGCGTCATGGAACAAGCGCAAAGTGAAATGGTATAACGCATGGGTATAACGCATGGTCGCACCGTGCATTATACCGAATAATAATATGTCACGTGATCTACAATTCACCAATCAGATGACGGGGATTTATTCAGGTGTTGTATAAATTAAACTAACTTTTACAACCATTATTTTTTAAATGGACATGAATACCCTACTATACTGTGCCCATTTTATAATACACAAGAACAAAATTTCAACTCAATAGTTATGTATTTTAGGCCTTTTTTTTTAACCCTAAACTGCCCAAATCCTCAAAAATCCTCTTTGCAAAATGGAGCATTTTGCAGGATTGAGGCTACATGGCAAAAGTGTGTTGCTGATTTTGGAGGATGCACTGTGTCAGGGTCTTGGGCCGGATCTTGTGTTGTTTATGGTCAGCCGTGCATAAATGTAGGCCTACATTATACTTGAAATCCTCCATACTGTTCCAGGATGTCACTGGCTCTGCCTCAACAAACTGACAGTGACTGACGGAGAAATTTGCAAGATTGAGGCAGTGGTCATCCCTCCAAGGACCACATTAAAAAAATAACGGAGGATTCTGCAGGATTGAGGTTACATCCTGGCAAAAACCAAGTCCCCTGGCAAAAATGCCAGGGGACTTGGTTAGGGTGAATGAGCGGTCCCATATTTAATAATTTTACAAGAATTTCTTAAGGACTACACTATTTTTTTTAAATTTAATGTCAGTTTCAGAAACTCTAATTTATCATGTACTGTCATGTATCCTGCATTTCTAGCTTAAAACAAGTAATTTAAAACATGTTATGTATATGTATAGGGCTTAATCCGAGTTATTTAAAATAAAAATGGTTCAATCAAATGTTTACTCAATCATTGCTCATTAAATCAGTATTGTATTGTATTGGTAAAGTGATGTACATGTACATATTTGGAAACCTTACCTTCCTGAATTCATGTCATGTGATCTAGCATGATGTCTTGTGAGCAGACCTTGACTGGCACCTGGTAGCAACATACTGCATCCAGATGCTGTCAGCTCATCATGCTCAGCAGCATGTGGCTGCAGGGCTACATGGAAGTTACTCATTCTGTGTGAGCCACTATCAGTACATCTTGCCTTTACATCATGGCAAGTCTGCCCAATTTGACCTGAAGACATACACTTCTGGGAAAAAGACATCAATTTTTGAGAATGCGGATGCCCATTTACGGGTTGGTGAATGTTTGTAACCTCAAGTTGAAGTCTTGATTGGTCTTCACTGAAAATCAGTTTGTGAGAACATCCTCCAAGTGTGGGTTGGTTGTAGCTTTCACTTTGTACAGACTCTGGTTTAAATCCACTACAGATAGGCCGCATGTCTTTATTTTGTAAAGCTGAACCCTGTGCCAAATACACTACCAGAGTTCAAGGAATGAGGCACCTGTTCAAAGCTGTGTTGTACACGGGGTGACTGCTTCACACCAACTGGCAGATCCTGCCAAGGCACAGCAGTTTGTTGAGTAATGAATAAATCTCTAGCTTGCAGCGGCTGGCTTGGACCCTGGCAATTGTTCACAACGCTGTCATGATGGCTTTTCCCTGCGTTTGGCCTGGGTCTGTTGACTATGACACTGATGCATGTTTGTATTAATCTGTAATGATTAAGAAGAGGGGAAAAAAATGACAATCAGGCTTTTTCTAAAGTTTAAACACTTCGTTCACATTTGATGAGCAATTCATATTGCACTAGACTGCCAACTTGTGTCCACAATTTGGAAATATAGTTTACAGTCAAGTCAGACCCAGACAACCTTGGGTCCAGACCAACTCCAACCCACACTAACATGATGCATACCAAGTTTGCACTTCATCGTCTTGCGGGGTGACGTGGTCCAATGGTTACGGTGTTCGACTCATATGCAGGGTCATTCTTCAGTACGGTAAGTGTCTACTCTGGGCGTCTGGAAAATTTTGAAACTTTTTTTTTCAAATGTTGAATTTCTTTCATGGGATGTGATCATTATGTTGTACAGCAACTATAATTAGCGTACGGCGCAATCTTTAGGGGAGTTTTGACCATTTATCAACATTCACTTGTCAGCGTTGTAGCATAGGAAAAATGCAAGTGTCATATCCATCACACCTTTTGCGATGGCAATGACAATATTTGAATAAATGTGACGCCGAGTAAATTCTAATGAGAGCTTTTAAAGTATGAACATAATAAAATAAATGGTGGATTTTATTACCATAAGGCAAAATTAAAAAAAAACATGTTTAGTGGTCCTGCCTTTTTTTAAATAAAGGAAGCGGGAGGCCCCCTTTTTCTTCCCCTCCAAAATGGTTGCCCGACCGGGCTATTTTTCAAGATGGCCGCAAGTTTGTTTTTTTCTAAATGGCTGCCATTGGACTCAGGAAATGACATACCAGCTTTATATGGGCTGGGTGCAACAGATAAAGAGGCCAAAATGATGTCACTGTTGAAAATGTATTATTATTTTCGATTTAAAAAAAGAATGAAAAAAAAAGGAAGCGGGCGGGGACGCAGAACATGGGTTTTTTTTATTTCGTCTAAAGAAAATTTCAAGAAATCATCTCCGTCACGGTGAAATGTGACTGAGCATGACTGTGACAGAGCTGACAAAATTACAAATCAAACTTTTTCGTGCCATCTACAGTTTGTTTGAAGCATGAATATCACATGTGTTTGGAAGTTTACACAATTCTGATCGTATTCATGAATATTTTTTTAGCATAATATAAATAAGGCAAAAAAACGTAAGCGTTCGGATGACGCAGAATAAAGGTATGCACCTGTAATTTAGCTCAAATCCTGCTTTTCATGGGTTTTCTTCACAATACCTGGAGAAAATTTGAACACAATGCACTGTCGTATCTCACGTTATACAAAGACCGAAGCAGTGTTTTTATTTGATTTTATCAACTATTGAGGGCGCTGCATAAGTTCGTGACAGTATCTGACATAAATCCTCGGGACAAACATATTCCAACATAAACGATAAAATTCAGGACTTAATTGGTGTATAATCTGATAATGAAACATTACAAAAAACAGGTCCGACGCCTCATAAGTCCAAAATTTCGGACTTGAAGCATTGGACTTATGACGCGCCAGACTTATGAGTCCAACGCCGCATAAGTCCAACGCCTCAGAGCTCCGACACCTCATACTGTAAGTTCGAAACAGCGTTTGTCCATTGTCGGATTTATGAGGCGTCGGACTTATGAGGCATCGGACTTATGAGGCATCGGACCTACGAGATGGAATTTATGGATCATAAGTCTGGCAATGCCTCATAAGTCCGAAAGTTTGGACTTATGTAGTCCGAGTAACTTGGACCCAACATATCACCTTTTTAACATTCGGACATGGTCCAGCATTAGTCGTGTTAGTAGGGTCCAAGCAACGGTGCTGCCATCGTGCGACACAATTCTGTCATTGACCCCAAAACCCAACATGTCATTGCCCAACACAACCTCAGATTTCATCCTCGAAACGGCCTCCCAATACTAGATACGCTACCTGAGGTACAAGTAGAGATCGATGATTAAGATCCAGGTTCTAAAGTTTACATACGATTTGGATGAAAAGTGAAATTTCTCGTTCAATTCCAAGAGCTCTCCTCGTGATCGTGAACATGTTAAATTTCTGAGTCGTTTGAACATCGCGATGTGGTCGTGCCCAGCGTTCATTCAATGCTCCGAAAATGGGAAACCGAGCGCGATGCATCGATTGTGATAATGAGTAGACTGGATCTCGTTTGTAAACACATGTGCATTTCGAACGATGATGGGGAGTCGGGAACTAGGGCAGCTTGAACTGGTTCCCTTCATGATCAAATCAGTTAGAAATATGAGCGGAACCAGTTCAAGCTAGTTCCCGACTCCACTCCACGACCACATCTTGTTGTTCAAACGAGTCAGAAATTTAACGTGTTCAAGATTGCAAGGAGAGCGCTCAGACATGTCAGAATTGAACGGGAAATTTTACTTTTCATCCAGATCGTAAGTAAACTTTAGTACATCAAATTAGTTTTGCCCTTCACCGATGTATAAACACTGTATACTCAGTGTGCTACCTCCGAGTGAAAGTTGGAAAAAATCTCTTGGGTCGTTTATACATTGGTGAAGGGCAAAACCTAATTTGATTTACATCACCCCGACGCAAATATTCCATCTTATGAAAACTTTAGTACCTCGATCTTAATCATCGATTTCTACTTGTACCTCTGGTGGCATATCTAGTAATTCAGAGGCCGTTTTGGGGGTGAAATCTGATGTTTTTGTTGGGCAATATTGTTTTTTTGGGGTTTTTGGGTCAACATCAGAATTGTGTCGCTGGATGGCACATTTGCTTGGACCCTACTATCGCCAGACCATGTCCGAATGTTAAAAGGCGACAAGTTGGGTCCAAGTTACTTGGACTAGGACTTATGAGGCGTCGGACCCATGAGGCGTCGCGTCGGACTCATGCTACTGGGCAATGGCAGTTTTCTTTATGTGTCAAATACTCCCCCTAGTAGTATTAGGTCAGGGAAACAGTCAATTCTGTAATGACAGCACAGATGAAAATCCCGTAAGGCATTACAGCTGTCGTAACGATGTTGGTCGATTGCATTGCACTAGGGCTATCGGTCAATTGATTAATCGACGCTATCGGTCAATCCCGCTGCCACCTTTCCTTTCTAATTCACGACTATGGTGGGGGATTTTCTTCAGGTAAGTAAAGTCCGAGATATCCTACAGAATCGACCGATTGGGTAAGGTTAATCGACCACTCACACAGATCAACCCATCACAACCAATAACGCTTGCCACTGGCATTTCTTGTTCTATATTGAGGCTAGCTTGACTAACTCCTGCTCATATGTCAAATTCCTGATATGAGCACTGGAGCTGGAGTTACTCAAGCTAAACTTAGGCCAGGAGAATGAAGGTTTTACATTTGCGTCCACCACCCGCACTCCATGGTCTGAGCACAGATCCTACACACAAGGATAAACAACTGTTCTGAGCTCCAGTACAAAATGCACTGAGTGGACTTGTCTTAATTGGTTAATTGAAATAACTCGACAACCAAAGAAGTCAGGAATTATGAAATTTGAGAATTAGAGAGAGAGAAAAATACACTGAACAGGGTTGCAAAGATTTAAAATGTAAAACAGCTTTTTCATTTTTTTCATAAAATGACCCCTACTGACCAGTAGGTGACCACTGGCCAAATTCTGTGAACAAATTTTGGAGGCTTGGTCCAAAGATACAACTGGCCAAGTTTTACATTAATTGGGTCAAGACTCTGGGAGAAGCATTTTGTAAATATTCATTAAATGACCACTACAGGCCATTGGATGACCATTGGCCGGATCTTATGAACATGGCTAGGTAGGGCATGTGTCAAGGTTTAATTTGACCAAATTTGTTTGAAATCGGCTGAATAGTTAAGGAGTTATGGCCATTTTTTCATTGGTCACGTGACCGTTTGCCCGAAGAAAGAAAGAAAGAAAGAAAGAAAGAACTTTAGAAAGAAATTTGGATGATCACAGTACATGTATATCAGCGTGCTTCGCACGGCTGATATAAGAAAACTAATAGTATACACAACCTACGGCGTGCATTTCCTGCACTGACCAAGTGAAACCCAGACTTGGGCAAGTCTACTTGGCTGCAGCTAGCTGGCTGCGCTGATCTGAGCATCACCAAATTTGTACATTTACGATAACGAAACTAGAAATTGGACGACTAGGGCATTATTACATAGTTTCGGCGGATTTCTAATTTTGCTGCAACACTTACACTAATTAGTACTTACAGCAAGGGGGATAAAAAGGCAATTTGTAGAGTTCTTGTTACTCAGACCATGCCCGCACCTCCCCACGGCAGCTGCACACAAATGTCATTGTTTTGCAAAACTATCTGAAGCCAATGCGACATCTCGTGTGGAACAATGAAATTTTTGGCCGGATTAAGCAAACCCACATAATGCATAAGCTTGCGATCTATGATTAGTTAAGAAGGATAGTTTGACGTGTTTTGTTTATAAAAAAAAAAAAAAAACATTGTTTACGTACTCATTTTTCATTGTTTGCCTAGCAATAAGTAGCATGCCTAGGCTAAGCCTAAAGCCTACATGAAGGCCTATGCCTATGGCATGTTTGCCCGGTTCCTTTACTTTACTTTACTTTATTCCACCTCATGGTACAATACAAAAAAATATAAATATAATTCTTCAAAATAAATTAGGTATGTTAAAACAAATAAGATAAGAAATAATGTACTAGTATTAATACCAAGAGATGCAGGGGACCCACAAAAAGCAAGCTTGTCGAGTGCGATGAATTTAACAGAATATTAAAGAAAATTATAATAATGATAGAAAGCCACATTTTTGTATAGGGCTCAAAAAAGACCATGGTGCTATGCGAGAAAAATAGAAACAAACAAATTATATATGGCTTAAAAAGCATTACTAGAAGCACAGAGTAACTTAAATAAATCAAAAGAAAGACTATATACCAACAAGGGATAATAATAAGGCTCACGAGCATGAATATTTGTTGAAAATAGATTGTTTGATCTTAACTTTGAATGTAGAAATGGATGGCGATTTCTTAATAGATTTGGCAAGGGAATTCCAAAGTATAAGGCCTTCAAACTTAACACTTTTCTTTGCAATGGATGTCCTTACTAATGGAAGTCACTGGCCTGTCTAGTTAAATGGGTATGTAAAGTACTGCTACTGTAAAACATTGATGAAATGTATTCTGGAAGATTATTTTTTGTTGATAATAATATAAATCATTTATTTTCATTATCCTATCTTGTAGAGAAAGCGGATCTGTATGGGCAAGGTAGCTAGTATGATTAATAATGCGTAGAGCGTTTTTTTTTGTAGTAACAATAATCGGTTAATTGATTTTTGAGAAGTGTTCCCCCAAGCTAAAATTCCATAATTGATGTAAGACAAAATTAGGGTGTTGTACAGAGATAAGAGAATATACTTAGGGACATAGAACTTGATTCTATTGAGAACGCCGATATTTCTGGAAACAACTTTACATAGATAATCAATCCTATAAGTATAAGGGAACAAAATCCACTTTAAAATTATTAGACCGACCAAACTAGTTGGCTGAATTCTCAATAAACAGCTATGTCATAGATAGAGGGCAGGGTTTTGATTTTTTAGGGAAATTTGGGGGTGAAATGACGATGAGAGCGCGGCGACAACAGGCAACCCGAAAATAAAGATGGCGATCACTGCGCGATGCACCGTCATGACCATGAGTAGCTAGGATGATCCTTAGCGTTATGTTTATGCATAACGCTAGGAAACTCACAATAGCAAAACTGGCAATTTTTTTCAGATACGAAAAGGTTTATAATATATTCAATATTGAAGTATTATACTAATACAGTATGAAGTACAGACCTATAATGCACCAAATGATGAAAAGATGAATAGTAAAACACTGACAACTCACGTTTTTCCAGATAATTTTTGGAGGTCTGTTTTTGTCAACTCACACTGAAGCACACTCAAAATGACTGTCGAGTGTAAACACATGTCACAGGTCAACGCAAGGTACTTTGCATTAAGTAGCACGCATTGTTTACCAGCGCTAAGCAATGGTCGGGTGCGCTTCCACCGCCACTGTTTTCCATGTTGAATATGTATACCAGACGACTGTTACATGTTGCTATTAGTTGCGATAAGTATCACAACACACGTCAGGGCACCACAATCAATATATCAGAATATGACATGAAACAGTAGTATACAATCTGGATGGTATTGTGGGGTTGGGGACACAATCCAAATATCTTGAAGTGACTGCATGGTGGCGATGTTTAAGCCAGCAAGAAAATGTGTATGCATGAGGCAATAAAAAGACAGTCGTATTTGTTGACATGTTTGTAACAAAGGTCTCCTCAGTTTCAGCCAAAATATACGTAAGAAGTGAACATCTCTGGTTTTATTTATCATTCAAGTACTGGAAAAAGTTTAGCAACTATTATTATCCAGGTTTTAAGTCAGTTCTCTCCGTTTTGAGGAATATATTGCAAATGACATGGTTCTGAAAGAGATGTGCAATAGCTAGACCGTGAGCACAAAACTTTCCATGGGGGGACAGAAAAAAACAATAATAACAGCTTTAATTGAATTCAAATTATCGTAGTTCAACGGGTACTGAAGCATAGATTATTTTCTTTTCTCGTCATATGATTATTTCCCCTTTAACCTCTAATATGTTTAATTTAATGCCGTGCAGTGTTTGTTAACTAGTCCGAGTAACTTGGACCCAACTTATCGCCTTTTTAACATTCGGACATGGTCTGGTGATAGTGGGGTCCAACCTAAGACCCCCCAAAAATTGTTCTGCTTCCGATTACATGCCTTTCAAAAATAGGGTTGGTCGGTCGGAAATTTTTTGGGGGGGGCCAATTTTTTTTATGCAGATTGAATGGGGTATTCAATTATATGCGAAGTTTTAGCCTGAACTATTTCCATTGCACTACGAAAGCTATACACAAAATGGCCACGAAAAGTGAATAAAACCTACCTTAATAATT
This sequence comes from Patiria miniata, assembly GCF_015706575.1. Taxonomy (NCBI): domain Eukaryota; kingdom Metazoa; phylum Echinodermata; class Asteroidea; order Valvatida; family Asterinidae; genus Patiria; species Patiria miniata. The sequence continues at coordinate 1,249,134 of NW_024037058.1, read as the reverse complement.
GTCAATATATTTACGTTCGATAATTCTTACAAAATAATGGAAAATTCAGGCCGTTCGCATCATACCGGTATGCACAACGCTAGTAGTCAAGACGGGAAGCTGGCCAAAACTCCGAAGTGTGTGATGCACTGTGCATGTGTGGTGCGCGGCCAACAGACCTCGTTTTACGGTCGAATATTTCGGGAAACACGCTGCATGTAGGCACTCCAAATACGAGTAGTGTGATCTCAAAATGAACTCTTGAACACGGAAAATACATACACAGACAAGATAGATCAATTCTGTGAATTAACTTGCAAAAATGTTCTTTCTCCATCGGTGTTTTCTTGGCATTTTTACGATGTCGAATCCGACCAATTGACACTGACAGTACACGTGCCTCATGCATAGCCATGCTAGCGCTAGCGATCGCATAGCCATGACAGACTGGTTACCGCACTTTCATCATGTCTTCTAAATTGGCCCCTGCGCAACGCGGCGGGAACCAGTCGTCACTGCATTGAGCAAGGTTTACGCACGTGATTATAGTCACCATGACATTGAATTGCGAGGTATGACAAATCGCGAAGCGAATTTGGTTTCTTTTGAAAAAAAAATAGCGAATGTAAGTAAGAAAACAAATAAATACAAGCATTTTTTTACGCAATGGGTTGTTGAGAGGTATTTTGTGAAGACAGAAAAGACAACAAGCTTTTATTTTTATTTATTCAATCATTATTATTTATTTTTTTCGGAATTGCCGAGAAAAGTTTTAGGGTCGCAGCCTAAAAATAGGGTCGGTCGGGTAACTGGAAGCAGAAGTATTATTTTTTTGGCCTAAACGTTATATGCCGAGCAACACAATTCTGTCATTGACCCAAAAACCCAACATTGCCCAACAAAAACATCAGATTTCACCCTCAAAACGGCCTCCAAAATTTCTAGATACGCCACCTGAGGAACAAGAAGACATCGATAATCAAGATGGTTGTACTGAAGTTTACTTACGATCCGGATGAAAAGTGACATTTCCCGTTCAATTCTGAGAGCTCCCCTCGCGATCGTGAACACGTTAAATTTCCTACTCTGTTAATGTTTGAACGACGCAATGTGGTCTTCATGCCCAGCGTACATTCGGTGGTCCCCGTATCCCGAGTGCGATTCTGTTACTGAGCGCGCGCGATGCATTGATTATGATAATGAGTAGCCTGGATCTGGTTTGTTAACACAAGTGCATTTCGAACGATAATGGGGAATCAGGAACTAGGCAAGGGCAGCTTTTATGGACGGAAACCAGTTCAAGCTGGTTCCCGATTCCCTTTTACCGTTCGAAATGCACTTGTGTTTACAAACGTGATCCAGTCTACTCATTATCATAATCAATGCATTGCGCGCGCGCGCTCGGTAACGGAATCGCACTCGGGATTCGGGAACCATCGAATGTACGCTGGGCATGACGACCACACCACGTTGTTCAAACATTAACACGAATCGGAAATTTAAGGTGTTTCACGATCGCGAGGGGAGCTCTCAGAATTGAACGGGAAATTTCACTTTTCATCCGGATCGTAAGTAAATTTCAGTACAACCATGTAACCATCTTAATCATCGATGTCTACTTGTACCTCAGGTGGCGTATAGTAATTTGGAGGCCGTTTTGAGGGTGAAATCTGATGTTTTTGTTGGGCAATGATGGGTTTTGGGGTCAATGACAGAATTGTGTTGCTCGGCATATAAGGATTAGCTTGGACCCAACTATCGCCAGACCATGTCCGAATGTTAAAAAGGCGATAAGTTGGGTCCAAGTTACTCGGACTAGGGCTGTCGAGTGCAATTTGAGTCCCCCACACAAGTTTAAACTTGCGCGCGCAAGTTTAAACCTGCGCGCACGCAAGTTTAAACTTGTGCGTGCATTAATTTCCTTGCTACAAATTGCGCACGCAAGTTTAAACTTGCGCACTACATAGATTTTTCTCATACATGCAAAGCCGCTAAACTATTTTTTTCCCGGGTAAACTCATGCAGATATGTAACATTATTTTTAAAGCAGATTTTTCTCTGATTAATAGCACCAATGTGCTTCGTGAGACGATGCCTAAATGACTTTTTTTTGAAACATTTTATTAACAGTTTTATGCTAATGAGGTTGACTGTGTAGAGGTTCAGGGATATAAGGCTTTGCATCATGATGTTTATTGTTTATGGCTCATTATGATTTTTGTTTAATAAACAACATATTTATACATTAAGTCGAATTAACTAATGAAACTAATACATTTAATTAATTAATTAAATCATTAATAAATTTATTTACTTTTTAAAATAATTTCTTTTTATGCATAGCGTTTTTAAGTTAAAGCATGTAAACATTTATATGAATTATTGAGCCTGCAAATAAAATAATTGTTAAAGTAATAAATTAAATTAATTAATTAAATTAGTACTGTATACATTATTTTTTTCTTCAAATTATGCATTTTTGAAGAGTACACAACGCTCGAAATTAAAGAACCATGATTCATAATGTAATCTTTTCCTTTACTTTGCAGCCGCTATTGTCATTGGTTGATGACAAATAAATACGACACAAACTATCAACTAAAGAGTTAGACTTATTGATGACAACAGCGACAGTCCAGACTCTCTGGCACGCTCTACCCCTCCCAATGGCTCACGTCAACTGCTCGGCTCCTGACTGTGAGGCATCCTGGCCTAGCAACACACCCCCAGAGGTGCTGCTCGCCTTGATCAACCTACACGCCCGCACCGCCCACCCAACTGTTCCTGCCCCTGCACCTACTCCCGCCTCATGCGCCGCCAAAGTGGAGAAGGTCAGACGACCTACGGTCATGGCTGCCAGCATGAGTGAAGAATGGTCCTACTTCGAGCTACGATGGTCCGAATACAAAGAAGCCACACATCTCACAGGAACCGATATAGTCTACCAACTGCTTGAGTGCTGCGACGACTGACTCAGGAAAGACCTGACCAGAACATTCGGTGCCCTGACGTCGCAGGATGAACCGACCATCCTCAAAAACATCAAGGGCTTGGCAGTTCGCCAAGAGAACATCATGGTGGCTCGTGTGCAGCTCCAGCAAATGCGACAGGACCGCGACGAGCCAGTCAGGGCCTTTGCCGCCCGCCTTAGTGGCCAGGCTGGCATCTGTAACTACAAGAAGGACTGTACGTGCTCCCTAGTCGTTGACTGCAGCGACATCATAGTCAGGGACACCCTCATCCGTGGACTGGAGGATGAGGAGATCCGCCTGGATGTCCTCGGACAATCCAAACAGGACATGCATTTGGACCAAGTGCTTCAATTTGTCGAAGCGAAAGAGAGTGGCCAACGCTCTGCCGGCCGCCTCCTCAAAGGTGGTGCCACTGCCACTACGACTGCTGCAGCTGCCAGCTCCTACAAACGAAGGGAGAGATCCAAGCTACAGCCCCGTGACATTAAACTTCAGGTGTGTGACTACTGTGGCAAGGCGGGCCATGAACGTAGCAAACAGGAACGCATTAGGAAGTGCCCTGCGTACAATCACACATGTGCGAAATGTGGCATACTCCACCACCACGAGAGTGTGTGCCGCCAATCCCAGCGGAGACAGCAGCCAGCCACGCCCAAGGCACAGGAGTCACCTCACAATGCCACCGCAGTCTTCGAAACCCTGTGCTCTGTCGATGACGCCCCACCCATGGACGCGAATGCAATCACTCTAGAGCACCACATCTACAATCAGTTCTGCGACGCATGGGAGAGGCGAGGATCTGACCCCCAACCCATCGTGGACGTCTCTCTCAAAGCAACTCCTGAGGATGCTCGTCACCTCGGCCTCCCTACCCCCCTGCTCAGCACCACCTCCTCAGCCACCTATCCTGCTATGGCTGACACTGGCTGCCAGCCCTGCCTGGCTGGCACAAAACTCCTATCCAAACTGGGACTTGAAAGGAAACACCTCATCCCTGTCACAATGAAAATGAATGCTGCCAACAACTGCCACATCGACATAGCAGGTGCCCTGGTCCTCCGCATCTCTGGCACCTCCCAATCTGGAGAGACACTCGAGACCCGGCAGATAGTATACTTCACCGACTCATCCGACCGGCTGTTCTTGTCTAAGCAAGCCTGCGTCGCCCTGGGCATGATCTCTACCAGGTTCCCCACCATTGGCGAGGCAGTCAGGCCCGACAGTGCCAGCGTCGCATCCTCTGCCACCTCCCCGATGCCCACTCCAGCAGCCTGCCTCACGCCAACATGCGAGTGTCCAAGACGCCAGATGCCACCGTCTCCTCCAACAGCCCTCCCGTTCCCAGCCACTGAGGAGAACCGGGAGAAGCGTGAGACGTGGCTGCTGGAATACTACAAGTCGAGCACCTTCAATGTATGTGAGCACCAACTACTCCCCATGATGGCTGGCCCCCCACTGCGACTCATGGTGGACCCTGACGCTCGGCCCGTCGCCTGTCACACACCTATTCCTGTCCCCGTCTACTGGCAGGACAATGTAAAGGCAGGCCTTGACCGCGATGTCCGCCTCGGCGTCATTGAACCAGTCCCAGTCGGCACACCTGTCACATCTGCCCCAAAAAGTCAGGCCAGCCCAGACGGACGGTTGACCTCCAGTCACTCAATCGTCACGCTGTTCGTGAGACCCACCACACACAATCACCATTCCACCAAGCACGTGCAGTTCCTCCCCAGACTCGCAAAACTGTGTTCGATGCATGGAACGGGTATCACAGCATTGCCCTAGCTGAGGAGGACCGCCACCTCACCACATTCATCACACCTTGGGGCCGCTACCGATACTGTGTCGCCCCACAGGGAGACATTGCCTCCGGTGATGGCTACAGCCGCCGCTTTGATGAGATTGTGTCTGACATCCCGAAGAAGACCAAGTGCGTGGATGATACCCTGATATGGTCTGACTCCATCGAGGAGGCCTTCTTCCAGGCAGTTGAGTGGCTCGACACTTGTGGCAGACATGGTGTCACCTTGAACCCCAAAAAGTTTGCCTTCGCCCAGATGACTGTCAAGTTTGCTGGCTTTGAGATCACCCCGACCTCTGTACGCCCCTGCCCTGAGTATCTTGAGGCGATCCAGAATTTCCCAACGCCTCATAATATCACAGACGTGCGCAGCTGGTTCGGGCTTATCAACCAGGTCTCCTATGCCTTCGCCATGACTGACCGCATGCTGCCCTTCCGCAAACTCCTCAAACCTGGTACCCCTTTCTCGTGGACCGATGAGCTGGACTGCCTATTCGAGGAATCAAAGGCCCTCATCGTCAGCGAAATCCACAAAGGGGTGGAGATATTCGACAAGACCAAGCCGACCTGCCTTGCAACTGACTGGAGCAAAGATGGTCTGGGATTTTGGCTGCTCCAGAAGCACTGCGACTGCCCCTCCTCAAAACCCTTACTGCTGCAAGACTGGTTGGAGGGTGACTCTGGTCGGGAGCCGTTTCACTTCAGGTGCCGAGTCCCGCTACACCCCAGTGGAGGGGGAGGCCCTTGCTGTCATCGATGCACTTGACAAGGCCCGCCACTTTGTCCTCGGCTGCTCTGACCTCATAGTGGCGGTGGATCACAAGCGCCTCCTGAAGGTGTTCGGTGACCGCTCACTCGAGGACATCCCAAACCCTCACCTCCGCAACCTCAAGGAGAAGTCACTGCGCTACCACTTCCGCATCATCCACATATCTGATGCACGCCACGCTGCAGCTGATGGGGTATCCCGCCACCCCGTTGGTAAGGGCACACTGCTACAGCTCCCTGATGATGTCGCACCTGTGCTCCATGACTCAAGCGAACCAACGACCACTGTGCTGCCAAATGATTTCCTTACTGCTATCCGCACCAGTGGCCCAGACCCTGTCCAAGTATGCAGTCAGTCTGCCACCACAGCTGCTAAGGTGATCAAATCAGTCACATGGAACGATATCCGCCTCGCCACATCCAGTGATCCCAACATGTGCAGACTGATTGAGATGATACAAGAGGGCTTCCCCACTCTCACCGGCGACCTCCCCCGTGAGCTCCGGCCATACCACCAATTCCGTGAGAACCTGTCAGAGTTTGATGGCGTATGCCTTTACAATGACCGTGTCATCATTCCCTCGTCCCTCCGTGCCCGGGTCCTTGAAGCACTACACTCGGCCCACCAGAGCGTCACCATGATGTGTGCACGAGCTCAGTCCTCATTCTTCTGGCCAGGTATGACCCCCGCCATCACCGACACCCGGGCACGCTGCTCTCCCTGCAACCGTATGGTGCCATCACAGCCAGGCGCACCGCCCACGCCTCCCGTCCAGCCCGATTATCCATTTCAATGCACTGCCGCTGACTACTTCACCTACCGCGGCTGTCACTACCTGGTGGTGGTAGATAGGTACAGCAACTGGCCAATCGTCGAACAGGCAGCCAACGGCGCCAATGGACTCATTACTGCATTGCGCCGCACCTTCGTGACCTATGGAATCAGCGATGAACTGTCCTCAGACGGTGGCCCAGAGTTCACCGCCGGGGCCACCTGCGCTTTCCTCCGCAACTGGGGCGTATGTCACCGCATCTCATCCGTCGCCTTCCCCCACAGCAACTGCTGTGCTGAAGTGGGCGTCAAGACTGTGAAGCGCCTCATCACTGACAATACTGATGCTGAAGGCACACTTAACACTGATGAATTCCAGCGTGCCATGCTCCAGTACCGCAACACGCTTGCAGGCCAACAACCAGTTACCGCAGGACACCTCAGCCACACCACCTGCGATGCTTCCAGCCGTCTCCCAGCCAACCCGCACCAACCATCCTCCAACCCCGGATGGCTTGGAACCGACTCCCGCCTCACCTGTGACACCCACCGTGGCCACCACGCGTCCACCCAATAGCCGGTCCCACCCAGGCTCCGTTCCCCGTGCACTCCGCGGCCTCCTACCACACAATACTCCTGGTCTGAAGGAACACCTGGCCCCGACCGTGGATCTGCCACCCCTGGACCGCTCCTCGACTGCCCCTCGCAGCTCCACTCGCTTGTCATGACCGCCTGCCAGGCTTCGGGATGAACTATAGGACACCCATATACTCTGAACTTTTTTTTATATAGCCAAAGTCACAGCTACAGTTTACTTCCTATAACCTATGCTTATTCTTGTTTCGATCTTTGCTAATCGTTCATGTTCAGGCCTTTGCAATCTGTGCTTTTCTTTAGGCTACTTAGTTATGTCTGTTACATTTTTGGAATCTTTTCTTCCTAGAATTGTTAGCCTTTGTTATTCCCAAAGACTTGGGGGGCATATAGAACCATGATTCATAATATAATCTTTTCCTTTACTTTGCAGCCGCTGTTGTCATTGGTTGATGACTAATAAATACGACACGAACTATCAACTAAAGAGTTAGACTTATTGAGAAATGTTATGCGAAGTATTTTAAAGTCAATATGAATTATTGTACTGTCCAATAAATTAATTGCTAAATTAATTAAATTACTATTTTTTTTAAGAACAGGTAGTTTTTTAATTGCACAGTACATGTAATGTAATTTAAAGCATTTTAAAATAATGTAAATTTAAAAATAATGTAAATGATTAAAACGTCAAAATTTGAACAATTGAAGGGATCATAATGATTCTTTTTACGTTAACAAGGGTTACACATAGGACTTTATGATTTATTTTACATTAAAGAATATAATAAAATGCTTAGTTGTTTTACAAGGCAAAAAACTTGAAGCAATCACCGCTAGTGTGCTTATGGAATGCTTGCCCGGTTCCCCGCCGTGCCCCACCACCCCTAAGAAACTTCTCTGATAGCTGCTAAATCTCAATGTTTTAATTGACGCTTATTGAATTCCCCTTTTTATTTATTTCTTTGTTTATTAATTTATTCCATTATTTGTTAGTTTATTTCTCCATGTACTCGTGTTTTGAACCTTTTTTTTTTCTTCATCAATGAAAACCCGCCCGCAAGGTTCTCAAATTTCGATCGACTTTGTGCAAGTTGTAACGTGCGCACGCAAATTAAAATGGCGCAGTGTAATTTGCATGCTCCAGGAGTCCCACACGCAGGTTTAAACTTGCGTGCGCAAGTTTAAACTTGCGCAGGGGACTCAAATTGCGTTCGACAGGCCTATTTGTTAACAACATCATGAACATGGTTAAGATTGCGCAAAATTCATAAATTGTGCAAGTAATATTCCCACACAATCTCAAGAATGAGCGCTCATTCTTCAGATTGCGCGCTTATTCTTAAGAATGCACTCGTTTTTAAGAATGCGCGCTCATTCTTAAGATTGCGCAAATTATAAGAAAGCGCACAACATCAGGACACCTCGATTCCGCCATTCCACAATTCCGTGTTTTAGATTTTTTTGAAGTTTTTAGGCCTACTCAGTACTCTGTTTCTGACACGTCGTAAAGTCGTAGGCCTACCAAAAAACACCTATTAGACAGTACTCACACAGTCACAGTCACAGTCACACCATGGTCACACTCCGGAACTAAGATCTTACAACATAATAAGCTCGAAATGACAATGAATGAAATTAGTTTAAAGGGAATATACAACATTTGCAAACATCGAAAAATAAAACTACCAAGTTTTTGCGAAATACCTTAATAGGATGTTGGTAAATGACAGTCTAAAGCATCCTGTAAAATTATGGCACCTGGTATACTGTCATTTTCAAGAAAATTGGTATTTTTGTATCAATTTCCAACGCTGATCGGCCGATCAGCGTTGGAAACAACTGGCTTTTTTTCAAATACTGGCCACAATTGACCATTGCACTTGTTTGCAATCGATTACAAACCTATGAACGGGTATGGGCCAGCTAGACTGGTTCCCTGACCTTACAATTCTCCAATGTATGTAAACTGCTCTGTTTCTTCTTATATGGAGTCAGGGAACCAGACTACAGGAAAATGATCGTTTTTCTTGGTTTTTATAGCATTTTCGAACCCAAAACCTCCAAAAAGTCAGTGTAACTATATTTGCTTCATATTTCCAACCCCCCAATTCCATCCATTTCTGAAAATTACAGCAAAAGCAAATGATGTATATTCCCTTTAATGTTTTCAGCCGATTTACTTTGCACTGGTTCCCGCCTCAAAAATACCTTCGAAGTCGAATACCCGAATACGGGTCGAGGGACCCGACCCAGTCTATACAGTCAGGTGCCACAACTGCAAACGCGTGCAGTGGTTCAACTCCTATGACACGTAGACTCGGTACTAGTGCAACGTGTGCAAATGCATCATACGCCCATTTCGTCCATCGACGCGACGTACGTGACGGGGATTCGACGTGACCGACTAGCATGACTAGTGTCGTGTAACGCTTTCGACAGATTTTCGGGAAGTTGTATTGTTTCTTACATATCACGCATAAGCCGAAAACTGATTTTATTAGAAGAGACTCTAAAGGTTTCTAGGTGCAGTCAAGTATGGCTGACTCCAGTGTTAAAAATCCCCCACCGGAGAACTTCAAAGGATGGCTCTACAAGTGGACAAATTACATCAAGGGCTACCAGAGGCGTTGGTTTGTACTTTCAAATGGGCTTCTGTCTTATTATCGGTGAGCACATAGGCTAGTACTAGTACTAGTAGTAGGCCTAGTACTAGACCCGTGAACGTGGCTTGTAAACTAAGCCACGCTCTTGTAGTTTTATGTTCGAACCAAGCGAAATCGTCCTTCCGTGACAAAGACTGAACATTGCCTTACAGTGCGATAAGTATTCACATATCAAGCTTTCTTGAACATGTTGAACATGTTGAAATCTGCTTTTATGCCAAATCTGGCATTTAAACGATATTCGAGGTAAGATCTCGACGTCCTGCAACCTCCTCCAATCATGCATGTGATTTACTAGTCCGAGTAACTTGGACCCAACTTATCGCCTTTTTTAACATTTGGGGATCGCCAGACCATGTCCAAATGTTAAAAAAGGCGATAAGTTGGGTCCAAGTTACTCGGACTAGTGATTTACCATGTGATAAATGCTGCAGATAATTTGGTATCGCACTGACGCTCCGGGCACTCCTGATGTCCGGATCATAAGTGCGATTCCAAATTGTTAGCTGCGTTTATTTGTCTCGTTATTGGCCAATCAGACGCCGCCTATCATATGCGCCACATGAAGCAGACGGGTAGCTCGGAGGGCTCCGAAAATTTTGCACGCAAATGACCGTGGGTACTCGTCCAGGGTCATTTGTCAGGGTCACTTGTCAGGTTAAAATCTAATTTCTACACGTTCGTATGGGTCTTCATTGATGGCAAATTTCGTCTAAATGACACATCCTGAACACCCGTACAGGCAAATTTAGATTTCTAGGTGAGTACTCAACATCCATACGAAATCATGTATGGCGAATCGATTTCGCTAGGTTCGTAAATACACAATAGCGTGGCGTTGTATACAACGCCACGTTCACAGGTCTAGCCTAGTACTGGTAGAAATGTTACGCCCCAACTATGGCATCGATCTCAACTATAGTTTGGACCGTCCAGACGTGTCCCAACTGTAGTGCAACAGTAGTCTGAGTAACTTGGACCCAACTTATCGCCTTTTTAACATTCGGACATGGTCTGGCGATAGTGGGTCCAATCTAATGGTTATATGCCGAGCAACACAATTCTGTCATTGAACCAAAAACCCAACATTGCCCAACAAAAACATCAGATTTCACCCTCAAAACGGCCTCCAAATCACTAGATACGCCACCTGACGTACAAGTAGACATCGATAATTAAGATGGTTGTACAAAAGTTTACTTACAATCCGGATGAAAAGTGAAATTTCCGTTCAATTCCGAGAGCTCCCCTCACGATCGTGAACACGTCAAATTTCCGACTCTGTTAATGTTTAAACGTCGCGATGTGGTCTTCATGCCCAGCATACATTCGATGGTTCCCGTATCCCGAGTGCAATTCCGTTACCGAGCACGATGCATCAATTATGATAATGAGTAGACCGGATCTCGTTTGTAAACAAAAGTACATGTCGAGCGATGATAGGGAGTCGGGAACTAAGGCAGCTTTATGGGCGGAAACCAGTTCAAGCGAGTTCCTGACTCCCTTTTATCATTCGAAATGTACATGTGTTTATAAACGTGATCCGGTCTACTCATTATCATAATTGATGCATCGCGCTCGGTAACGGAATCGCACTCGGGATACGAAAATAAGAATCAACGGAATTGTAAATTCGGTGCACCGAAACTAGGAATCTCAATTTCATTATCTCATTAAAAACAAGATAATTTTCATCATTATTTATTATGTGAAGGCCACAAAAAATTTAATCTCGGGTGTTGAGGAATTTTTTCAGTAGATGGGCCAAGCAAAACTGCACCGAGACCGAGTGATCACATACATGTACATAGTGTAACAAACAGAGTCGGCCAACTCACTAGACCGCCATGATGGACTAGACTTGCTGCCAGTCTCTCTAGTCCACGTGTAAAAATTAAGAAAAAGATCAATGGCTCAAACGGGGTGATGAAATCAATTGTAGGCTAAGTCCAGAAAAAGATTTGTTAAAAATGTTGCAACCTGAAGCCGTTTCCGCGATTGTGTACAAAGTCTATGGAGAGTCAAGAAATTTTTTAAGTATTTCCTAAATAATGAAAGTTTTGCGGAAACACCATGTGCGAATACTTTCTCAACTAAGAGAATGGTTCTGAAAAGAACCAGAGGTATAAATTCGAAGCTCCGGTCAGTATGCTCTGACCGTCTTCAGGAGAGTGCTCAAACTCTAAGAAAGTAAATACGTAAGTAGCAAAAGCGAAATCAATGAAGTGTGAAGTTGCATCCTGTGTGGATGCCAAGTAGCTGGGATCCTAGAGCAAGCTTGGTGCCCACTGAAGTGGAACAGTAGGGTTGCAGTCTCAGTAGAGGGAGGGTATAGGATACCCATCAGTCTAAGGTGGTGGCTGAGGACCTAGGGTATAGGATACCCATCAGTCTAAGGTGGTGGCTGAGGACCTAGGGTATAGGATACCCATCAGTCTGGAGGAGTGGGAGTAAGATGTCGTTGAGGTGAAACCCGATGTCTTGTGGAACTGTGTTGTGTTTGCGGATCTCGATGGCTTCCCGTATGCGTCTTGGATGCCAGAAATGGATTGGTGCGATGAGTTCGGCCGCATCCCAATCAACCTTGTGGTCGTTGATGTGGGAATGTTTGACAATCGCCGATTTGTCAAAATCCCCTCGCCGTCCATGTGCTCTGTGTTCTTTGAGCCTAGTGGGAAGATTCTGACCGGTTTCGCCGATGTAGACTTTGCCGCATTCACTTGGAAGAGAAGTGGCCTAAAAGCTGTTATCCATACACAGTGCGTGAAATTAGACAAAAAAAGTGGTCAGACAAAATGTCCGAGCACAATCAAAAGTGTTCTGCCATTGTCAAGTTTTGATCTGCCATCTGAGACGAACTTTCAAAAGGCCGCGTTTACTATACTTCAAACACGTGGACGGTACATACACGTGTGTACATGTACAGTATGTATGTATACGTACGTACACCATAATACACACTATGTAGTTGCAATGACAAGCGCCGGGCATTCACGCGCTCGTTTCTGTAGTAAGCCACGTTGTGAGAATTTAGTAACAATCACACACTTAAAGCATACCGCGCAACACAACGTACTTTGATCTTGCTAAATTCTCATTACATGTATGCGCGTCAATGTCCTTATAATATTTAGACTCGTCACTATACAGACTCGATTCAAGTCTACAGAACACATAACTTAAACTGGGTGAAATTGCAGTTCTGAATGTCCAAAGAGGCTCGATCGAATCATTATAGCAAGGAATAGAGGTTGAATCAGGTCCAATTTAACACTTTTGCCCAATAGAAATTAACTGGGAATTCCACAAACGGCCACTGCTCATTTCCATAAAATGACTTGAAAAGTACAAAAAGTTGTATTAACTGATTTGTAGAAGAAACACGAAGACTGCTGATCGAAACACAATTTATCACTTGATTTCACGTCTATTTTTTGGCAAACGGCACGTACGTACGAATGCCAATCTATCGCTGTGCACGCCGCGCTGTACTAGACTGTGTAATGATTGGGGTGTAAACGCGTTGCATCTATTGCGTGAATATAAGACAACACGTACATGTAGTTAGCAGCCGCTCAGCGTACGGTAAGTATTACAGACCGGATCATCGGAAATAAACAACAAAATACTTTTGAGTGCAAGCCTTTATTTCATACTTCTGAAAAAGACAACTCCACAAAGAATACATAAATCGCTCGGACATTTTGTCCGAGCACATCTGCATTTGGTCGGACAAACCATGAAAGTGGTCGGAAAATGTCCGATGTCCGACTGTAATTTCACGCACTGCATACATAACTTACATGTTCATCTGCAAATAGGGCCCCCTAGAATAAAGAAATGTATGACTGAAAATAGCGGCGCGCCCCTAACATATAGCGCCCCCCTCCCCTCCGCTTTTTGACTGCGCACCGACCTTTAATTTTCAAAGTTAGAGAACACTGAGTACCAGTATTTAACTGAATGAATTTGAAGCTTGTCAACAAAGATGTCTTGCAACACTGCACAAGGAAAGTTGGGGCAAGTGGAAGTGCGCCACGTTATAAATATAATGCCAGCGTGGCAACATGAAACATGCGTAATCGTTGTTTCTGAAATACTATTGATCCGAAACTATTCATTGGCTCACAGACATCAGAGGATCATGACAGTTTCTCAAATGAAGCTCGGGTGTCTAATTTTGCTTGTTACTGACATTCAGTTGATAATCTCTTTCAACTGTTTTTTCAAAACAATTTCTGTTTTGACATCACACATTTACAAAATGGCCAATCGATGTGAATCTAAGGTCACGCAGTAGGCTTTTAACCCAGCAGAATGCATGAAAACAGTAAAAAGTAGTTGGTACCCGCTACTTTCTGTAATCAGGTAATGAGTAGAGAAAAGTCCACAAAATTGGGCCAAAGTGCATTCGTGATTGGCACGTAAAATGCTTTTTTTTATGGCATAACCCGAAAATATCATAAATTATGACAGTTAAATTAAATTTTTGTAACCTGTGTAGTTTCTATATGTACTTACATGACTTAAGTTACAAATTTACAAAGTTGGCCTTTGTGATGCAATCCGTTGTTTTTGTCCACGGGAAAAGGTACTTTGTGAAAAAGCCTACATGCAATGACATGTAGTAGAAAATCTGATTTTCTCATACATGTCTATTACAGTTGGTGCTATGCAAATGACATGGTTTTTGTGTTCACTGTGTGTTGGGGTTATCTTGATTTTCGTGTTGCGTTTCGTCGTTTCCACTGCACAAGTACAAGTAACAAACACAAGCTCCTTATCTACGGTACAGCGTACATTGTACCTGCCTGTTGGTTTCAATGTCGCCAACTACATGTAGTTTGGTAGGTCCAATGACCTACATACATACAAACAGTGGCCCTACGCTACAAATTGCCGACATTAGTACTTTAGCAGGGCACTAGAGATGTTGGGAAACAATATTCTAGGTAAGCTCAAATGCCGAAGCTGGTTTCTATTGAAGCTCAATCATGCAAGGTTTAAAAGTGAACAGAAAATACTGCAAAATAAAGCAAATACAGTACTTTTGCTTAGTAATAGTAACGCAATAGTATTGCTACATGTAAATAATGCAGTAGCATTGCTAAATAATGCAAGAGTATTGTGAAATAACGCAACAGTGTTGCTAAATAATGGGGGTGAAGTTTGTATGTACTTAAGTATTGTATTATTTTGCAAATTAGCTCCCAATACAAGTTTTTTGTTATTTTTCAATAAGAAATGCATTATTTCACAATACTTTATGTCCCTACATGTATTTGATAATATTGTTTTATCGAAATTGTCAACTTTGCAGAAACTTTTACTGTTCGCGCAGGATTCCCGGGAATTTATGAGATTTGTTGAATGATAGAGAACACAGCAAGTGTGTGCCCAATATCGTTACAGTTTTGAATTTCTGACTTAATTTTATGAGACTGAAATTGTTCAGCAAGAGCTAGGGCGAGGTATTATGTAATAGTACCAGTTTTTATAAACTAAATGAATTTGAAGATTGTCAAAAAAAGGTCTTGTTACACTGCACAAGGACAGTCGGGGAAAGTCAAGTGCGCCACCTTGTAAACTACATGTACATGTATACTTGGTATTGGGTCAATCTTTACACTTTAATCCCAAAACGTCACTTGAGCACCACAGTGAATAGCAAATTTTGACATTTGACCTAGGTCAGCTGACCCACATCCAACCCACAGTAACTTTATAGGAATGACCATTCTAGCACTATTCCCTCCGACACACAGTGGCATGTTACTATCCAACATTTTGTGCTCAAATGGTTAATGAAACTCCGCCTATTACCTTAAGCTGCCCTCAGGTCCTCCTTGCAATGACACAAATCAGTCAGCAACTAACTTTTCAGGATCAAGCTACATGTCGCCTGAGTTGCAACCCGTCAGGAACAAATTAGTTGGCGATTTTGTGCAACCTGAGTGTAACTGCAACTCAAACAAAATCAAGTCACAAAAGTAGAACAATTTGAACTTCTGTCAGGGGTTTCCCTTAACTTTTTCCTTTACTGGCCGGCCGGGCCAGTAAACCAGAGTTTTCACTGGCCCGCAACCTTTTTCACTAGCCCACATGTTTTAATAGTAACTTTCAATCAAATCACCATAAGCATTTTTGATAACATTTTTGATAATAAATTATGCAATATGAATACAATCGGCAATTATCTTAATCATGTACATAATATTGCATGTAGTTCCTTTTTAAGTGATGTCAATGTTTCTTTAATCGTCCATGCTTTAACATAGAGCAAGGCTTTAATTAACAGGAATCAAATAGGGGGAGAAGTTATAATCAAAATTTATGCAGTGTGCTTCGTTCCGAACTTAAGGCTTTAGGTGTTCTATTTCCGACATGTTTTGATAAAACACGAACTAAAAAAGCGTTATCTTGAGGAACAAGAAAACATTGCACACAGTCGTGGTATTAATGGGAGTTTACCAAGTTAGTAACTGAACTGTTTTAACTTGTTTGAAAATGAGTGAGAAGGCCAGTATTTTCAAAAAAACATCTCTCGTGCGCGCCATGCATTTCTAGCGAAGAATGGTGCAATCAGTGTGCCTAGCCAAGAAGCGCTGCGGGCGGGCGACCCACGAACTTACGCTGGTCACGTCAATCCATAACGTTTTCCGGAGCACGGTCCACTTTACATTCACTAGTCTTTACATTCAAAATAGGCCCCTCGAATCTCATATTGTCCTCATCTTTTCGGTACATTCGTTTGATAGTGTTCAAGAAATCATCCCAAGAATCCGTTCGGGCACAAGTTTTGGCAGTGAAACTGTCATGAAAGTTTTCTCCTCACCACGTTGTATGATACGAATACGATGTTAACGTACGTACGTCCGTACCGTGTGGACTGCAGATGAAGTAAATCACGTGTGCTGCATGTGTGCACAATGTGTAATGGCAAATACACGTTGATCCGCCTCATGTTCGTCGTTGGGATTTCAATGCACAGCGCACTGCGAATATACATGGAGTGATACGAATTCGAACTACAGATGTTTTTATTTCGGTCGGCGTGGCAAAAGTATTCATGTGTTGTATCACCCTTAACTTTTTATTTTGATTGTTTGAAAAATACTGTAGGGAAAACTTCGTTATTTTAATTTTTTTTTAACAGTTTTTTGACTCGCCCGTCGGACTACTGAGAGGAGGGTTTTGACTCGCCCGCCGCTGTTTTCACTCGCATTTGGCGAGCGGGCGACCGCTAAGGAAAACCCCTGTCTGTGATGTGTTCCCGATAGGCAGGAATCACTCGCAGTTGTGTAGTGTGCGGCAAAAACAGCTGAATGAACAGATGTGGCCGTGGAAGGTCATTTGATTGTAATCAACATGCTTTCGCTATATACAGAAGTCACATGACTGTCTTGTGCCATGGAATTGTCGTCGCGTCATGGGCATGGCTGTGATTAGTCTGTGTCGAGATGCCGCTTGCTCTACAAGAATCACACGATTTCTCAGTTTTGTGACCTGAGCATAACTTTTCTGCTTGATGCCAATGGTTACATCATGGCGCAAGCAAATCGCAAGTTGACCTGAGGGCAGCTTCAGAAGTCTCCCACCATTTTGCATGTTTTGAATCCCACTGATAAACCCAAAATTGTACTTGTAAGTTGTTCATATCTGGCCTCGGTTGTTTCTCAAATATCTTGGTAAGGACAGATCCTGTGCTAGTGTACATGTAGATTCACAGATAGCCTCATACATGTATGTGAGTACATGTACGTAAACTTAAATAAACTATGACTAACTTCTAGTCTATGACCTTGGAGGGCTCCCAACATTTTGCATGTTTAGGATATAAGGCACCTTATCTCAATATCAAGTCACAAAACAAATTGATGCAGAAAGCCTTTGTGTTGTGTTTTAAGTAAGACACAATTATAGTTTCACTTTTCACTTTGATTTGATTTTTCAGTAACCAAGCTGAAATGGCCCACACTTGCCGTGGCACTATTAATCTGTCTGGTGCCTACATCGACACAGAGGACTCTTGTAACTTTGTCATCTCCAGCGGCACGCAGACCTTTCATCTCAAAGCCAGCTCTGAGGTAGAAAGACAACGATGGGTAACATCACTGGAATTGGCCAAGGCTAGAGCCATACAAATGATGGAAGAAGATTCAGGTTAGAGGCTAGGCTGCTGAATTTGTACAATTCTGGTTCAGGCATTGAACTTTGTGTTTTTAAGGGCAAGGCTATTTGGTCTTGATGCTTTCATGACAACGTAGAGACCACAGGTGGCATACCGTATTTTAAGAGTCATCTAGAACACTATAACTAATGAGGCCAACTACATGTAAAGTAGAAGAACAAAAATAATTGTTACTGGAGTTATTTTCTTCAATTTGCAACTGATTCAACTTCTGCAGTCTTTTGTGCCCGGTAATCCACTAATATGTCAGCTTGTTGGTTGTGTGTAATGATTTGGCAGGGATGACTCATCTCGTCACTTTGGCTTTGTATCTCTATCTCTGGTAGGCCTACCTACCAGTAATGAGTAGAAAATGACAAATGTACAACACATACCGGGAGGCCTACAAGAAATGTTAATGATTAGTCAATCAATTGGGCAATGGGAATTGATCTCTGAGTGCATTCGTTTTTTAATGATTTTAAATGCAATTCACTACAGAATTGCATACATGTACCGGTATGACCATCCAAGTTACTATGATTTGATATTGTGGAAAAACATATAAAACGCTGATTTAAAATTCCAAGTTCCGTGTAAGGGTGTAAGGTCTATTTCAATGATAGGGTCGTCATTGAAACACGGATTTTAACGATAATGCAACTCCAAAATACGGGATTCGATCAGTGGTATTTTTTTTTTAAATCAAAATTCAGTTATAAGGCCAAATAAAAAAAAAACATGGTTAGCGTCCCCGCCCGCTTCCTTTTTGGAGGCCCCCTCCTTTTTTCTCTTTTTCTTTTTTAAATCACAAAAAATGAGAAATTTTAAACAGTGACATCATTCTGGCCTCTTCGTCTGTTGCATTTAGCCCATATAAAACTGTTATGTCATTCCTGAGTCCCAGTGGTGGCCATTTTTAAAAAAGCTGGCGACCATCTTGAATAATACTTAATAGCCCGGATGGGCGGCCATTTTGGAAGGGGAAAAAAAGGGCCTCCTTCCTTTTTTTCAAAAAGGCAGGCCGCTAAACATGTTTGTTTGTTTTTAATTTGGCCTTATTATTATGGAAACGGAGGATTTCAACAATATGTTATATTGAAAATATATTTTTGGGGGATGTTTACGGCCATTATATGCTGTCGGTTTGCTGCCACTTGGTTCCGGAATCACTTGATTTGCTTGCACTGGGAACTGAACATTGTTTTTGTTTATGGGCAGTTTTTCTCTCCATCACTGATTACCATCTTATTCCATGAGCTTATACACAACGTTTGTGTTGTTGGCTGAACAGCTTTGTTTTTGTTATTAAAGATTATATTTTTGCTTATTCTTTTTTCTTTTTTTTCCTGTCATTTTGCTCATAGTATTTGGACACGTTTTTTTGTCCTTGGCACTTTGGTCACTAAAATCACCCCCCCCCCCCCCAAGCCAAAAATAAAATCTACATATACACTGATTACCATCTTATTCCATGAGCTTATACATAACGTTTGTGTTGTTGGCTGAACAGCTTTGTTTTCGTTATTAAAGATTATATTTTTGCTTATTCTTTTTTCTTTTTTTTCTGTCATTTTGCTCATAGTATTTGGACACGTTTTTTTGTCCTTGGCACTTTGGTCACTAAAATCACCCCCCCCCCCCCAAGCAAAAAATAAAATCTACATATACATGTATATTGAAAATGGCAGTGGTCTGTAACAACTTATTGAATTCTCTTTACAATTTTTGTATTTTCTCTTTCGCTTTACTGAACGTCCAAAAAATCCTGAATGCATGTATGATACAACATGTACAGATTTGAATGTATGCATGCTTGCAATTTGTTTAGAATGTTTCTTGATGCTTTCTAGATGATGAAGAAGAACTGCCGTCAGATGTAGACCGCACAGAGCTGCAGACAACCTTGCATATCCTGACAGCAAACTAGAAGATCTGGGTATCTGCAATGACCTGATCTCTAAACATGGAACGGCACTCCAACGTGCCTTAAGTGACCTAGAGGTCATCCAAGATCCAACCGAGGCAATAAGCAAACTCAAAAGCATCAATGAACGAGCAACACTGTTCAGGATTACCTCCAATGCCATGATCAATGTGAGTTTCATACTTTTCATTTTGCTCAAGCAAAACATGTTCATAAACTGTGAAAAACTACAAAAAATCAAAATGCAGTACTTAGGTAAACTAATAAGTAAACTAGGTTAAATCATAATGTACTAGAGTTGTTACATGTATAAGAGTATTACCTCAGAAGTATGCACTGAGGGACAAACTACACTGTTTGATACACCTTTTCTTTGATATATTTGGCATTCTCAGATTATCAACTTTAATACTTGTATAGATTGCTAGGTTTTTACTCAAATATGATACGATGTGTTTAAACAGTTTTGGGCTAAGAAAATTGTACTAAAAAAGTAAAAATTTTAAAATGAGCAATTCCATGATAACTTCCGTTATTTGGATGATACATAATTTGCTTTTGCTGTAATTTTCAGGAATGGATGGATTGGGGTTAGTATGCTACATAAAATATTGTTTCACTGACTTTTTTAAGCTTTGTATTCGTAAGATCCTGGAAAAACCAAGAAAACAATAAAGTCTTTCCTGACCCCACTTAAGATGAAACAATTTATTATTTATAGATATTGTGGAATCATAAGGTCGGAAACCCATCTAGCTGGCTTGCACCTGTTCAATAGGGTGTAATCAGTTGCAAACAAACTGCGGACTAACTAAATATTTGGGGGTAGTACATGTATTTTAAAAAAAGACCTGGTTGGCCGAGCAGCATTGGAAATTCTTACAAAAATACCACGTTTCTTGAAAATGACAACCATGACAAAACACCAGGTGCCGTGATTTTTTACAGGATGCTTCATGGCCTTTCATTCACAAACACAATCCAGTAAGGTATTTCATGATAATTTGGTAGTTTTCTTTTTATGTTTGCAATATTGTGTATTCCTGGCTATTATTTTATGAAGTCAAATCATTTAGAGTTCATTTTTTTCCCACTTGAAGTTGAGTGTCTAAAAAAAAACATAGGCCAAA
>NW_024037058.1:1163006-1227855 GCF_015706575.1 Patiria miniata | reverse complement strand
TATATAATAAAATAATGCATTATATAATAAATAATGCATTATATAATAAATAATGATTTAGATAATAAAATAATGAATTATATAATAAATAATGAATTATATAATAAATAATGAATTATATAATAAATAATGAATTATATAATAAATAATGCATTATATAATAAATAATGCATTATATAATAAATAATGCATTATATAATAAATAATTAAATTGTGCAAAAATTATATATAAATAATAAGTTACCAAATAAATTATATAATAATAATTAAAGCGTGCCAAAAATTAATATAAATAATGAGGTTCCAAATAAATTATATATAAAAAATAAAGTGGGCAAAAAATTATATATAAATAATGAGGTACAAATAAATTATATATAAATAAATAAAGTGGGCAAAAATTATATATAAATAAAAAGGTTACAAATAAATTATATAATAAATAAAAAAAGTGTGCAAAAATTATATATAAATAATAAGTTTGCAAATAAATTATATATAAATAAAAAAAGTGTGCAAAAATTATATAAAATAATAAGTTTGCAAATAAATTATATATAAATAAAAAAAAGTGTGCAAAAATTATATATAAAAAATAAGTTTGCAAATAAATTATATATAAATAAAAAAAGTGTAAAAAAATTATATATATATAATAAGGTTGCAAATAAATTATATATAAATAATTCTAGTTTGCCCAAAATTATATGTAAATAATTAGGTTGCAAAAAAAATTATATATAAATAATGCAGTGGCAAATAAATTTATTTACATATAATGCAAACTGCCAAACAATTATTTACATATAATTGTCCGGGAAACTGAATTATATAATAAATAATGAATTATATATAGATAATTTGTGAAGAGAATCACACCGGAGAAAAGCACTGTGGTCACTCGGCAACCATTTATTCGCTTGAAACAGTCCAACAAGCATGGTTCAACAATCACATGTACAATTTACCTGCTACCAGTTCTAATAAATGACAGGTCCATGTAACTACCAGCATGGCTAAATAAATTCCCATAGTTACCACTTACATGCTAACAGTTATAACATTCCAATACTACGGCTATCCCTACACCTAGAAGCGCCATTGCTTCACCCAAGTCCCAAGGGACTATACGGCTATCCCTACACTAATTTAGAAGCGCAATCACTTCTCACAAGTCCCAATGGACTACGGATATCCGTCCAGTTAGAAGCGCAATCGCTTCTCCAAAAGTCCCAATGGACTACGGATATCCGTACATGCAGTTAGAAAACGCAATCGCTTCTCACAAGTCCCAGGGGACTATAGATGTCCCTACATTTAGAAGCGCAGTCGCTTGTCGCAAAAATAAGCGCAATCGCTTCTCACACTTAGAAGCGCCATCGCTTTTCGCAAGCTGATCAACGCTGCGGATAAATCACTTATCCGCAGCACAAGAGCCCATGGAGGGAGATTGGTTGAGATCCATCATTCCAAGGATAATGGACGTGAGCCAGCACCCCCGGCGATAGTGGCTCGTCCGTTTGTGCTGACCCTTGGCCTACCACTCAAAATTTGACAAATGGACCATCTCACCTCTCTCTCCCTGGGCTCAAACCATCCGGCCCGCTACTCATACCGAACCGAACCCTTTCCCCGTCATCCAAAACCTACTGTACACGTTCCCATTGAATTCAAAAATATCATTTAAACTCGGTAAAAAATTCCTTTCAATACCTATCTGAGATTACAGAGGGTCCATTGTTTCAAAGCAACAACCCTGCATTAGGAGATCGGGGGGGAGGAGGGTCATTGACTGTATCAAGCGAAAACCAAACCGAAACTGAGCGGTCTTTGTGCCAGTGCTCTGGCATTGCGCGCGCTCTGGCAACTTGAGCAATGAACTCCTCATGACCGCCTGACAACCGATGCAGACCAGACACCACTAGCTGACTCCCAGCGCGCACTCAAGTTACTTCGCCCATCTCGACACTCAATGTGTGACCGCGGTGTGACCTTTCACAAAGGGGCCTGCGCTCGATGAGAGCGCAAGCCGTGTTGTGAAGAGAATCACACCGGAGAAAAGCACTGTGGTCACTCGGCAACCATTTATTCGCTTGAAACAGTCCAACAAGCATGGTTCAACAATCACATGTACAATTTACCTGCTACCAGTTCTAATAAATGACAGGTCCATGTAACTACCAGCATGGCTAAATAAATTCCCATAGTTACCACTTACATGCTAACAGTTATAACATTCCAATACTACGGCTATCCCTACACCTAGAAGCGCCATTGCTTCACCCAAGTCCCAAGGGACTATACGGCTATCCCTACACTAATTTAGAAGCGCAATCACTTCTCACAAGTCCCAATGGACTACGGATATCCGTCCAGTTAGAAGCGCAATCGCTTCTCCAAAAGTCCCAATGGACTACGGATATCCGTACATGCAGTTAGAAACGCAATCGCTTCTCACAAGTCCCAGGGGACTATAGATGTCCCTACATTTAGAAGCGCAGTCGCTTGTCGCAAAAATAAGCGCAATCGCTTCTCACACTTAGAAGCGCCATCGCTTTTCGCAAGCTGATAAACGCTGCGGATAAATCACTTATCCGCAGCACAAGAGCCCATGGAGGGAGATTGGTTGAGATCCATCATTCCAAGGATAATGGACGTGAGCCAGCACCCCCAGCGATAGTGGCTCGTCCGTTTGTGCTGACCCTTGGCCTACCACTCAAAATTTGACAAATGGACCATCTCACCTCTCTCTCCCTGGGCTCAAACCATCCAAACACCCATACCTCCATTATTTTTTTTTTTTTTTTTTTTTTTTTTGTGGCCTGGTGAACCAGTTGTGGCCGACTGGTAATTTACTGGAGGCTATACGAAAACAAAGACATGTGATCAACTAAATACTGTTCTCAACTAAATCCTTGGATAAACCCAAAATCTAGGAAATTAATAATATACACATTATCCAATAATTTGGATCGTGCTGGTGTCTGATTTCGCACCACGGGTCCTTATATGTTACAGCCTACTGTGGATAATTACTAACACAAACTTTGCTTTATCTAATTTGCCAACTTGACAATGTCACGTGTCTGGGATTAATTAAACCTTCGCATCATTGAAAATCCACATCAGTTTTCCAGCCTTTTTCTTCCCGCTCACGTAACTCTCGGGTAGCCAATCGAGATATAGTCGCCGGCTACGAGAACTCAAAACTCGTTGAGAAAAATGAGAACCTATTTTTGGCCCCAAGCTTGCTATCTCATGCCAACCTGAAGATTGGATTCCCATTTACCGACTGCATTACGAGGTTACTTTCCCTATGACCCTTTTTATGTCTAATTTAAATGGGTGTCCCCTCAGTGGCGCAAGCCAACGTGAAGTGCAGTTCACGCCAGAACCAGAACGCCTATACAATCGTAAATCCGGGAAAAAAACAACTATACTGATAAGTCATCGAAGGCGCTCAACCGCATGATATGTAATTATAGCCAGGAGTTGATCGGGTTGTGTTTTATGAAATTCCTTGTCCACTTCACCATTACGACATGAGCGGATACCGAATATTGTATAACAACCAATACCCCTAAGGCCTGAACGGCAACGTACCACTTGTTTTTAACCAACCTGGTTCAGCAATGCCTCCTGATTGACTTCGAATACAATTTTGTTATAATTTGGTTTGCCATCAAATCCTGAACGACTGTTCCGAATAATTCATTAATCAGTCAAATGATCGACAGCAAGTGTAACCGTAATACCTGCTCGATTGATGGCGTAACAAGCCTGGGTTTACCCAATAAGTCGGGATTGACTACAACTTGAACCTGGTTTACCACTAGGTCACGATCGACTGCAAATGCAATTATGTGTTACACCTCTTGTTAGTAATACCACTTCCGCATGATCAACTACCATGTTTTGTCGCCAATCGGCTGGTTTGCCAATTAATCACAATTCAGTAGCAAAATAAGTATAATCCCTTCAATAGTCATATGCCCTACTACACTACGAATTGTCTCTAACCAACCTGGTATCCATAAATGATCGACTACAAGCAGTAATGCAATCAACCTTGTGTGCGTTTACAACGTGAGTATGTGACTCCATTGAAGACAACACTTAATTAACCCGCACATATGACTTGTACAACATTTGCAAACATCGAAAAATAAAGCTACCAAGTTTTTACAAAATACCTTACTAGGATGTTGGTAAATGACAGTCTAAAGCATCCTGTTAAATTATGGCACCAGGTGTGAAATCATTTTCAAGAAAATTGTATTTTTGTATACATTTCCAACGGTGGTCGGCCGACCACCGTTGGAAAAACCTAACTAGTTTTCAACTACTGCTCCAAATTGACCTTTTTTTTCAGTCTAAATTGTGTTTGCTATTTGTTACATGTTCATTAACGGGTGCAGAGCATCTAGACTGGTTCCCTTACCTTACAATTTTCTGGCATCTATAAACTGATCCATTTTATCTTTAGTGGAGTCAGGGAACCAGACTACTTGAACATTTTTGTTTGTCTTGGTTTTTCCAGCATTTTCGAACACAAAATTTCAAACCTATCAGTGTAACAATAATTGATCTATTATACTAACCCCTCAAATAGTTCATTTCTGAAAATTACAGCAAAAGCCAATGATGTACATTCCCTGTACTGCAGGCACCCATTCACAAGTATGGTTCATATGATAACTCATGCGTTGACGTTAACTGCAATTTTACTTCAACTGGGGACAACCCCTAACCCCTAAGTCATGATCGGTTACGTGTTTCGGGAGCAACCCACAATACTGTTAATAACATGTGGCATATACTCGTATGATGCCGCTACTATATGCATTGACAATCTGGTGAATATCTGTGACTGTATGCCCTTAATGAACGTGTGCGGTAATAGTCTTAAGTATTTAGTTCCATATCGCCCCTATATACCTCTTAAGCTACTACATGTATCTCAGTCAACGAACTTCGACCGGGCGGCTCACCGCCATGCTTGGGCTTCATACACTATTGGATGCGACCACCATTCCTGCATTTACAATAATCGTAAGGCTTCAACATAATAGCCGGTTCAACCGCCCGTCCTGTGATGTGTAAGTGTGTGTGTGGGTGATCTTGCTTTAGCACACGTTAGCCTTGAAACAAATATAAGTTACCCCATGGACACCCCGTTGTCCCTACATTCAACAACCATTCGATACTCCGTATAGAGTGTTACCAACCGCTGAATTACGGAATAACAATTGCCTGTTTTGGTTTGTTCAATGTCCCCTTCACTGTGCCCCAAATTTGCCGGTGCTGAAGGGTACCGGACGTGTTTGGGCTAAAACAGTTTATGTAATAGTCTGTCGCATGGGCTGCACAAGTCCGTAAGCCCCTTTAAGAGTTCGACTTGAGGAGGGTTTGTTGCGCGGCGTGCAACCAATCAAACCGTGATGAAAAATGTCCAACTCCTCCGTAGACATGTCCGGTTAAGCCCGGGGCTTTTTGGCAGGGGCTGTCCGTCAATCGCCCGCGACATTCGAAAACCACCGTGTATGTGGCGATTGGGCAACGACACAATACTGTCCGCACAAAATATGTCCGACAATCTGACGGCAACGCTTTGCCTCGACTCCCCACAGCCTGGTCTGCAAGTTCTGTGTAAAGTGCTGGTGACACGCCCACCACTCCTTCCAAAGCAAGGAATCTGCAGACTGCACTAGTGGTTCCCAGGTCACCGATCCTGTGGCCGCCCCCGCCGACCTTAACTCATCGGGATGAGGCTGCCAGGCGTTTGCCATATCCTCGGGGTGCACCCTGTATATGGATCAAAAACAGAGCTTTTGTGAGGGACCTAGTAACCATTACGGCAATTCACATCTTGTCACAGATTAACACTTAATTACCCATCGTTGACTATGACCCACAATATGGCCGGTTGCAGTGCCCTACTCACTTTAATACTCTGTTCCATTAATTTGCTTAGGCAGCACCTTGACTGACACGTGAGTGGCGCCAAAATGTGCACACGCTAATGACAATTGCTCGTATGTAGGGCCTATGTATTGATTCATTTATTTAATTATCTATTTATGTACTTATGTAGTTAATCTTCTGCGACCGTGGATTTCACCCACCAAAGGGAAGGGGCGGGGGCTCCCGCGTGCCTGTTTCCATCTGAAACTACTAGCCAGGAACTGGGCAAAGTGACACGTATTCGTGTTTGGTGGCGCCCCTCCCGTCTCCCTATAGCCTACGCCATTGGCACCATGGCTTTTGCAATTATGATAGCAATAAAATTGGCAACAATAGTTTTATCAATTAATTCTTCTGCTACCTTTTGAGGCAGTCCTCAAAGAACTGCACGCGAAAGCTTTCGGCATCCCTGTTGGGGACATTTTTTTTCTTTCTTTTATTTACTAATTAATTAATTTATTTCTTTTTAAATGTGCCCCTCTTGAGCTCTCTCCCCACACACATAATGTCCTGCTTTCCCTGACAAAACCATGTTGATGGTGTTGAGGCGGCATCAATGGGCAGACATTGTGCTATTTACGCGTTTTATTTCTGCATACATCCCTATCAGACTATGCTCCCAACCGTTTGCTCAATGGTACCTAGTGAGAAACGGTTGCTCTCTGTGGCTTGCAGCCCCAAGCTACAACCCCCAAGCCTGCCTGCAGCAACTATCCGACAACCAAACCAATTTGTTGCTGGCAGTTTTTGCTTAGGTACTACCTTAGTAAAGTGTTAATGTTATGGAACCTGGCATTTAGTTGTGTCCATCTAACTCCCCCTCATTCTCAAACTTGCCATGCTCTACAATTTTTCACTTCTCATCGTCGTTGATAAAGTGTAACTTTTGGTGACGTTATGTCATGTATGTCTCATACATTGGTATGCGGCATTCACGTTGTGTTGAAACCTACGCCTTTCTCTATAGGGATTACCCGTAGTTGGTCTGCCCTACACCATGGAGGAAGGATTCCTTCCTCCATGCCTACACTTACAACTTACGACTACGAGCGCTCACATGGCCTAATAAAATCCCCACAATCCCCTTCATGTTAACGTCTGCTCTACGTTATTCTGATTGTGGTAAGATTTACAATCCTTGATTCTACCTGGAATTTCGACAAGACACTAACGGGGGAACCAGCAAGTACTAAGCAAAGCTGCATGCAAAACGCTCCCTAGCTCCACTAAAAGGAGGGTAGGTCTGAACCTGTTGCTATTAATTGGAGTGTGCGCTAATTCTAGGACACTCGGAAACTCACGAACATGCCCAGTCAACTCGGCCCAACACCCATTGTTATCTGAGCTTCAGGTATTACACAGTGGTAAAGGAATCTGCTCACCCGGTATGCATGAGAAGACACTCCACGGACTTCAGGACATGTGGCCCGCCGCCGGTTGTCAAAGTAACGCCGTGGTCCGGTCACGCCCGATTCCGGTGGAACGGTGAGCAACCCGTTTGTCTTGGGTTCCCATGCTCGGCCGGGGAGGGGAAAGCACACTGCACTGCTAAAGGCAGCTCGATGTCGTGATGTCCGAGTCCAGTACCTTGACCCACTCCGGAGTTTGGCCGGTCCGTCCAGCCAACAACTCTCTGTCGGCGTTGCTAGCCCATGCTCGCTCGTCTAGCCCCTACGCAATATCGTTCCAGACCAGATCATCATCATGTCAAGCTTTCGGAATCGTCGCCTCGGCCAAAACGTTTCGATACGTCTGGGACTCCACCTCCTCCCAGTTGGGCGGTCGTCTAAGCGATTAAACGGGGCGATCTGCGTTTTTATCGAACTACCTCAAGTCGGGCAAATTCTCGTTCCATGTTATTGCTGTTGTCATTCCGATTACAGTTAAAGAGTAGCAATTAAATAAGTCGATTTTCTGGGACACTAAAATCCTGAAACACATAGCGTGAACGAGAGCCCCGACAATCATTGACTGTATCAAGCGAAAACCAAACCGAAACTGAGCGGTCTTTGTGCCAGTGCTCTGGCATTGCGCGCGCTCTGGCAACTTGAGCAATGAACTCCTCATGACCGCCTGACAACCGATGCAGACCAGACACCACTAGCTGACTCCCAGCGCGCACTCAAGTTACTTCGCCCATCTCGACACTCAATGTGTGACCGCGGTGTGACCTTTCACAAAGGGGCCTGCGCTCGATGAGAGCGCAAGCCGTGTTATTTACACATGGCGCCTCATAGTATAGGCCTACGGCAGTTACGGAAGCGTATATGACCATCCGTATGAAGCTCGGGAAGGGACAGGGTGGATTTTTTTTGGAGTTTGCTAATTCGTTCGCACGAATTAGTAATTCGTGCGAACGAATTAGCAAACTCCAATAAAAAATATCTTGGAAACATGGAATTTCCTGAAAGGTTATCGTGGAAATTGGTTACACCTCTATGTTCCGACACCCCTATGTTCCGACTGCACATATTCCTATTCCTAACCCTAACCCTAACCCTAACCGGGAGTAACACAATCTAGGTTGTCGGAACATAGGGGTGTCGGAACATAGAGCAGTCACCGTGGAAATGTGGAATACTGTGAAAGCCTTTCACAGAAACTTTGAATCTCCTTGTTAGGCTATCGTGGAAACGTGAAATATACTGTGATAACCTATCACAGCAATTTCTAATTCGTTCCCACGAATTACTAATTCGTGGGAACGAATAAGTAATTCGTTCGAACGAATTAGTAATTCGTTCCCACGAATTAGTAATTCGTTCGCACGAATTCCTATTCGTAATTCGTGGGAACGAATTAGTAATTCGTTCCCACGAATTACTAATTCTTTGAATCTCCTTGATAGGCTATCATGGAAACATGGAATACTGTGATATAGCCTATCACAGCAATAAGTAATTCGTTCCCACGAATTAGTAATTCGTTCCCACGAATTAGTAATTCGTTCCCACGAAAAAGTTCCACGAATTACTAATTCGTGCGTAATTCGTTCGAACGAATTACTAATTTGTGCGAACGAATTACTAATTCGTTCCCACGAATTAGTAATTCGTTCGCACAAATTAGATATAACGATATCATGGCATTTTACTTTGCCACGATAAAACATCACGGAATTATATGTTTCTGAGATACCGTTTTCGTGATAAGCTATCACAGTATTCCGCGTTTCCACGATAGCATATCACGGAATTCCACTTATTCACGATAGCCTATCACGGAATGCCACGTTTCCACGATAACCTACCACGGACTTTCCACGTTTCAATAATAGGCTTTCATGGAATGCACCGTTTTCATAGCCTTGGTCAATGCTCTGGTCGTTATTCGTCCCGTACGCGGTCAATCGTCGGCATATATCCTTACGCACTATGCACATGCATGTAAAAATACAGCACGAACAGCGACCTCATGCGGCCACTATTTTTTTTATGCAAATCAGTTGGGGACGATCGAGAGCCTAATTGGTTCAATCGTCGGCAAAAGCTTATGTTTGTCTTTATTTTGCGCTGGATTTCTAGCGCACGACCTCGTATGCGAATACAGATAAGTGTAGGCGGGGCTAATATGTGGAGTGTCCAATCACACCTTGGTAAATCCGGACGTCATCAAATTATTTGCAGCTATTCGCCTTTTGCGGACGTGACAGGAACCACAGTTTTTGTGCATTGGTGCCGTGTGCAGAGACACACAACGTGTACGTGTATGGATTATGTGGTGCCACGTTTCACTATGTAAGTTTCCACGCAACGATCGACCAATAAGAAAACGACATTTAAGGTCAGCTAAGGCTATTAACATAATGAGCATCACCCCCAAACCTCACATGGACAATTGAACCAAGGCTCTCGATCGTCCCCAACTGATTTGCACATAAAAATAGTGGCCGCGTGAGGTCGCTGTTCGCGCTGTATTTTTTACATGCATGTGCATAGCCTAGCGCGTGAGGCAGGATATATGCCGACGATTCACCACGTACGGGACGAATAACGACGAGAGCATTGACCAAAGCTACCGTTTTCATGATGGGCTATCGCTGCATTCCAAGTTGTAAAGATATTTTATGGTGGTCTCTATGTTTCCAAGATATTTTATCTCAGTAACGCAGTAAGTCGGATGGTAATATACTGTAAAATACGCTTCCGTAGGCAGCAGCGTGAAGGCCAGGTTTGTATATTCTGACTTTTACTTAATACTTCACTGACACCATGAAGTATAACAGTCCACGTGTTAAACCAAATTTTTTCGGTTTTTAGTTGTTTACAATTTTATAACATTATTCATCAAGGGTTAGCATTGCACGAAGTTTAGGTTTTTCCGGCCAATTCATTCACTTCTGAAAATCCGTCATTCATTTTCAACTGAATTTGAGAAACGCTCTGAACGTGCGTTTCATTTTCGCTACCAGAGCATTCGATTCCATTTCAGTTCAATCAATGAAGTGATTGAGCAGCACCTTTCGTTTAGGTCCATTCAGATTCGTTTACAAGTTTTCTTTTTCGCTTTTAGAGGGCGATTTCAAACATTCACCATACTTTTAGTTTAATGCCATCGGCACCAGATACAATTAGGGGTTTCTTTTTCATTTACCGTTAATCAAATTAGCATTTTTAAGGCTCTCGTCGAGCTGCCACGGTGGCCAATGGATAGTACCATCATAAATTATATATTAGTGGAATAGAACGTAAAAAAAATACGCGACCCGCGGGTATGGAGGTTCAAAAATGGACATCTGCTTTTCTGCTATCAAAATATCAGAAAAGCAGATTGAACGTTTTGTTAAAGTGCGTTTTCCTACTGCTTTCCTGTTTTTTTTTGCTACCAGAAAAGCATGTTTTACTTTTTGCCCTTCACTGGCTGTTCAAAATGGGACATATGCTTTTCTGCCACCAGAAAAGCAGATTGAACTTTTGTCACGGTGGTTCAAAAGTGGCCATCTGCTTTTCTGCTACAGAAACTGAGCAGATTAACGTTCACGACGGCAAGTATATGCCAACATAGTACCCACCAAAAATGGATGGTTCCCAGTGACTCCGCCTCCATCGTTACGTCATCACAGCTTATGCCCGATTCTCCGTCCAATCCACAGAAGTCGTTTTACGCGACTTGACTCAAGTTGGAATTGCTTTAAGTCGGTATCTTAAAAAATAAGTAGCAACTAGAGGTTGTCGGAACAACCACACGGTGTTGGGGTATGGATTACCGCAAACTTTGCCACACACGTCAACTCAAAATGCATGTTTAAATCCATGTTTGACCTTTTCAACATGCCGCCAGAGGGCGCTCTAACATTTGATGACGTCACCTGTAATATTTGTGTACAGTACTGCCTAGGCAGACACTCACATCGTTGAAAGCAAGTGCGCATCTTTTGCCAATTTCAAATAATAAGGCACTTCCGGTTTCGACCGGAAGGAAGGGTCACATGATTTTGCACCAAATACCGAAAATTACGACCCTGCAATATTGTATCGATTGCCATAAAAAAAAAATCAAATCCGCAGCAGTTGATTTTACATTGATTTTCAAAGATTAAATCTAAAAATCTTTGATTGCTTGTAATATGATACTTGATGACGTGATTGTTGCGTCATTACCTGAAAGTTCAAGAACTGTGGTAACTGTGCTATATATGGCCAAATCTTGATTATATCTATCACGGTTGATTTTTTTAAGCAATTTTTGAAGGTCAAAAGGTCGTTTTATTGTTACTTCCGGTCTGATGATATGACGCAATCAATTTTTTTTTTCGTTCGCGCACAGGTCTTGTCTGCATTAAGTTCATCATGTACGTTAATTTTGAAGCGATTACTGCAAATTTCGCCACAGACATCAAGTGGAAATGGGTTTTTGACTTTTTTAAAACCTGGCGCTAGAGGGCGCTCTAACATTTTATAACGTCACGTGTAATTTATTTTTGAAGTACAGCCTAGGCAGACACTGACATCGTTGACAGCAAGTTCGTATCTTCTGCCAATTTCAAATAATTACACACTTCCGGTTTCTACCGGAAGGAAGGGTCACATGATTTTGCACTTAATACCGAAAATTACGACCCAGCAATATTCTTTCGATTGCCAAAAAGAACAAAATCAAATCTGTAGCAGTTGATTTTACATAGATTTTCAACGATTAAATCTAGAAATCTTTGATTGCTTGTAATATGATACTTGATGACATCATTGTGACGTCATTACCAGAAAGTTCAAGAGCTATGGTAACTGTGCTATATATAGCCAAATCTTGATTATATATATCACGGTGTGTTTTTGTTAGCAATTTTTAAGGTTTAAATTAAAGGTCTTTTTATTGTAACTTCCGGTCTGATGACGTAATCAATTTTTTTCCGCGCACAGGTCTTGTCTGCCTTATGGTCATCATGTACATTAATTTTGAAGCGATTACTGCAAACCTCGATCCCCACAGACATCAAGTGAAAATACGTGTTTTTTTTTTTTTTTTTTTTACCTGCCGCTAGAGGGCGCTCTAACATTTCATGGCGTCACAAATACTTTTTTTTCTCGAAAGTTCAACCCAGTCAGACACGGACATCGTGGAAAGCAAGTTTATATCTTTTTCCACTTTTAAATTATTAGACACTGCCGGTTTCGACCGGAAGGAAGGGTCACGTGATTTCACGCACAAACTGAAGATCATGTATTATTATATCGATTCCCGCAAAATTCAAGTTCCAGTCTCTCACGGTTGATTTTATAATGAATTTCAAAAATTGAATTGATTAAACTTCAAGTGACGTCACTTGACCCATAACGACGTCATAATGACGTAATCACAAAAAAGCACATCTTCAGTGGATTGTGCATTCATGTATTGACAAATGAAGTACATATATGTTTTCATTTTTCCAAACAGTTCCGGAGAAGAATGTGTCTAGGAATTCCATTATTGCCATTTCCGCGCCGCAAGTGGGGCAATGGTGCTTGGGGCCGTAGCCGTTTACGCCGTCAACGGCGCATAGTCGCGTCGTGCCGTCGCATAGTCGCGTCGTACCGTCGCCTCGTCGCATTTTAACTGAAAATTCTAGTGTTTCGACAGTAGGTATGAGGTGCCATGTGTAAATATAGGTTTTCCCGGCCAACTTCACCAAGTTTTCATTCAATTTACCGCCTGGCTCATTCGATTTAGATTGAAATTGAAAGATCACGAAGATCGGCATTCGACAATGAAAAAGAATCATTCTATTTCAATATCTGAGCATTCTATCGCCTTTTATCTTCACTCGTCTCTATCAAAGATGTATTCATATTAAAAGTATCGCGTTCATTCAATTTCGTCTTAACCAGCAGTAAGGGTTGATCGGGCATTCATGTTAATTAATGGGCAAACATATATTTCACATTTTGTCAAACTCAAACATCTTTTAAGACTTCATACGTGTCCGTATTCCTTAGCGTAAATCATATTTGATGTCTTCAATCCGTAGATGCCTTTTTTTTTCTTAATTAAAGGGTATGTGCAATGAATTGTTCTCAGGTATTCTTTTTGTGCAACTCTTATGTAAAAAAACTACACATTTGACAACATTTTTTGGTCAATTTTATTGCAAAAGTGCACTTGTTTAAACATTTAAAAGTTTCCATGCTTTGTTGGACTACCTATGAGCGCGTTGTCACTATGATGTCATTTCAGGGAGACACTGTTCAGTTTAGGGGTTTCTTCTTTCAAATTATTCATCCAAAACTTGCTAACATTTGTGTGAAAGCATGCATTAGCATAAAAATGGAGAGGGCACAAAAAAAAACACCCTTCAAAATGGAAAATAAAACTTGCGATTAAGGTTAAATGTTACACAAAGATGTATTTTCAAGGTTTGCGTTGAAAAGTTACTTTTGTATGGGCCCTTTGAATACGGTAAGCGTTCAAGGGCGGATCCGGGGGGGGGGGGGGGGGCCCAAAGGGGGCCATGCCCCCCCCCCCAAAAAAACGAAACCAATTTTTTTTTGAAGGGTCCCCATTTAGTGGGCCTGTGTGCCTGTTCGGGGTTTCCCTTTTGCACCACATGTCATTTTAATGTATTTGTGCAATGAAGGTAATAAAATAAAATAAAATAAAATAAAACGTGACGTCGCAATACAGGCAGGGAACAAAACGGTCAATGGTTCGTTTTGAGGAAATCCAAAACAGTAAAACGGAATAACAGTATGTCCCGGGATTGAAATTGCCCTCATTTCCTTACATTTATGTCTCACGTCAAAATTTGCGTATAATGGCTATCGAAGACCCGCACCGAACTCCAATTTCCTTCAATAGTAGACAGAAATGTAATGCACAGGCAGGCACCAGACTATTCCTCATTCGCAAACGTGTTAAAAAATCTTGCACATGCAAATGATCCAATACCAGGGTGAGAGCAGGTTGTGGTGGGCGCGTACTGCTCGACACCCTGGGGACGAGGTTGAGGTCAGGCAGCCTCCGTGGCTAAAAATAAACAAGACGACATTGACGACCCTTTTTCAAAGCTCGGTTTCGTTTCCGAATTCGCTTTATAACTTATAGCTTTTAATGCTCCGATCTAATTTGTAAATAAATCACTTGCTGCATAATATCATACAATAATATAGTTTGATGTTTCTGTAAGAAAATGTTGACTAATGTTGACCTGGAATCTTCAAAGTTAGGTGCCTAAATAGCACTGTTAGCAGGCGGAGCCGAATGGAGACCACGCCGAGTTTTGGAAAATCACGGTAACGGTCGTCCAATTAAAAACAGTAAAATTCAAAATAGCAGCAAAAAGTTCGCCCCTCGTAAAATCGTCGTTGAATTTCAAGTATCTAAATGAAACCATTGAATATTAATTATCAACTCCTTTTTTAACGTTTTTAATAAGCAATTAGCAGTTAATAAAACTTATGTTATACTCAGAAATACTCCGGCGCTATCCGATTTTTGACAAAATGAATTCGGCAAACTTCGGACATTTCCGGAAAAGGAGGAATTCCTCCCGTTTTAGTAGCGTATATTTGTAATACAATGTATTACCGAAGGCTACCTGACCAGCCTCGACTCCAGGGGCGCGTGCTCGTTCCTTACACTAACCCCTGGCTGTGATGATGACGTAAATGACACTGAATGGCTATTCACAGCGTACTGCGCGGGCATTTCGAAGATTGCACGCCGGGCGCGCCCATAATGCGCTCGTGCTCGCGTGCTTAGCTTTGCACGTAACGTCACGTACGAAAAAAAAATTATGACTCAAAAGTCACGATGCCTGTATGATATGGATTATGTCAGCCGCGTTTTTCGCTAAAAAAACCCTGTATCTGTGGTTGTAAAGGCACGAAAGGGGTACGTACATTTAATACAAATCTTTGCTAATTAACACAACGTTGTGTTTGAAAGGATTGATTCTTCAAAATCACAACTTTTAACATTTTAAAGATGGCGTCGGCACGTAAAATGGATAAACTGCAGCCCTAATTATAATATACCGTATTTTGGTATATTTAAATTACACAATTCCAGCAGGGGTTACGATCGCGCAAGGCATGATGGGAAACAACATGGCGCTGCAAGATCGTACCCACGGGGCACGAGGTTGCTACCTGACCTAAGATTCATCAGGAATAGTAGTCAGAATCTTTTGGTCTGGGAACCAGACTATTTCATTGTCACCGTGGTTCAAATGTGGCCATCTGCTTTTCTGAATGTTCCCGAACGCAACTATGCCAATCTCTTGCCCACCAAAAAATGGACAGTTCCAAGTGACTCCGCCTCCGTCGTTACGTCATCACAGCGAGTGTATTCCTGAATCTCCGTCCAATCCACAGACCGTTTTACGCGCGCAGCCAGGCAATAAATGTCTTCATTAGACTTGGCCAAGTCTTGGTTCGAATCTGATGTACATAGCAGCTAGCCTTTAGTCAAGTCCCACGCGCCTATACCCGGACCATCCGGACACATAACGCACCCCAGATGCTGGTGTAAGGAGGAGAAATTCACTTAGTTAGTTTTTTACTTAATTGCACTTGAAAAGATGTAGCTCCCCCTGGTTAACTTATTTTTTTTATGCAAAGTACACCCCTACCCCTATGTGGTTTCCCCAGTGGTTCTCAAGTAACAACATAGACTCCTGAGTAGATAAGAGTAGTTCCCCCCTAGTGTTACATAAGACAAAGGAATGACCCCATCCGGTGTGCTCTGTGCCCCTGAAGATATAGACCCTCCATTCAGCTGACAGGCAGTGAAGAGGGAGCCAGCCAAAATTTCCCTTGCCCAACCTGCCTAGATGGGCCAGTCTGCTGGACCACTTTGGATGGTTTGATTGTATTACGAAGTGATTTGCTTTCAGTGCCGTGTTGGTTTCTTACTAGGTTTTTTTTTTTTTTTTTTTTGGTTCAAGGTTTTTGCTGACTCAAAAGGTTTTTTTTGTTCACTCACATTTTTTTGTGTGGAAGTATCGGTAAAATTCTGTTCATAGATCTGCTCGTTGATTCTGATTCTCTACAATTCAATTGATTTTTGTTTTGGTTGATTTACAAGTTTTTTTTTCAAGTTGTCTTTGATCAATAAAATACTTTGTTTTGAGCATATATCGGAAGGACTAATTTTTTTTGGTCCTTACTTATTTAAGCATTTCGCAACCTAATCCTCCTGAACCAGTGTGAAGTTATTTTTTGTTTGCTCTCCCAACAAAGTGATCTAGTGATCCATTTTTCCAGGTTACATTTAAAAAAAAATTTTGGTGCCGAAACCCGGGAGGATTATATTTTTTTGAAATTAGCCATTTGTTTTAAAAGTAAGTACATTTTGTTTAAATTGAACAAACACGGTGCTTTGAGTTAAAGATCTGAGTAGTGCATGATGACTTCTCCAAGTGGTCCACTGGAAATGAGAGGATCTTCACACATGTATCCTCTACATCACAACCGTATCCACCCATGCTGACACCCCAGATGCTGCATGCTGGATCCCACCTACCTTTGCTCCAGGACAGCCCACAGTTCCAACCAGTGGTGACTCCCGACCCAATGCTACCACAAATGCTGTCCATTCACAATCCCGGTCCTCATCCTGCAGCCAGTGACGAGTTACGAAGGATGCCAGCAGCCCAACAGTTTCCGGATCAACTCCTCTATCACCCTGATATTCAACCAGTGGTGAATGCCAGACCATCTTCAGTCCAACATCAGTACCCCAGCAGTCCCTTTCAAGGCACTCACCACCTTCAAAACACTGCGGCAGGAGTTGAAGATCATCAGTGAAGAGGCGCGCCAGGCAAAGGAGGCAAGGAGGATCCACTATCAGCTACTCCAGCAGACGACAGAAAAAAAGCAGTCCCAATTGCCCGAAACCAATGTGGGACGAAAATCCAGCCCACCAGAAGGGCATACCAAATCGCCACCGAAGCCAGATTGACTGGAGGAGTTGACAGTGTTGATGCATCAGCAGATGTGTACCCTATAGACAATGTTTTCCACGGTCAACAGTCACTTGATTTCAGGGTGCAGCAGCTGGAGAACTGCATCGCACAGCGGGGTCAACACCCAAACCACCAAGGAGGAAGGATGAATCCACCAAGACGCTACCCGAATGCCAGACAAGAGGGCCGCTGCTTCTCTTGCGGGGGATTTGGTCACTTCGCACGAGAATGCAACCGCAGCAGAGAGTCAGAGGGTACCCAAGCTGAGGGACAACAGTTAAACTAGGCCGACCTACTGATGCAGGGCAATCAGTGGGTTCATTTATACAGGAGAGCCTCAAGGAGCTTCGCTTCCAGCCGGGCCAGGTAAATCAACCATGGATAAGGGACAGCTCGTTGGTCCAGTGAGCAGCACTGAAGTAATGGTTTCAGGGAAACCATGTACAGTTCTCCTAGACACAGGCTCCCAGGTGACGACCGTCACCGATGAATATGTGGCGAGGCATCCAGTTTTGCAGCGACAAACCCTACAGAAGACAGACATCGTGATTGATGGAGCTGGAGGACAGAGTGTTCCTCATCTGGGTTACGTGCTGTTAGATAACACTGAAGGATGTGCCAGTATTTGTAGTACCGGTGACGAAGTTTAGGGAATCCATCCCATTGCTTCTCGGGACCAACGTAATAGTGGCTGTTCGAAACTCGGTGCATACAAAGCACGGCAGATGGTTCATGGCCAGGGCAAAAAGGAAGTCAGATACCTGGCATTCAGCGTTCCAGTGCATGAATACTGACAGCACTGATTTGGCAAAGAAGGATGGCGAGATAGGTGCCTTGAGGTATGTCAACAATAAACACGTCGCGATCCAACCAGGAATGATGATGGACGTGATGACCAAAGTCCCTATACATGTACGAGGCAGAACCTTCCGGGCATTAGTTGAACCTACAGAGCAGTATGCTGAAGGCGGTTTGGAATAGAAAGAACCCTCACCGATGTTTGAAGAGGCTTTGTCCCTATTCGAGTTGGTAACTTGTCTCAGCGAGCCATAACCATAAAGCCATATACTCATCTTGCGACCCTAACGGCAGTTCGGGAGGTTTGTAGACTAGAAGAACAAAGTGGTCCCCAAAGTAATTCCTGTGGTTCTGCTGTCTGTAACAAGTCCTCCGTAGAGGAACCAGAGGCCCTGAGCATTGATGTCGAGTATGGCAGCATGTCATTTGAGGACCGGAAGATGGTTGAGGAGCTCATCAGGAGAAACAAGGATGTCTTCTCAAGAGATTCCCAAGACATTGGGTTCACTGACACAGTAGAACATGAGATCCCCCTTGTGGACAATGTACCGTTTAGACTACTGTACCGAAGAATTTCAGCAGGGCAGTTTCAGGAGGTAAGGGAGCACATTGCAGATTTGCGGAAGTCTGGAGTAATCCAGCCAAGTGCTAGTCCCTACGCATCTCCAATAGTCATTGTTAGGTAAAAAGATGGTACAATTAGAATGTGCGTCGATTACCGGCGGTTAAACCCAAAGATGGTTCGAGATGCGTACCCACTTCCCAGGATAGAAGAGTCTGTGGATGCTCTTGGGGGTGTGAAGTTCTTCTCTCGTTTGGATCTGACATCAGGGTACTTGCAGGTCAAAGTTGCAGAACAAGACAGACCCAAGACGGCATTTACTTCACCCATGGGGTTGTTTGAGTACACCAGGATGCCATTTGGCCTAATGAATGCTCCAGCAACTTTTCAAAGACTGATGACGACAGTGTTTGGCGATCTTAACTTCATGAGTGTTCTACTCTACCTTGACGATATTGTTGTCTTCAGCTCAATGGTGGAGGAGCATGTCCAACGGCTGCAGTGTGTCTTTTCTCGCCTTCGAGAACACAGGCTGAAGTTGAAGCCAACCAAATGCCATCTTTTCAAAGAGAGCGTATAGTACCCTGGCCACATCGTGTCTGCCGAAGGCATCGCCACTGATCCTGAGAAAACATCAGCATTGAAGGAATGGCCTGTTCCCAAATGTAAGAAAGACGTGCGCAGTTTCCTTGGGTTTACAGGGTACTATCGTCACTTCATCAAGAACTATTCAAAGATAGCCTCACCACTGTTTGCCTTGATTGGTGGCAAGCGAGAAGTGAAGGACCCTCCGTTCTCGTGGAGTGATGAGTGTCAACTAGCCTTCAACCACCTGAAAGAGCGCCTGACGACAACACCTATCCTCGGGTATGCAGATTACAACCTCCCCTTTGTAGTGATGACGGATGCATCCGGTGAGGGCCTTGGTGCGGTGTTATCCCAGCAGCAAGATGGGAAGGAACGGGTGATAGCCTATGCCAGCCGGACACTCTCTGCAGCAGAAGCAAAATACCCAGCACATAAACTGGAGTTCAAAGCTCTTCATTGGGCCATCACAGACAAATTTAAGGACTATCTCTATGGCAACAGGGTCACCGCCATGACAGACAATAACCCGTTGACCTACGTCCTTAAGAATGCAAAGCTTGATGCCCACAGCCATCGATGGATAAGCGACCTCTCTCAGTACGAGTTAGACATCATCTACAGGCCTGGCAAACAGAATGCCAATGCGGATGCTCTGTCGAGAATAGCTAGGGATGAGGTGGCACGTATCCTGGATGAACCTGAACGACGAGGGAAGGAAAAGTCAGTGGGGCTGCAGGAAAAGCCGGTAGATACGGCAGCGGCCGCCCCTATCCAGCCTCCCACCATACAGGTGCAGATGCCACAAGCTAGTAGTACGAGTGATACTGGAGTGAAAGCCTGCAGTCTAGAACCAGAGACCAAACAGATCAGCGAGCTGTAACTGGAACCAAGTGTGGACATGGCCTTAACCTTGAGGTTGCAACAGGCAGACCCAACCATCAGTCGGGTCATCGAGCTGAAGTCATCCAGGCGGGTCAAGCCCAGTAGAAGACAGTTAGAAAAGGAGTCGAAGGTTGTCCAGCGAATGCTAAGATCATGGAACTACCTCATGGTGCAGGATGTTGTGCTCATCTACCAGAAAGCAGATAACGGCAAAAAGGGTCTTCTTCCAGTCCTACCGAAGGCACTGCGTTTCCAGATCATACACCATCTTCACGATGACATGGGGCATCTGGGTTTTGAGAGGACTTCAGAAATGGTCCGAGATCGCTACTTCTGGCCTGGCCTTTACTCAGACGTAAAGAGGTATGTCAGAAGGTGTAGGAGGTGTACCCTGCGGAAGCTACCCAACACGAGGAGGTAAGCGGAACTCCTTAACATTTGCACAACTCGACCCCTTGAGCTGATCTGCCTTGACTTTCTCTCCCTCGAAAGGTCAAAAGGAGGGTTTGAGCATGTTTTGGTGATCACAGATCACTTCACCAGATATGCTCAGGCCTATACTACACGTGACCAGAAGGCCAGCACTGTTGCCAAGAACTCACAATTTCGATGTGTTTTTTTAATCATCGCGCATTTTTGTGAGCGCTGCATTCTTTTCAGTTTGCAGACTGTAAATTTCGTTTCAATCATCAACTTGAATTGTTACCACCTCGCTCAGTTCATTAGCCAGGGGAAACACTGCTCCACAGGGGAACGGCATGACGGAGATGTTTAACCGCACACTACTCTCCATGCTGGGAACTCTGGAGCCAACCAAGAAGGTGACACACGCTTATAACAGCACAAGACATGATTCAACTGGCTACTCCCCTTTTCATCTCATGTTCCTGCGAGGTCCGAGGTTGCCAGCTGACCTCATCATTGAACCAGTAGAGTCCCCAGACACAGCTCAAGCAGATGGATCTCACCATGGATACGTACAGCGACTGAAGAGGCACATGCTGGAGGCCTACCAACAGGTCAACACTGCGGCAACAAAGGCACGCATGAAGCAGAAGGTCAATTACGACAAGAAAGTTAGAGAAGCTCCAGTGCAGCTGGGCAGCAAATTGCTAGTCGCCAACAAGACGCCACGTGGAAAGGGGAAGCTACGAGACAACTGGGAGGAAATCCCTTACGTGGTTATACGGAAGCTCCAAGGGTTCCCGGTGTACACAGTCCGTCAGATGGGCTCTAGGAAGACGCGCACACTTCATCGTGACATAATCACAGCGTGCCCATTCGATGTGCCTGAAGAAGAATCCAAGTCTACACGGCCAGAGGAAATTGCAGAAGCAGCCCCCACACTGAGTCACTCCAAGTCAGAGGGTCTTCCTGGGGACTGCAATCCAAACACCAAGGTGTCGACTGAAGATGAGCCTCTGCAGTCTGGGACGGAAAGCAGCGCAACCCGCCAGTCTGTGCCCGATACCGCAAGTGAATATGAAGCAAGTGATGAATCTGACAGCTCAAGTACTGATGACGAACCGCCTCCAGCAGCGTATAATCTTAGGAGAAATATCAAATTCCCCAATAGACTAGGAAACTGGTGCCGAGAAGTGGCTTATAGTGACTGTTTAGCATTGTTGAGGACAACAATGGATTTAACCAGTGGTGAGTGTAAGGAGGAGAAATTCATTAGTTAGTTTTTTACTTAATTGCACTTGAAAAGATGTAGCTCCCCCTGGTTAACTTATTTTTTTTTAAGCAAAGTACACCCCTATGTGGTTTCCCCAGTGGTTCTCAAGTAACAACATAGACTCCTGAGTAGATAAGAGTAGTGTGAACCAGTGTGAAGTTATTTTTTGTTTGCTCTCCCAACAAAGTGATCTAGTGATCCATTTTTCCAGGTTACACTGGCACGTAAAAAAGACTAGCAAGAGCGGCGAAGCCGGGAGGGCCTTTACTATCTTGTGGAACTAATCACTTATTCATTTATTCACGTAATATAAATCAAGCAATATAAACCAATCATCTAACGGTGGTTTGCCGCTACCAGCAACAGCATGGTGCGCGTGCTGTCTGGCGCCAGACGACAGCTGATTTACATTGGTAATTCTGCATTTTCATTGGTCAATTCACAACGGTAATGCATTATTCATGTCTACCAAATCGGTAGACAAATGTAAAGAAAAACATAAGCGTTCTCCACGAGATGGTAAAGGCTCGTGCTAGTCTTTTTACGTGTCAGCATCCAGGGTGCGTCACGTGTCCGGGTAAGCACGTGGGACTTGACTAAAGGCTACATAGCAGCGGGTACTGGTGTGATGGTTGCTGAGTCGAATGCAAAATGCATATGCCTGTGCAGACGCTCACTTACGTGATGTGGCACGACATGGTATGCAGTGCTATTCACGCATACTGGCCAATGGTATCGCCTGCGTGCCCGTCCTTTTTCCATTGTTGCGTCCTATTGAGCACGCGCTCAAACTAATTTTACCATTGAGCAATATGATTTTACAGTTTGTTTGTGACTAGATGAGGTATTCAGATTATTTGCATCGCTTGATAAATAAGAAGTCAATAATTTGTTTTCCTGAAATGCGAGCAAAGTGCCCAACATGTAATTGAAATGGTGTCCAGGGAAAAAAGTCAAGACAGGACAGATACAGACTTTATTCCAAATTTAACTTTAATAACCTTTACCTTGTTATAGTACACTGATTACACAATAACGTAAAAAAACCCCACCACGCACATACTCCTCCTTGAGGGTGTTATAATAATAATAATAACAGGTTCTTATATAGCGCTTTTAACTAAGATCAAAGCAATTTACATTATTATTACCCCTAATCATTGGGCCAATTAAACATTCCATATACCATCTCGGCTCCCTGGGGAGTACACAGCTTGATGCTGCCTGTTGGGCTCAAAGAAGCTAATT
Organism: Patiria miniata; assembly: GCF_015706575.1. Taxonomy (NCBI): domain Eukaryota; kingdom Metazoa; phylum Echinodermata; class Asteroidea; order Valvatida; family Asterinidae; genus Patiria; species Patiria miniata. The sequence goes on along the minus strand of NW_024037058.1, from coordinate 1,204,752 downwards.
CAATCACAATAACCATCACTGCCCTCATAAGTACCCCATTTACTCCTGGGTGGAGAGAAGCAATGAGTGACAAAGTGCCTTGCTCAAGGGCACACGCACCATGACCCTGCCAGGACTCGAACCCACAACCTGCAGCTTTACCCACAGACCACGAATCAGTGCCCTTAACCACGAGGCCACAGCACTCCAGGGTGTTATTTTAAGGAAAATAATGAAGGAAACAATTTTTTTTGCAGGCGCGATTAACAATGTAAACAATGGTAGCATAAAAAGATTCGAGAGTAGAGCGGGTAATGAATATGCATACCATGACGTCATCACAGCCATATTCGTGTCGTCACACTCGCGCGAAAATATGATCATCGGTAATTAAGTGGGGCGACACTAGAGGGTGGTGGCGCGACAGTAGAAAGAGGACTTGTTAAATGTGATGATCATCGGTAAGTGGGGCGACAGTAGAGGGTGGCGGCACGGGGTCCGCTCATAAGTCCGACGCCTCATTGGTCCGACGCCTCATAAGTCCGACAAAATCGTATCCCCTAACCAAATAAAGGCCCATAAGTCCGACGCCTCATAGGTCCGACGCCTCATAAGTCCGACGCCTCATAGGTCCGACGCCTCATAGCTCCGACGCCTCGTAAGTCCGACAAATTAAACGCCTCGTTTTTCCGTTGTCGGACTTATGAGGCGTCGGACCTATGAGGCAGAATAAATAAATGTTATGCCTCATAAGTCCGACGCCTCATAAGTCCGAAATTTCGGACTTATGAGGCGTCGGACCTATGAGGCGTCGGACTTATGAGGCGTCGGACCTATGAGGCGTCGGACTTATGGGCCTTGAGGGTGGTGGCGCGACAGTAGAAAGAGGACTTGTTAAATGTGATGATCATTGGTAAGTGGGGCGACAGTAGAGGGGGGTGGCGCGACAGTAGAAAGAGGACTTGTTAAATGTGATGATCATCGGTAAGTGGGGTGACACTAGAGGGTGGTGGCGCGACAGTAGAAAGAGGACTTGTTAAATGTGATGATCATCGGTAAGTGGGGCGACACTAGAGGGTGGTGGCGTGACAGTAGAAAAAGGACTTGTTAAATGTGATGATCATCGGTAAGTGGGGCGACACTAGAGGGTGGTGGTGCGACAGTAGAAAGAGGACTCCACTAAACGCGAATACATACATTAAGTGGGGCGACAGTACATGTACAGTTTAATTTTATTTCTTTCGGGGGGAGGATGGTCTCACACCATCCTAACACCCCTATTTGGTTTTCCGAGTCTTTGACGCTCACTGTTGGTCCGGGCTCCCCCCCCCCCCCCCCCGCCCTTATAAACCGCTGAACAGGGGTTTTGCTCGTTTTCGTCCTGACTGAACTCTGTGGTGGCCGTAAACAATGAACACGCTGCATGCAGTACATACAGTGCATCTATACACGTACCGTGATATATTACTCGTGAGCTTCTAGTGACGTCATAGTCATGCATATTCATTACTCGCTCTACTCTCGAATATTTTTATGCTACCGTAAACAATAGGGGTGCACCCAATCAAATATTTCCCCATATACAGCAGTGATAAATGCCCATACTTCAAAATTGTTTTTAAAAAGTACTCAAAACTCTCACAGGTGTTCAGGCTGCACAGGACAATGATGATCAACATGTCATCTTTCATATTCTTTTCAATATTTGGTGGGTTGACTGATGTCCGATCGAGAAATTCTCACCCAAATAAGACGCCCCCTAAAATGAGTGATGTTCCCAAAGTGGAAAAGTAGCCATCTTGAAAAAGGGTCCCTCCTCAACATGGCTAAATAGCGCCACTTTCGGGCCCGATGGCATCCAATATGCTCTGAATTTGAAGCCCCAATTTCTTGGCTCTCAGAACTCTGTAATACAGAAAATTTAAGTGTATAACTTTAATTCAGGAGCTCAGCGGAAACATTTTGGGCCTATTTACTTGGGTGCACCCATAGCTAGCGACCTCCAAAAAGTTTTTTCCGAGAAAGTTCCTGTTATTCTTCAATTGCAGTGTTTTATACAACTTATTGCTCTTTCCCCAAAAAGCCATAGTTTTCTGACACCTACATCTACAGAACTAAAGGTCCGATTCAGTTGTAGTTTCTTGTTAAAGTGTTATACCATATTGACATAATGACGAATCACTTCGTCTTCACATGTCACAGAGCTCTTCCAAAAACATACGAAGCAGCTTGTGTTGTTGCAACCATCAACTACAGTATACTACTTCAGTATGTATTGTAACATGGAAAATATCATTTTTAACTTGGAAAGCACCTGAGTATACAGTGTTTGTAAAATGAAGTTGTTTACATCACACAACCTCTGTCAAAAAGTAATGTATTCTTATTGATGGTAGATTCAAGCCATTTTATAAAATTCATTTTATTTCTAAGGTCTACTCAAGTCTATAAAAAAGAAAAATAAACTGTATAAAGTATTTCTTACAAAACCTTCTGAGATCAACAAACTCAAATATAACAGATATAAAAACAAATTAACCACCGTTATTAGAGCCTCCAAGAAAATATATTACTCAGAGTCTTTTGAGCAACAAAAAAACAACATAAAAAATACCTGGAAAATCATAAATGAAATTTTAAATAAAAAGCGCAAAAACATCAAGCCAGTTAACTCGATCAAAATAAACAATAATGATGTTAACGACCCTCAAACGATTGCAGAGCATTTCAATCAACATTTTGTTAACATTGGTCCAGATTTAGCTTCTAAGATACAACATAGTACTTCTGACCCGATAACATATATCAAAGGTAACTTTCCCGATTCTCTATTCTTAAGCCCAGTCACCGAGGAAGAACTATTTGATTGTATCAGTAAACTTCCAAATAAGAAGAGCTCTGGTCATGATGAACTTGATAATATTTTGATAAAAAATATTGCTCCTTTTATTGTTCACCCTTTAACAGATATTTTTAATCACTCTTTAATTCCCGGAGAGGTCCCTAATGAACTTAAAACTGCTAAAGTTACTCCAGTTTACAAAAATGGTGATCGTTCCAATGTCACTAATTATCGCCCCATATCTGTATTGCCATGCTTCTCAAAATTGCTAGAAAGGTTAGTTGCAAACCGTCTTGAAAAATATATTGCTAAATTTAACATACTGTCACAATCTCAGTATGGCTTCAGGGCCAAATATTCAATTGAACTTGCCTTGATTAATTTAGTTGATAAAATAACATCTAGTCTGGACAAACGTGAACATACAATTGGTATTTTTTTTTTTTATCTTTCTAAGGCATTTGATACCATAAATCATGATATTCTAATTAATAAACTACAAACATATGGTGTCAGAGGTACTGAACTCGAGTGGTTTAAAGATTACTTGAGAAATAGGAAACAATTTGTTGTCTGGCAAAATAAAAAGTCCAATTACAAACCAATCACATGTGGTGTACCTCAGGGCTCAATCCTAGGACCTATCTTATTTCTTATTTATATTAATGATATTTGTAATTCTACTCGACCTCTGACGTTCTTTTATTTGCAGATGATACAAATATATTTTACAGTAGTAAACATTTGAATGATGCTGTTGACATATTGAACAATGAGCTAACTAATGTATTTGAGTGGTTTGTATGTAATAAATTATCTTTGAATTTTAAGAAAACACATACGATGTTTTTTACAAATCGAATTGTAGATAAAAGTATTCAGATTCGTTTTAACAATCATCATATTGAAAAGGTTGATTCCTGTAAGTTTTTGGGGGTCATTATTGATGATAAGTTAACGTGGAAAAATCATTGTCAGAAAGTCCTTACAATTATATCTCGCAACCTTGGTATTCTTAGAAAACTGAGATATTTTGTCCCATCCCGTGTTCTATTTTCAATTTATAATACGTTATCCTTGCCTCATCTTCAATATGGTATACTTGCCTGGGGTGATACTCATAAAACCTATCTTGATAAATTGCTCGTTTTACAGAAGAAATCTTTAAGACTGATTAATGGTTCTAGTTTTAAGGATCACTCTGCCCCGCTATTTGTTAAGTTCAACACCTTATCTGTATATGATCTTTATAAATATAAATTGTGTGCTCTAATGTATAATTTTGAAAAAAACATACTGCCTTTGAATATTAAATCGTTTTTTGTAATGAACACAGATATTCATCATTACGACACAAGATCGTCAAATAAGCTTCATCTTAATAAAGTTAGAACATCCCTACACCTCTCAACTGTACGACACCAGGGGCCCCTCCTTTGGAATAAAATTCGATCTCTCTGCCCAATGACCTCAATTAGAGCATGTAAATTGTATTATAAAAAACTACTTCTCACTACGGCTAATATCAATGGTGATTAAGAGCAAAATTATTACTTTATTGCCAAGTAAAATTATTAACAACACATGTAAAGCCAAGGATGGTAAATTTACTTCAAGTAACTTATTCTTTTTTTGTAAAGTTTTGCATGAGCTCGTGAATTTAATGTAATCACATATTATTGATATATCCTATGATTATTCATGAATTGTATAACTACATGTATTCTTTGTGAAGGGGGCAGACCTAGTACAAGCTTCGGCTTCTTGTCTGGCCTCCCCATACTATTATTTCAAAGTTTCGTTAAAATGTTTACCTGATGTATATTATTCAACTTAATTACCATATAGTATGGAAATAAACCTGAAACCTGAAACCTGAATTTTTTTTATTAAAATGACAAATTTGGTAATGTTTCCTAAAACGTTCCTTTACTTGAGTTGTTTTGAAATAATGTAGTTTGTCATTTCTCATATTGTTTTGCTTCTACTCGGTTGTATTTGTTTTCTTTTTCAGAACTGGCAATGCATGTCTCCAGTTACTCCTAAGTTGTTGAGAGAGCTCTTTGATGAGGTTCCGATATTGAGATGCATTGGCTACGTTCTGCATTTCCAGAGGATCAACTTTGTAACTATAAAGCTCTCTTGCCACAGGTTCTGTCCAATTAACTGCATAATCTGTATGGTTGAAGGAAAGCCACTCCACATATCGATACTTCTTTGTATGCATAGAATATCCCATTAAATTAATCTCAGTCAACTTGGGTGTGTTAGTTTTATGGGAAGGAAAGAAAGTTGGTCGAGGGTACTGACTGAAACTTGCATTCTTCCATCGAACAATTAACCCACAATTCACTGTTGCAGTGACATTACATATAACAGGGAGAAGGCTAACACCCTCTGCACAGAAATCAGTATGGAAGGTGTCTATGGGGCACACTGGGGGCACAGTAATCCCTGCAATCTTTGACAGTGTTGGAAAAATATCAACAAGCTCAACTAAAGCATTGCTTACAAACCCTAGTGATTGATTGTACTGTGGTGTGACATTGTCAAATGCATCCTGTTGTTCAGTCTGATGGATTCTGTCAAGTGGGTCAATAAGACGGAATTTGTGCTGATGTGGCCAGTGTTTGTCGGTAACCTTAGGTATATAGAACATGAGAGGCACTCTTGTTGCAGAGTCATAGTTGCTGTACTTTGACCACTCCTGGTGCTCTCCAAGCTGCCAGCCTGTCATGAAGCATAACAAAAACAAAACAAACAAAAAATAAATTTAAGAATGCCCTCTTGAAACCAACAATCAGAATTACATTTCACACAGCATACAGACAGTATTTGAATTTAAAAAAAAAATATCAGACTTATAAATTTTAAATAAATTTAAACAGGGATTAATAATTTGGTATTAATAATTGTGGGGGAAAATCTTACATACTGATCATGATAGCAATCGTGGACTAAAAGCATCATTGCAAAATTATATGCACATGCAACCTGATATACAAAATGATCTTGGGTATATATCAGCATTCCAGCATGTCCAGACTCAACCAGTCTTAAACATAGTGTTTTACACATCCCAAGCACACACTGATTCCCTTATTAAATCAACAGCATTAGTGATAATAAATAGTGGTGAATATCGTGAAGATATTGATTGTGAAATAAATCAGAAACCATCAGCTACAAGCCCTCCACATCCACATACCATTGTATGCCTTTGTTTCTGGCCAAGTGTTCACTGTTTTATCAATCAGCCATATTATCTGCTTTGATCGCAAGTGCCTATTACAGGACATGATGGGGACAGTCATATTTCGAATGAAGTCCAACTACAGGGTGGTTCAAAATATAGTAAATCCACTTCTGACAGCAATTTTCACCTACTTTAACCTATTTCAATTGTTTCTTCACAAAGTATTTAAGTTTATCCCTTTAACAATGCCTGTTGGAAAAAGCTTAGTAAAAGTCGCAAGAATAGTGATGTTACACTAATTGGAATACAAGTCACCAAAATCAGTCTTGTCCACGTGTTATTCTATGCAAATTGGACGTTTTTGTAGTTCACAAACATTAGAAACCTTGCCGATGAAATGTTTTGACCTGGTAACTTTTATTGAGCTGTCTGATTAGTCATGTCAGCTGTAGGTTTAAGTTCATTGATGCATAACATTACATAACAATCAAGAAAAATAACAGCAATTGCTGTTGAAACCCCTCAGCCAGAGTCAAGTTATCATTTGGAACCATTTACATTTAACTCACCACGGTGACCTTGACCTTTGACCCCCAAACCAATCCCAACTTGCCTGTACCCAAGGGCAACCCTCTACCAAAGTTAGACACCAAAATCTCATTTCTAACTCAAGTTATCATCCGGAAACCATTTACATTTAACTCACCGGTGACCTTGACCTTTTGACCCCAAAACCAATCCCAGCTTGCCTACTCCCAAGGGCAACCCCCTACCAAAGTTAGACATCAAAATCTCATTTCTAACTCAAGTTATCATCCGGAAACCATTTATCTTTAACTCACCATGGTGACCTTGACCTTTGACCTTTAGACCCCAAAACCATTCCCAACTTGCCTACTCCCAAGGGCAACCCTCTACCAACGTTAGACACCAAAATTTCATTTCTAACTCAAGTTATCATCCGGAAACCATTAACCTTTAACTCACCGCGGTGACCTTGACCTTTGACCTCAAAACCAATCCCAACTTGCCTACTCCTAAGGGCAACCGCCTACCGAAGTTACAACCCCAAACAACATTTCTAACTCAAGTTATCATCCGGAAACTAAGCTACCCGGACGGACGGACGTTCCAGCCAGACGGAATTGTGGGGTGATAGCATTGTGTTCCCATTATCCCTTTTTCTAAAGATTCCCTTCTGGGGTGATGTTTTTCTATTGTGAAAAAAGTGGGGTGATGTGTCCTGAAAGGAACATCACCCCACAAGGGTGGTATGGTCAGAACAGACATACAGACGGACGGACGCCCTAGGCGATGACAATACCCCTCGAGCCTCTCGGCTGAGGGGTAAAAATGACACTCTGGAAGCAAGTGTAAGCACGTGTATGGCATGAGTGTACATTCCTCATTGGGCAAGACCTACAAGCAGCACGTGTTTTAACAATCACTTAACAGCACACGGGGGCTTCCGTATGTCGGGTACCCCGCTCCATGCATGCTTATGGATATTGTGTAATCTGAAACTAAATGTGCCCGACTATAGAAAATAAACTGGCGATGTGTCCTCTCTCAAAACAACACAGTTTATGGCAGCCAGTTTCATTTCTTTTGTATGTTTTCTTCGTTTCAATAACTAGGTGTACCAGAAATATAAATCATTAATATGCTGGCAATGCTGTTCCTATTTCCAGACCGTTATGGGTTAAAATTCATGTAAAAAATCACTATTTTTGGCAATATTTTCATGATGCTTTTTATCTGTCGAAATGAAAATAAAAAAAAAAACAATCAAAGATATGTCCCTTTTCTTGACTGAAATTCTGGAAAATGATTTATTCATAAAATCAGAAGTCCAAAGTTAAATACTTTGAGCTGGATTTTACTAAAACACTTGAATACTTGAACCACTTGCACTTTCAAAGAACATTGCTTACAAAGAAAGTTTCTGAAAAAAATAGAATGACTCAATTATAAATATAAAGCAACTTAAAAAAGTGAACTTAAAAACTAAGCCAAACTTTCTTCAAAGTGTGAGGTTACTATGCTCTAGGATGTACATGTACACACTTTCTTGCTATATTTCATGTACTTAAAAAAATTCCATACCCTGCCCACAAGGTACTCATTTAAGGACAATAACAAGACCACTCCTTTAGTCAGCCACTGCTACGAAACGGGTTTCCTGTCCGATTTTCCAGGGGCACTACTGAACACTCGCATAACCTCGTGCAATCTCGCATGGTCCCAGATGGTCAACTCGCTGCAAATAAAATCTCGCTGTGTGGCTCATTATCGAGTAGGCTGCGGACTGACTGACCCCTTGGAGAGGGGGTCGTCAGCGACGTTCTCCTCACCTGGGAGGTGGACTGCTAAAAACGTGACATTGTGGCGCATACACTAATGGAGGAGTTCCCATGTGAGTGCACACAGTTGGGCAGACTGCATGCCCCCCAGGTGGCATTGTCGCATCGAAACCCAGGACTGCTTGGCCCACTACTGATACCCGAAAACATTTAGGAGCGTTGGAGACTGCCAACATCTCCAGTATGTTCATGTGACTTGAGCGGTGTTCTGGGCCCCACCGACCCACAACTTGGCGCGGGTGGATGTTGGCCCTCCAGCCAAAAAGTGACGCATCTGTTATGACGGTCAGCAATGGCCGGGGTCTGTGAAAGAGGTTGACAATGTCGAGCCACCACCGGAGGTGCGGTATCAGCCAGGACGTGGTTGGCATTGGATGATATATGTGGTGATGATTAGGCCGGCAAAAATCTACGATGTCCAAATAGCTGGCCATGAGGCCTAGCAGCCTGAGCCAGGTTTGAGTGGGGCCACTGTTGCCGGAAGGAACAGGAACACGCACTGACGAAAGTTCGACACGCAAATAAAATCAAGAAGGTTCAGACAAATAAATCTGTTCAGGGGTTTAAAGATTAGGATGGGGCGCCAGCCTCCTTCTTGGACACCATGAACCCTGATCGCGTCTCCCCCGAGGGAAGTACGCATACTGCCCCTTTTTCGAGGTGGGAATTGATCTACCCATTGAGGGAGCAGCCTTTTGTTTGGTAGGTTGGATCTGATTGATCGAGTACCCACTGGTTGGACGTAATTAGAGTCTCGAAGACGGCCTCCTACGGGTTTGACGGCGGGAGGTCGACACAAGTTTGGCAAGTCATTTACGCTAGCCCCCAGGTTAACGGGGTGCAGGTGCCAGTGAACCATGGCCAGGTTGGGGCCATTGTCGTCCGACGAATGACTGAGTCTGCGCGGTAGGGCTACAAAAACCACCACAGTTAGACCTCAGTGGTTTGCAGCGGGGGATAACACAAGACAGTTTGTTCTTACTCTGTTCAGGCCTGGCCGTGGAGGTTGGTGGCTTCTTGAAATCGATTTTCTCAGTAGCATTCAACCATTTTGCCTCGGCTTGTATGTTATCCTCGAATTTTACTGCATAAGATCCATGCCTGTTAGAGGGAGGGTCTCAAATTCCTTGGAGGTGCCCGGCGATGGGAGAAAAAGTGCATCAAGCAGAAAAGTGGAGGCTCGCGAAGCATACATGCTGCGGGGCACTATGGGTAGGGCGCCAGAGGGCGCTATTGTGTAAACTCTTAATAACGTGAACACCTGCAGGTTTAGGGAAATATGCATAAGTAAATTGCTCTACAGGTAAGTTGAGTGAAGTAGACACTGGTATTTCAACAATCAGAAATCAACATTATGTGACTATTAGGCCAAAAAAAAAAGTCTCCGGTTTCTGGTATGCGCGCGCGTCGCCGTAGCCATGCGCGTCGGAAAATGAAAAAGTTTTTTTTTCAATGAAAAAAATCGCCAAACTCACTGGTTTGACTGGAATCCTGCTGCTGCACAATTTTAACGTGTTTTTAGATTGGGTTATGGTCGTGTTGTTTATAAATTCAATCCAAGAGCAGCTGATCTTAGCATTATCATCCAAATATACTGTGTTTGAAATCTACAGATGAAGTTTAATGTGGCTTCATTTCAAGATGAAGTTTATGTTTTTAATACTTTTGCAGATTGTTATCCAGCCTTCCATACGTACTGAAAATAATAAACGAGTCTTCAAAAAGTGGTTACTTTGATTGGTCAAGCGATGTTGCTGCATATGCATAGAGATGGTGTTGCATATGCATCGATGAATACAGGCTCGTGCACGCGAGGGGGGGGTGCTGATGGCAGATTTATCAAGTCGGAATTGCTAACTTTTGCACCACATGTATGCACATGCTCTGCAATACATGCACACACATGTACGTGTAATACGCGTGCTGTACAATGTACATACTGTGTGTGCGTATTGTTATACGGCATTGAAGTTGAATGCACGCTGAAGTGTACCTTGTCGGGCATCTGGAAAGACGTAAACTAAGTGATGTTTGCTACTTTTTTTAAGTAGATGTTTGCTACTTTTGTTTCGGGTCTGGTGTGCCCATGTTTTGGGTCTGATATGTCCATATGTTTCGAGTCTGGTGTGCCCATATGTTTCGGATCTGGTGTGCCCATATGTTTGGGTCTGATATGTCCATATGTTTCGGGTCTGGTGTGCCCATATGTTTTGGGTCTGATATGTCCATATGTTCGGGTCTGGTGTGCCCATATGTTTTGGGTCTGATATGTCCATATGTTTCGGGTCTGGTGTGCCCATATGTTTTGGGTCTGATATGTCCATATGTTCGGGTCTGGTGTGCCATATGTTTTGGGTCTGATATGTCCATATGTTTCGGGTCTGGTGTGCCATATGTTTTGGGTCTGATATGTCCATATGTTTCGGGTCTGGTGTGCCCATATGTTTCGGGTCTGGTGTGCCCATATGTTTTGGGTCTGATATGTCCATATGTTTCGGGTCTGGTGTGCCCATATGTTTTGGGTCTGATATGTCCATATGTTTCGGGTCTGGTGTGCCCATATGTTTTGGGTCTGATATGTCCATATGTTTCGGGTCTGGTGTGCCCATATGTTTTGGGTCTGATATGTCCATATGTTTCGGGTCTGGTGTGCCCATATGTTTGGGTCTGATATGTCCATATGTTTCAAGCCTGGTGTGCCCATATGTTTTAGTTCTTTGGCTGTGTCATATGCCTAAACACAAGAAATGGTTGGGTATGTTTTCCTTTGAGTCTAAGCATAATGCCAACTTTATTTCCCTAAAGCATAAGAGAAGTATGTTTCTGTTTGTAATGGGTGTAATAATACTAGACAAATCCCTGGCAAAATTGCTTGTTACTGTAGGCCAAACCAATTTAGCTTTAATGTAATTTTGTTTCAACAATACCATGCTATTGGGGTATACTGTTACAAGCACTTAGCACATAAATGAAGACAAGGTTTCTTCTTCTTCCTCTTTATGACCTTTTGTTAATGTGTAGAGAATTAAAAAAAATGTTATAATAATCTTGATTTTACCATGATCACCAACTAATGCAATGATTGAGCTATCCGCAAATCCCTCTTCCTCCAGTGTTGATAGAACACGGCCAATTTCATAGTCCACATAGGAAGTAGCTGCAAAGTATGACTGCCGCATCAGAAGCTGTTGGACAAAGCACAGGCAAAAGTTGTCAATACTGATTCTTGTAAGTGATATAAAGCATATAGCCTTGTATTAAAGTCCCCCCCCCCTCAGAAGTGTGGATTGGGTCTACGAACAAACACTTACCTTACTTGTGCATATTTCCCTAGACCAGCAGGTATTTACGCTAAGATTTACACAAAAGAGCCCTCTGGTGTCCTACCCATAGTGCCCCTCACTCTTTCTCAATTCTCGAGCGCTAAGTCGGAGCACCCATGTTTCTCTAGATCGAGAATAGTGGGGTAGGAGGAAGGGATGCTCTACAGGTAAATTTTTGTTCGTAGACCCCATCCACACTTCTGTGGGGGGGGGGGGGGGGGGTACTTCACTCAACTAACCGAGGGTAGAGCAATCTACTTATGCACAGACTTGCACCAGGTATTAGGCGGTGGGTTATGCGAGATGCTCTTGTATAATTGTACAATATTGAACCACAGCCCACCGGTACATAATATAAGTGCACGGTGGGGCAAAAATGATCACTATAGGCAAAACCATTATGACATAATTCATATCTATCATATGTAAAAAGGTTAAAATAAGGAATCAGAGTAAGGAGACTCATCTATGCTAGAGAGGTCCTCGGTTGGAGATGGTCTTGTGACCATGACAAGGTTCAGCTAGCTGCCCTCAGCACTGCTCTCCCTGTTCTGCCCTCTGTCAGGAGAACGTCCTTCAAGTAACACTCGGTGAATGTGTTGGGAGTTTTCCAACATGCCGCTTGCGTGATGTAAGAGACATCCTTAAAGAAGGCCCAAATGGTGGAAGCCGCCCCTGCCGGTGATGCGTCCACGGTTGACTTGATGGCTGTAACTAACCAATGGGCGATTGTGTAGCGAGAAGGCAGCCGATATGGTTGGGTTGTCGTTGCCCAGAGCTGGGCAAAGAAAACCCGAGCTGGGCTGGAACAGAATGTCCGCTCTCCGCTGAAGTACCATTGGCCGGTGAACCAGGAGTCTGGTTAGCCTTGGGCAACATGGTTGGCGGGCCAGAAGGGAGCTATGAGGAGGACTTTGTAGTCCACCTGCTCAAGTTTGGTCAGTACCCGTACGGGAGGAAGGTGTAGACAAGCAGCCCATCCCACCGTATCATCAGTGCATCCTTCTGCCACGTGCTAGGATCGGGTAAAGACTCGGGGCGAGGTAGAAAGGCCGAATGGGAGCACCATGAATTTGTAGCAGATGTCTTTGTATTGGAACCAAAGGAATTCCCAATGCTCCCACCTGATAGGAACGAGTAGGTATGCGTCCTTCAGGTCTAGGCTGGCCCCCCATGCTGGCTTGTGTATTGACTCGGGATAGTCTTGAGTGTGTCCATACGGAAGCACTTTGGATGAATAAATCTGTTCAGATCAAATTTTTGACAGGGGGTGCTGGAATTTGTTTAAGACAATCGGCGAGTGCAAAGCGCGAAGCCATTTCGGCATGGGTCCGGGTCGGGGGCCGGGGCCACTTTTTGGCACTATTTCACCTTTTTTTTGGGGGGGGGGGGAAGAAAGTTTACACCAGAATGAACCATGTACATGTATGTAAAAAAACCCAATAATAATTATTGTTTCCATTATGCACTTTTTGTGAATATTTTATTAACTGACCCAACGCATTGTTTATCAAAACTGTAGAAGACTATAAAGTGCTGTTGAAATAAAATATTTAGCCAAGGGCGTCAATCGCTTCTCAAAAGTGGGGGGACATACCTTGATACCTGGAATAAGAAGTAATGTGAGCGCGTAGCATGAAGCCCTAATGGTGTGGGGTTCGGGGCCCGCTTAAGGGCCCCCAAAACAAGTCAGGTGTGTTTACAAACACAAATGCCCCGCAACCGTGACTGTTCCCGTGACATAACATAACTTTACATGTACCTTGGTCACATGGAACGTTCATTGACAGCATTAGTGTCTTCTGTAGGTTTTATATGAATTAATGCCTAATCCCTATGATCTCAGAATAAATAGAAGATTTCTATTGTTTTATCCACTGTGACCTTTACCCTTGACCTTTTGGCCCCAAATGCAATAGGCTTCTTAGGATTGCTAAGGACAATCCACAAACCAAATTTGACGTTCATATGTAAAGTATTTCTCAAGTTATCGCGCTGACAAAATTTCTTGTGTTTCAGCCACTGTGACCTTGACCCTTGACCTTTTGGTCCCAAATGCAATAGGCTTCTTAGGATTATCAAGAACAATACACGCACAAACCAAATTTGAAGTTCATACGTAAAGTATTTCTCAAGTTATCATGCTGACAAAATTTCTTTTGTTTTAGTCACTGTGACCTTGACCCTTGACCTTTCGGCCCCAAATGCAAAAGGGTTCTTAGGATTACCAAGAACAATACACAAACCAAATTTGAAGTTCATATGTTAAGTATTTGTCAAGTTATCGCGCTGACAAGATTTGTCCGGACACACACACACACCCACCCACCCACCCACACACGGAAGGACAAGGCTTCGCCGCGGGGCATAAAAATCTGGACCCTAAACGCTCTGTGGTGCAATCTGAGGCAATTTCTGACCACTAAAATCAATTTATTTTTTAGCTAAAAAGATCATTTTAACATAATTTTTGAGTTCGGAGTCATTGAATCATGGCTGAGCTATATATAGAATCATATATATTCATAAAGTTCTGACAAAAACCGTTAAATCAAATAGATTTTAGTTTACATGTGGTTTACACAAAAGTGGCGACGCACACAGTAATGTTAGGCACAATCGGTCGATATTGGAGCCATGTTGACACTTACATATTAGCACGGTTTGAAATTGCCTTACAGCTTACTCGGCCAAAACTCAATGGACTCCCTATTAAAGGCCAAAAAGAAATATTTCTGCTTCCGCATACCTCTAAAAAATAGGGTCGGTAGGTCGGAAATTTTTCTTTTTGCCAATTTTTTGTGCTGATTGAATGGGGTATTCAGTCATATGCGAATTTCAGCCTGGACTATTTCCATTGCACTACGAAAGGCTATACGAAAATGGCCACAAAAAGTAAAGATTACCTTAATAATTATTAGAGTATTAACAGTCGATAAATATTTTTAAACAATTGAAAATTCAGGTCATGCACACCATAAGTACAAAGCTAGTCAAAAGGGGAAACTGCATGGCCAACACTGTCCATAAATCGCGCGCGGTATAAGCATAGATAACCTCGTTTAACTTCGGGAAAACACGCTGCATCAAATTGTGAGTAGTACGTCACAACCTCGAAATAAAATAAATTCATGAACACGGAAAATACATACACAGACATGACAGATCAAGTTCTGTGAATTAACTTGCAAAAAATATTCTTTCTCCATCGGTGTTTTCTTGGCATTTTTACGATGTCTAATTCGACCGTACCTATGCTGCAACCGTGCACCGCGGCCATGAATAGATTACCGGTTACTGCTTTTCCATTGTGCCTTCTTTGGCCCTTTGGAGGCGTGGCAGGAAGCAGTCATCACTGCACTGAGCATTACACACGTGTTTTGAATTGCAAACTTGTCATCGTGAAGTGAACTTAAAAACAACGAAGGTTTACTTACTTACTGTGTAAGCGAGATAGGTCTGTAACCAGACTATTAAACTGACGCAGTGGTTAAGTGGCTACTGGCTAGTTTAGTACAGTATGAGTGGGCAGGTGAGCGGCGGGGTGCGCGCAGCTTGCATTAATTAGGGCGACAGTGCCAACATGACGGGAAATATAATTACTTTTTTCAGATACTTTTCATTTTGTGGCTGCTTAGGTAAGTCGAAAGATGATTGTTATGACAAGATGTGCATTCATGTCCACTAAAAGTAGGGGGTGCTTTAGCATATTCCTGCACCCCCATCAAAAAAGTTGGGGGTGCACCCGAGTTTATCTCCCCCTCGAGGGAGCAGTGCTTCGTTGGGTTGGTGTCGGCTGAACAAGCATGCCTGGGGAGGGGGGGGGGGGGAGGCGTGCTCAAGAACTGGAGTGAGTATTTACCGCGACTGATTAAATCGAGCACCCACTGGTTGGACGTAATTAACACCCGGGACCCCGCAAATTCTCAAAGATGGCCTCCCACGGGTCCGATGGTGGGAGGCCGCTATGAGTGGGGAAGTATTTATGTCAGCCCCCGGGATAAAGGGGAGCAGGCGACTGGGAACCGCAGCCGAGTTGGGGCCGTGCTTGTCCGGTAAATGACTGAGTTGGCGCACGCTGCCCTGGACATTGGGGTTGATGGCTTCTTACTAGCCTTCAACCGCTTTGCCTCAGCTTGCATGCAATCCTCGAATTTCCCTGCAAAGAGATCCTTGCCCTTTAGAAAGAAGGTCTCGAACCTCTTGCGGGCACCCTGTGACGGGAGAAAAAGTGCATTGAGCACATTACCCTGGCAGGTGGAGGTTGCTAAGGTCATCACTCGTTCAAACTGGACAAGCACTGAGCCAAGACCGTGGTCAAGACAGACAGGAAAAGCAGCGGTCCGCATGTCCACCAGAACTGCCGGGTCTGTTGTAAAAGTGTAATGGCAACCCCAAGGCAAAAAAAAAAAAAAAGTCAGTCTCTGATTAGCGCGCGCGCGTCGATTTTAATCATGCGCGTCAATCTTCTTTTTTTTCCAAAATGTTCCGCGGTAGCTCCAACAGTGGCCTCTATTGCCGCACCTCCTCATTTCTTTTTACCAATTAGCACCAAGGAATGGGAAATTGCACCAAGGCAAATGATCGAAAGCACCAAGGATAATTATGGAGGACACCAATGTACATGAGGACACCAAAAAAGCAAAATAGTACCCCACCTTGTCTGTACAATTCAAGCTTGAAGAAAAAAAAAAGAAGCCGCATCTCCGCGTCAATTCCGGAACATTGGTCTGACCAGAGACCGAATATTTTTTTTTTTGGCCCAACAGACACACCAACAGACAAATTATAAGACAGGGAATGAAAACAACTTCTTACTTTCTTCTATTACATTAAAAAAAAACTTCAAATATTCTTCTTCACATATATACAACAAATACCTTAAAATTCAATTCCTCTAATTTCTTATTTACACTTTTGCTCAAAATTATTATTTCCAGCAATTATCAAAGGATTCAATATTGGGTTCCCCTTCCAGTATATTCTTATTTGTTCACAAACTAATTTTTCAGTAGTCTAATTTGCTCAGGATAATTTCAGTTACATGAGGAATTTGCTGTTCTGTGTTACGTTATTTAAAGTTTTCTAAACTCCACCAGTTGTACTTATTTATCGTGTGATTCACAGATTTCATTAAAGCTTATTTTAAATACTCTCCAAATTCTGAGATGGCAGGCAAAGTCCCAAAGATGCCCACGTTCATCAGTACCACTCTTCAATGAGCCTGCTTCATGAAAAGCCTTGTCTACTGCTGCTGCTAGCCAATGGAAGACTCCTCTTCAGTTGGTGTTAGTGCCGACGGATCACTCAGTACCCAAAAAGGCCATCTAAAATAAATATAAGATCCAAAACCATTCATGTTTTCTCGTTATGCATGAATTTCAAAATCCCCACCATCTCTACATGATCTGGTTTGCTTTCCAAATCCTCAAGCACTCAAAATCCTTAACTTCAAAATTCTCAATTAAAATCGCTGACTTCTCCATTACCGAAATCTTCAATCAAAATTCTCGGCGTCAAAGTAATTCTTAACGTCGATTTCAAGATTTTTGTTAATGATCTACGTAGAAATCTACATTTCTATGAATTTTTACTTCTCTTGGTCATTTTAAAATCATGTTGGTACACAATATCTTCTCAACATCAATCAAATCTTCATTTCAAAATCAATTAAACACCATAAATCTTAAAGATCACTCAATATTGTGTCCATAGGGCATCAATAAAGATTTATGCAAAACTCCATAACAACAACTTGATCGACACTTACGGATAATTTAGCTGTGCGAATACTTGGGGAGGCCGACTATTGCTAACAGATGTCAAGATGCCCGGGACGCTAGATGACGCTAGAATTTGGCTAGTCTGAGTATCACCCGTTATCCACAGAGCAAGTCTCACGTATAACGTCTGATATGTCTAGACATATACATGTACATATATGCAAGCTGCCTGCCAGCCAACTGGAGTCGACTTTACTAAATCGTGACGTCATTTCATTCCTAAATCAGGACTAAATGGTTTGATTGGTCAATTCGAATGTAGTGTTTTGTAATACAACAACAGCGGGGGCGCGATATTTTGTAACATGATACAGAGAGCGTGACAATTTTTGTTATCCATTGTCTATGACGCGCAATGATAGCGCCCGCTGATTGGTCAAAATCTAGGAGGTCAAGAGGCGGGGTCTTGCCTAATTAATCAGCTAATCTGTTCACGCATAATAGACCACGGAATTGCCAAATTCTGGGAAACAAAACTGAACTTTCCATTTTCCAACCGGATCAAACAGACCCGGATCAAACTGACCAAGAGCTAAATCTGCTGTCATTAGATTTCAGGTTCAGGGCAAGCTGAAACCGGTCTCTGAAACACACGATCATAGGTCCTAAACGCTGCATTCGGTTCAATACAATACTATCTATTATCTACTAATTGGTGCGATTTTGTTAAGAAGAGCTTTCTATCACAATTACCATGGCCTATGTACAAAGAGTTCTTATGTAAGATGGGATGGGGTATTCACGACTCGACCACCAGTGTTGTAGTTGAGGCCACAACCTCCGAGGCCGAGGCCAAGGCCGAGGCTACAACCTCCGAGGCCAAGGCCGAGGCCGAGGCCACAACCGCGAGGCCGAGGCCAAGGCCGAGGCCACCACCTCCGAGGCCAAGGCCGAGGCCGACTATTAAAACACGTAATAAGATATAAATCACTAAAACAAGGCTAAGATTATGTTGGAGTTTTAACATCTTTTTAGATGAATTCACTGAGTTTTGGAGTGCCTGGCTTACAGCTTGCAATGTGTTTCCTCTTGTAGGGAGTCTGGCGAATTAATTTTTCTAAAGAAAGAAATCTCAAGTTTTGTAACACTGAAAAGCGAATTATACAACAAAATCAATGGCATTTGAATCAGCCTCATTGGAGATACAATTTAAATGGCCAAATTTTGAGTTTCTATTCTGTAAGATTTACATTATTTACTTTTAGCATGTTTTATAAAATGTTATTTTCCAAACCTATCACAATATTTAATATCATAGGAATCCCCATTAAATAAACAACAACTTGATTTTTGAATCATGTTTTTACCACTAATAACCATAAGTTACGACCCCCCCCCCCCCTGGACCTTCGCACTGTCCAGGCGCGCGCCGAGCAAACACCGCGATGCGACCAGACAGTGCCAGACTGCCTGCCGTTAGGCACGGGCAAAGTATAGTTCCAATCCCACTCCACACAACGGAAGAAGTATCCACGCATTATCACTGTTAATACCGCGGTGCAAGACAAAGTCTGGCAATGGCCGATCCCGCCAAACAACACGGCAACACGGAACATGCAAGCATGATATCATTCAGTTCATCAAAATGCCCACGAATTCTCGGATCATCCGATTGGGATCCAATGGCTTCGAAGAATTTTAAGTTCATGGCAAGAGTCCAGTGGTTTTGGCCGTATATCTGTAACCACGCAAAATTAGTCAATTTCAAACCGTGCTAATACATATAGTAAGTATCAACATGGCTCTAAAAATACCAAGTATCCTGGTACCACGAGGAATACTGACTTAATTCAGAACTTTGCATTCATTTTGATGGAAAAACGAATTCTGAAATCGCGCTTTCCATATCGACCAATTGCGCCAAACATTACCGTGTGAGCCGGAACTTTCATTTAAACCACCGTGTAAAAATAAAATCTACTTGATAAATCGTAACTGTTTAACTGTTTTTATCATATCTTATGAAAAGAAAATGGTACAGACTAGTACACTCGATAGCACCCAGAAAGTTCAGACTTTTATTAAAATAGTGGCCTATATAAAAAGGAATGGTTAAGCTTGCGGCACCTTGCGGCAAATCATTTTTAAAGGTCGGGGTACAGAGGCGAAATGCAACACTGCAACCAGACTAGTCTACTACCGGATGAGATTGGTGCCAGACTTATGTAGTCTGGCACACGGTAACAGTTATAACGCTTGCACGCACGTGGAAAGCTGAAGCGCAGGCTAGGCGAAGATGCTACGTACGTACGTTCAATGCAACCATTACCAGTGTGTTCATTCGATCGTGCGTACATTGTATATGCGTTCGTTTCACGGAACCCACTGCGGCAGAAACTCAAGGGTTTGATAAGGTAACAAATTTAAATTAATTAGAATAGAAAACACATCAAAATGGGCGGCCTCGAGCCGGCCTCGACCGATTCGCCGAGGCCGGAAGGCTCCGAGGCCGAGGCCAAGGCCGAGGCCTTGCACTCCAAGGCCAAGGCCATGAAAATCGGCCTCCAGGCCGAGGCCGGCCTCGAGACCTCCAACACTGTCGACCACGCCTAGGTTGTAAGCGGTTGCGGAAAGTCTACGAGGGAATCGAATAACACGTTTTTGGTTAAAAACTTTATGACAGATCTATTTAATGTGGGGTGTAACGTATACATTTTGTATCTAATAAAAACCAAACAACTCGCACGGCACAATAAGCACACAGATGAGGTAAAATAATCTAGGTTTTTTGGTTGCACTGTAACAACTGCGGAGTGCTCACTGCAGGTGGGAAGACTGAAGCATGGCTAACCGTGTGCGGTATGTCCCTTTGTCCTTGAGCCGCCCATCCCTGACCAACGACTGAGGGTTGCGGGCTTGGCCTGCCGCCTCAGAGGGGTTGCCAACTGGGCCCATCTGGTGGTTGGCAGACAGGGCCGATAATGAAGCCGAGTCAGACTGAAAGGCTTGCAAAAAACCTGCCCTAGAAATCGGATCCTCACCCCTGGAGCGTTTGTCCCGGTGGAATCGATCTGAGGAGTCGTCCGAGTCTGAGGTATAATGTTGTGGTCGACGACCCACCTTATTAGCTGTTTCGGTGACTCACCGAAACAGCTATTGTTTTCGTTAAGATTTTTTTTTTTTTTTTTTTTTTTTTTCCCCCCCCTCCTTTTTCAGACTTTTTCTCCATAGGTTTAACACACGTTTCTTCCACCAGTCCACTTTGCCACTTTTTCAAATCCGATTGATTTCAGACTTGATACATACTCAGACCACCACCCACAGATGGTCCTAGAAGAAATTCGTGACCGTGACGTCATCAGGTGTCGGGTTACGTCACATTAAAGATGCATTTTTCCCCATATGTTTTGTACACGTTTTAAAACACTCCACTTTGGCCTCTTCGTAAATCCGAACGACCTCAGACTTGATACATACTTAGACCACTACCCACAGATGGTCCTAGAAGAAATTTGTGATCGTGACGTCATCAGGTGTTGGATTACGTCACATTAAAGATGTATTTTTCCCCATAGGGTTTGTACACGTTTTAAAACATTCTACTTTGGCACTTTCGTAAATCTGATCGACGTTAGACTTGGTACACACTTAGACTACCACCTACAGATGGTCCTAGAAGAAATTCGTGATCGTGACATCATCAGGTGTAAGGTTACTTCACATTTAAGATGCATTTTTCCCCATAGGGTTTGTACACGTTTTTCTTCAAATCATACTTTGGCACTATATGTCTGATTGACTTTTCACTTGGCAGATGACATTCGAAGTGACTTCATCAAGTGTTCATCACGTGCACAGAGTATTTCAAATATCCGAAACAGCTTGTGTTTGTCCACAAACACATTTCTAGTTCTTCTTGCTCTTTTTATTTGAAGTGGCCCTGGGGTATACCCAAGGAAAAGTTGGATGACACTAGGGGCACCGGAACCCCCGAACAACGGATAAAATCCGACAAGGGGGTCCCTGAGAGCGAGATAATACGGAGCCCGCCGGTCCACGGTCCCCCAGGCGGCTTGCTCTGCATTGCTCATGTCATTCCTGGCCGTCAGCGCTTTAAGCCCCATGGGTTGGGTTGGGTGTGAGCGTTGTCCGGTGGCCTGTACAATAGTCCATCCAGGCACTCAGTGGTGTTAGGCACTGTGTTGGGAGGACATGGGTGACTCAAGCCCACTGAACTGTGAAGGCTAGTCCCCTCGGGCTGCCCCGTGTTTGGGGATGGGACAGAGGGTGTAGTGAAGCCCGGACCCGAGCCTCATTCACCATGTCAACCCTTTTTAGGTTTGGCTCCGGCAGATGAGATAAGTTTGGAGGAACCTTCCCGGAGCACCCCTTTCGTTTGGCTGTTCCGCTTAGGCTGACCGGAGAAGGCAACCGATGGTTCCCTCATTGGTCAACGGAACTGCCAGAGCCCGCAGCCGGCAGTGGCTGGGGATGCTGGACAGGAGACCGCTGCCGCAATAACGATGTAGCGTTAACGGCAGAGTCCCCCGAGAATTTGGTCCATTCTGAGGGAGAGCCAGTTCTCTCCAAACGCTTTATTACTATGCAATATCACACAACAAGACGATACAATAACTCTACTATAAATTCTTTAATCAAAATCTTCTCTTAAGTGATAAGGGTAGCAGAAATTGACGAGAAATACAGAGCGTATTTTATGCACATCCTACCCGACCGGCCGCTACCGCTAAGAGAAAAGAGGAAGAGCACAAGGCACTATGGGTAGGACACCAGAGGGCGCTATCGTGTAAACTCTTAGCATAAATACCTGCCGGTTTAGGGAAATATGCATAAGTAGGTTGCTCTACAAGTAAATTGAGTGAAGTAGACCTGGAATTTCCATGAAAACAAATCATGAAGTTGAGCTGCTTAGTCCTCTCGAGGGTTTACTGATCTTCAGATGCATGTTAAAGTGGTTTTTTTTTTTATCAATACAGAAACAGTGTACTTGGAGACCCAGGCTTATTTGCAGTCTTACTTGAAGGTCAACTATTAGGCTGCGTCTGAATCACATTGCTTGGGCCTGAAAAAACATACGCACATATCGAAGCCACTGGTCAATGGCTGCAGCCACTTCCTACTGACTCAACTTTTATTGCTGACTGTAGCCATGTGATTCGACCGCGGCCTTAGTCATTAGTGAGGAAATCAATGCTTTGTCAAATATGGAATACTTTTGTTTAGTTCAGTCATGATTAATGACAAATGGTGGGATGTGGACTTGATACACAATTTCTCAATTTAATCATTTGACCAAATTCAGCATTGGGTTTGAATAGATTTAATGATAAGTTCCACTTTAATTGCATGTGATACCCACTAATTAAAGTGCTAACAAATGCTGTCATTTTCTTTGTAACTAAAGCTTCAGTTGAGAAAACAAGAGGAAGAAAATATACGTACATGGTATTTGGGTGGCAACGGTCCATAGTATGGCTTGTCCTTGGAAAGTGGAATATCTTCACCAACTCGAACATCATTCCAATGTTCCCAGGCTGGCGGGGGCAGGCCTTTGGTGTAGTATGGGTTGGGGGCCATACTCATTGAATCCAAAGGGTACAATGATTTGTATTCCTTTGGGTACCTAAGGATCAAGAACACAACATACTTCAGCTCTAAGTACTGCTACTGGAAAAAATATTTCTAAAATTCTAGAGCATGTATAAAATGCTGTTTTTTGAAGGGGCTGAGTTTGGCTTTTCCTTAAATAAACCTAGAAAAGACATTACTAATATTTTCAGCTAAATTTTGTTCTCCAATTTGTTCTTTTCTGTAGTCCTTTTTAGAAGTGACATTATACTGATGTCATTCTTTGATTGTTTAATTTTAAAGAGCAACCAAAACAGAATGTGGTTGACAAGACCAATTCCTCAATTCAACATGTAAAATTACCACAGCTGTCCTATTTACACTGGAAATATTTCTCACACAAGGGCCACAGTGAAACAGATTTTCCCTGATTTCCGAAATACTCATTAAGTATTAATGATATGAATGTGATCCCTAAATCGTCATCAAATGACACGAAAAATAAACAATGTGTGTGATATAGGCATGCATGCACACTTGTTCACTCTGTCCCACTGTAATGACAATATTTCCTCACACTGGGTGATTTGATACATTTCTGTCATATGTTGGGATTAGACGAACATCATTTGGTTCCCATATGATGTAGCCAGGTTCAATTGACATGGCATATAGCTTGCTGCGACGTCATCGAGTTATTGCTACAGCCAATAGGAAGGCAGGCTTAATTGACAGGTTGAGCATATAGTGGCCCAATTGGTTCATACGGCATTTGTGACGGTGTTCCTAGAACAAGAGTGAGGCCCCATGATGGAATTAGATTCTGAGTGGGAGGTTTCTGGATGAACATCCCACAGAGGATTTGGATTAAAGTTTTGATTGTTAGACACTGAGGAGCCATCAGTACACCCTTTATGATAGAATGTCTGTGTCCAACCCTTGTGGATCGGGGTATCTGGTGCAAGAGACCGGAATTTGGTGATTTTTTCTCTGATGCAAACAGATCTATATGCGGTCAGTCTATGTGTGCAAAAAAAACGGTGGCACTACCTGGGGTTGCAGTGTCCATTCTGTTGGACGGATGATCCCAATGGACAATGCATTGGTGATACAATTGTACTTGACTGGAAGATGCGTGGCTATCAATGAAATGTTGAACTTCAGGCACCATTGGAGTAGTTCCCATGTGAGGAGGCAAAGTTGTCCCAACCAAGTGCCTCCCTCGCGATTGATGTTTGAAACAACTGTGGTGTTGTGGCATTTATCAAGACCATCCAAATCTGAATGCTTGGTTAGAAATATTTGAGAGCATTGAAAACTGCCTGCAGCTCTAGGACATTGATGTGCCAAGCTTGTTGATGTTGGAGCCACATCCTGCTATTTGACGAGAAGCAAATGTGGCTCCCCAGCCTGACCGAGAGGCATCTGTGGTTAGGACTTTTGTTGGTAGCCGTTTTGGGAATTTTAGGCTGCTTGTCAATTTGACAGGATCTAGCCACCATAGAAGGTGTGGCTGTAGGTAGACAACATGGTACCATGAGGCTGATTGGGATATGTCTCAGTTGATAGTGAGCAAGGAGGTGGAGTTGAAGTGGGCGCATGTGAAGTCGACAATAAGCCACCAGGTCCACCATACTTGCCATTAATCCCAGTAGTTTTAGCCATGCTGCTGCTGGGACCACAATTTTTTTGAGTAACAATGTTACACATTGTTGGAGTTTTGGGTGCGTATATCTGTAGGGAAGGCAGTTCTTGTTGTGAGATTATCACTACTCCCAGGAAAGTTGGGGTCCGTGTGGGAGTTGGTTGCGACTTCGTTTCGTTGATGAGGAATCCAAGTTGAGTCGCCATACGCAAGGTCAAATTGAATGCTTTGCTGACTTACTGCTTTGACCGACCGACCACCAGCCAATTGTCCAGATACATGAACACCATGATATTCTGTCTGTAGAGGGCAGCACCTAAGGCTTTCGCAATCCCTAGACCCAGGGAGATGTTGAATGCCCAAATAGAAGGGCTGCAAACTCGCTTTTTTTGGTAATTTTATTTATCGTTCTTTTAGCAATTTATTTTTCTTAGTTTAATTTAATGTATTTAATTTAATCTAATTTAGTTTTAAAGGGAATGTACAACATTTGCTTTTGCTGCAATTTTCAGAAATAAATGGATAAGGAGGATTAGCATGCTATAGCAGATATTGCTAAACAGACTTGTTTCAAGTTTTGGGCTTGTAGATGCTAGAAAAACCAAGAAAACCAATCATGTTCTCGTAGAGCCTAGGCCATGGCCACATTTCTCTCTTCTACCTGGTCTACAAATGGGGTGGGCATGATTTTGGTATGGTTTTGCAGGGAAAAATCCAAGAAACGTTCGGTTACTTTTCACCCGCGAGATTTGGTTACATTAATTAGTAATATTGTTTTTTTCAAATTTTTTTAATGTTCAAAATATACCGCTCAGCCTCGAACGCACATTAGCCAATCAGAAGACATATTTTATTGATCATAGTCGATTGGCCAATCACAATCGCGGTAGTGGAGTGGTCCAGTATATCGCGTCGAAACAACATGGCGGCTTCCTGTGAGGAAGACATTTCGTCTTCAAGCGACGAAAATACACATGAAATATCGTGTTTTATGTGCATTTCCCCGTCAAAAAAGTGCAGAATGACGGCGTTCTCTGGTAAAACATGGACACGCTTCCTAGAGTACGTCATCAAATGGAAAGATTTGGATGGTCCTAAAGCACAAATTGTGATAGATTTTGCCGCCGACAACTCGGCAGCTGCAGCAGTGGCAGGCCTTCGCACAACTTTGTAGTGCAGCAATACCACAACACGGTGGATACCACACGACTTGCTACGCACGATTTACAGATTCTCAGCGCATTGAAAGAACAACGAAAAGCATGAGAAAGAAAGCCGATGCAGCAGCTTCTACAGGTGAGCTCAATATTTCTTTAAGCATGTTAAGAAAGCTTAAAACTTCATCATGTAAACAGGTAAACTGAAGTTTTACTAAATTACTGTCGATAATTTCGATAACAAAACTCAAACTCTGTCGTTGTTGTTGTCCATGTCATGTCATAAGCCCAATCAAGCCAATGTCTAAATCTTGCTGATACTAGTCCTAAAATGAATAAACTCTTAATAATCATGAGCATGATTTCAGTAATTTCAAGGACACAAGGAGTAATAATAAGGCAGTGGATATTTTGGCAAACCTTTAGTAAACGTTAGCAGGTTAGTTTGCTGAATATGCACTGAACATGCGCAGTTACTGTTTTTTTGTACTTAAACATTTTCCGTGAACAAATTTTAGTCTGGCTCCATGCCAATATTTTCGTTGTAACCTCGTATTCACAAGATGGGATTCAGACCATTTTATAATTTCGGACTTTATTTCCCTTTTAAAAAAAATCCTCCAGAGCCACAAATCTGAAAAAGAAAATGTATTACTCTGCAATAAAATGTTTGAGACATGTTAAAATAATAAAAGAAGAATATTCTTATTTATTTGGAGATGGGAAAATTTTTTTTTAAAATGTGGCGGAGATCGGGATCGAACTTGAGTCATCCCGCTCACTAGTGCTTTTGCTTAACCACTGTACCAAACGTGCTACACAACTTTGGTGGGAATTTAATACATCTTATAATTCAGCCCTATCTTAAAGAGTACAGCGCACTCTGTTGATATGGATTGCCGCCGGCAAACCTTGAGTAAACGTTAGTTTGCCGTCATTACCTCCGGCAAAATATCCACTATCTAATAATAACGCAGTGGCTATCGTTACGGCAGCCATAACGTATTTCCCATTTTCTATCGTTACGGTAGTACTGCAACTTTTATAAAAACATGAGAAGAAAATATAAAATTAGAAGGAAAAAGTGAATTTGAACGTTATGAAATTCGGACTTTATTTCCCTTTTAAAAAAAATCCTCCAAAGCCTAGTTAGGCCAAAACAAAAAAGTCTCTGGTTTCTGGTATGGAGCTTGCCCAAAAAGTGGTGCGGCGACGCGGCTTTTTTTTTTTAAACCTAATTTTTTTGCTTCATATGTGTGCTGATGACTGCAAATGGTGCCCGACTAAACTTAGTGCAAATATATGGGAGTCCAGAGAGGCCACATAAAACTTATTCTCGACCATAACCCAATCTAAAAACACGTTAAAATTGTGCAGCAGCTGGATTCCAGTCAAACCAGTGAGTTTGGCGGTTTTGAGACATCATCTTTCATTGAAAAAAACTTTTTCATTTTGCCGACGTGCATGGCTACGGCGAAGCGCGCGCATACCAGAAACCGGAGACTTTTTTTTTTTGGCCTTAGGTTAGAAAAGGAAAAAATTTGAGTGCAAAACTGAGATGCAAACCCGCAACCTTGCGGTGCAAAATCCTACCCTCTATCGACTGAGCTGTCGCACTGCTCGCTAAAACGTGGGGAAACAAATAATTATATACCTGCGTGCGTATCAAAAAGTATCGTAGAGGGCGCTAAACAACGGCTGCCTTAACAATAGCCACTTCGTAAGTTACTTTCTAACTAGGGTTGTGACCATGTAATAAATTAAAGAACATGAACAGTGAGTAGGCCTATTCGATTGCAGGTCAACTCGCACCCTGACCGACTCGCCCCTTACCGACTCGCCCCCTGACCGACCCTTACAAGCTCGCCCCTTACAAGCTCGCCCCCTGGTTGACTCGCCTCCTAGCTGACTCGCCAACTCGCCTCCTAGCCGACTCGCCTTCAGACTGACTCGCCCCCTGACCGACTCGCCCCCTAGAAAATTATGCACCGTACGGGGACATCGTGAAAAAAAATTATATGTGTTGGGAAACAACTTAGCACAGCTTTACCGATATAGTGCAGCATGATTTTTCGCAGAGTGCCCATGGCGCGGCACACTGCCCGCGTTGGGCCTGTGCACGTAGCATTCACGGTGACTGCCGGCATGCGGAAGGTATCATTCACCGTTTGTTGACATAACTTGTTAATCTCGACTCTGGGTCCTCAGTTTCATTAAAAATATTTTTAGAATAAATGAGGTAGGGCCTACATGTATGTTTTTTGGGGTATTTTTGGTTTAGTGGTGTTCTTATCAAACATACTGAACGGTTTTGAAAAAGTTATAAAAGAGGCTCGTAATGGAACTTTCAAAACCAGGGCAGAACCAAATATTGAATTGGGCATCCCGGCAATCGTAAAAGTTCAATCCCAAAACTAAGGTAAATGAAGCTGATTTGCTGGACCCTCTGTGTTACCCTCCACTGTCTTTATTATTTTTTTTTCACGATGTCCCCGTATGGTGCATCATTTTCCAGGGGGCGTGTCGGTCAGGGGGCGAGTCAGTCAGGGGGCGAGTCACTCGTACTCGTAAGTCGTTCATGTACATGTATCATGCAACCATGATTTTTTCTTATTGTTTTCTTTCTTGTGTTTATTTTGTAGAAAAAACAGCAACCACATCACAACTTGATGATGAACACAACATTGGTGAAAGTCCTCAACCAGCCAGAAAGAGAAGAGCTCTTCGTTCCAGCATGGGCAGACCTCCAGTGCCTGCAAGGTCAAATTCCCTGATTAAGCAGAAAAATTTTCTTCAAATTACTTCCAGCATGTACATTTTAAACAAATTAAGCTCTATTTATAAGGGCGTGATCACTGGATCTGCATAAAATTTGTAGATAAAAGGAAGCCATACATGTATCTTTTCTGTGGAATACATAAGTCAATTAAATTAAGTCTCTGACATTGTGACATCTTAAATTATATTATCATAAATTCAGTACAGCCAGTGGTTTTATCAGAATTGTCTTTGTCATCCCTCAAAGTTGTTTGTTACTGACTTCCTAATGTTGCATTCATTGCTCGTAATCTCGTTTGTAAGGTTTAAGATTCGTAGAAATGAGAAACCATTTAACTTTAGCCACAATATACCTGTGGGGAGAGGGCAAAACAAAGTTTCACAAAAATTAATTTCAAAATGGTACAAATTAGAAACGAAATCTTGGCAACCAGATAAAAATAGGCTTGGAGCAACTGACATTGCGGGGTAACTACCTGGTATGTTATGACGTCACTTGATGTTGATCATGCTATCGTGTTATTTTTTTGTTATTCACCTGCAATTGATGCTCCAAGCAAGTTTTAACTTGTTCTCATCATTATTTTTAATTATACATTAAAATCAGCATTAAGCTGTTTGATATTTTTTATGGGTATAGACCAGCAAGAACCTGTATTTATCACATAATACATGAACTGCACATTACTTGCACATTGTAAAAGCTTTGTTGACTTGTTATGTCAAGTAAAAACCATAACTCCCTTGAGCGTGTACAAAATGTATTGAAAATGGAGAATTTGGGATTATTATGGTTAATAAAAAAGTGTACAATAAGTATTTTAAAATAAATTGCATTCGTTCTGTGTTATTTGAGTTGTGATTTTCTTTTTATTTAATAACGTGTAGTTGGTGTATGTTGCGGGTTTGAGCAAGCGGTTCTCAGTAGTGTACAACATTACCACTTGTGAAAAGTAGTATGTTGTTCCTGGTACTATGGGCTTTCATTTCCTACCCTTTTCCCTCCCACCCCAGATGTAGACCACTGAATCAAAAAACAAGAGGCGTATTGATCCCATGGCCCATAGTCTATTGTAGTCTGGTTCCCTGACCCCAATTAAGATGAAACGGAGCAATTATAGACTTTGGGAAATTGAAAGGTCAGAGAATCAGTCTAGCAGGCTTGTACCCCTTCACAGCCTGGTGTGTAATCAATTGCAAAGAGCAGAAATGCAGAATAACTAAATATGCAAATGTAGGAGCAGTTTTTGAGAAAAAAAAGGCTAGTTTTCTCCAACGCTGGTCGGCCGACCATTGTTGGAAAAATACAATTTTTCTTAAAAATGTCAGCACACTAGGAGCCACGATTTTACAGGATGCCTAAGACTGTCATTCCCTAACAATCCAGTAAGGTGTTTCGTGATAATTTGATCATTTTTATCGTTGATACATGTATTTGCAAATGTTGTATTTTCCCTTTAATACATGTACATGCACTCAGTTTGTTTTTGAGGTTTCTTTGAAGATTTTAATTTTAATTTTGTTTATTTAATTTAATTGGATTGATTTAATGTAATTTAATTTTTGAGTGTGTGAACCTTTTAGTCAGGAGAGCCCCTTGACAGAGACTTTGTCTCTTTTGGGAAATCCTTCGGGAGCTGTTAGGTTTTTTTGGTTTTCTGTTATTGTCCTTTAATTTGTAGGTATTGGTTTTTACTGTTTATCCCGAGAAATATAGTAAATGTAAATGTAAATGTTTCTGTAATTTCCAAACGGGCCGATGGTTCACTTGGACACTCTGTGTACAGGAAACCCACACATACAGACCGATACCTTAATGCTCATTCATTCCACCCACCGTCAGTAAAAACCTTGGTAAACAGCACCCTACTTCGAAGGGCACACATCATCACAGAACACCTACCATCCGAATTGAAGCCTCCTCAATAAAGTGCTAAGAGACAATGGGTACAGACCTAAAAATCAAAACTTCGCACCGAATGCTAACTAGTCTCAGACCCCGAACACATCTGACATGCTGACTGCCATCCTTCCATACATTGGCCATGCATCACACAAGATATAGCGTTCCCTCCGTGAAGCGGATATTAAGGTCTACTACCGAATCCGCAATAAACTAGAAACGAAATTGTACACCCACAAAGACAAACACAATGTGAGCATTCAAGCAGGAGTTTACCGAATTTCTTGCTCGTTTAGCAAAGTGTACACTGAGAAGACCGGCAGAGACCTTACTACCAGGCTTAAAGAACACATACCTAGCTCACGGGCGCAGAGGGGAACTTAACAAATCTGCCTTTGTCAAACACTCTGCTGATTTAGATCATGTTGTTGATTGGGAACAAGCGTAAATCATAGCCCCAGTGAAACATTGGTACACCCGTCGTATCAGAGAAGCTATTGAGATCCACAAACATGATACTGTACCACAAGACATCGGCTATTTCATTAGCAACATATGGCATTCACTAATACCAAGTTGCAACACTCATGGCTCACAGCCAACTGACACACTGAGCAAGCAGCACCCGATTTCACGAAGCGCTGCCGAGTTGCAACTCGAGTTACGACGTGTAACACGCCGCAACTCGCGACGCATCGTATCATCCATTTCACGAAAGTCGCGATGTGTTGAACGCATCGTAAGTTCCTTGACAACGGCTTAAAACATGTTGCAAGTTACGACGTGTCTAGTGGTCATCGCAAAATAAGAAGAGTCATTTTTCTAAGACAGTTTTAAGCCATAAACATCACATAAACGAGATTATAATAGCGAGGCAATGTGTGTAAAGTTGCAAATAGAAAATTAATTGAATAATTATGAATGAGACCGGAATATTAGAGTTGAAATTTCAAAGTACCTATACACAGGCATGCAACTGGGAAATCACAAAAAAAGAGGAAATTCAAATTTTTCCCAGACTTTCTATTTTCAATGGCACACATGGGAGGTAAAAAAAAGAGGAAATCAGCTGATCCGAGGAAAAGTTGCATGCCTGTATACAGTCCAATGAGAGCTTGTTTTCCTTCAAAATTGCATCGCACGGCCGCCATTTTGTTTTACGTTTTAACAAATTTCCAGCTGAGATCCGACGAATTTTTGTTATATTGACGACTATTTACTGTACGCTGACTAAATACATAAAACAGTCATCGAGTTGTGCTATAAATACACCTATGAAGCATCGCAGTTACGACGTGTTTTATGAAATGAATCGCAGGGCACGTCCAGCTGCGTCGCATCGTAGAGATACGACGCGTCGCATCGCTGTGATGCATCATAAGTTACAAAAAGTTTGATGAAATCAGGTGCAGGACACTCAGCGGGCATCCCAGCCCAACACAATGCACAGTGCTCACAGCCAACTGACACACCCGAACGAGCAGGGCATCCCACTCCCAACACAATGCCCAACAGACAACCAATCAGAATCTACCAACATAAGCACTCCCAATCCTAACACAGCGTACTTCTCTTAATATAGCCCACAACTCTCTTCATTCTCCTGACGATGAATAGAGCAGGCTAGTGGAAACGTTGAGACCAAAGACAAGTTCTTTTAGAACTTAAAGCAGGACTGTTCTTATCAGAACAAAACTACATAGCGAAAGTTGATAATAAACAGGACAAGTTCATTTCAGAACTAAATATCTTCTAAGCAGTAGTTATTACCACATGGTGTTACCGCAAACCGAAACGATACCGATACTCCACCATGCAAAGCCTAAAATCTCATACTGGTGATTCTTCCCGTGGATCTACGAAAACGAAAAATGGGTCCAGCTAGCTACAGATGTCATTTTCACCATCCCCCATGAAACCGGGAGGCCTTTTCTGTCTGGCCACTTGGTTTAGCGGATTAATTTTCATGGTACTGCTTGGTTGATATGAAAGTGCTCCGTGACTGGGGCATGGCATATACGGACTCGGAAAGTCGCCGTTGATTACCTGGTTTTCGTCGAGTCTGGTCCTGCTTGGCAACCGGAACTTCCCGGCAAAAAAATCGGGACCCAGCAGCAGAGATGCCTGAGGGTCTGCTTGAAAAAAAAAACCCAGGAACTGGGTCTGCTTGAAAAAAAACAGGAACGGCTGCTTGGAAAAAAAAAAGTAACTTTTTTTGTGTGTGTGAAAAAGCCACTCCGAGTCCAACACAAAGTCCCTGTTTTCATCTTTATCTTCCAGCCAAGCCCAGTTCTGTTTATTTTTTAACTTTGCTTCTATGGCGTTCAAGCTGTCGGTTTGTTCAATCACTTTGACTTTTTCCATATTCCTAATATTAATTTTGCCTACCGAATTTCCAAGTAATATTGGACATGAAACATGCATGATTCCACAACACTGATCGGAAACCACTGACAACTGAAATGATAGACTTGATTTCCAGGCTGAATGCTACCTGTGCTTAGCGCACAACACGCCCGCAGGTGGTGAAGCACACGCGAGGCGCCGTTGTATACTGCGTGCAAGTACATTGCCTGCCTGTACCGCATGCAGGCTCAGCAACAACAAAGACGTTGTGCCGTGTGTGCACCTAAATGTACTAAATCGAGAGCGCTAACGAGGTAAAAATCAACGCATTTCCACAGGTTTTCTTCTCTTTTTTCCGATTTATTTTGACGGCCGGAAAAACTGGAATTGTGTGAGATTTAAACAAAAAACCTGAATTCCGGTTAAAACCAAAAAAATGGCATCTCTGCAGAAGAAGGAGTGATTCCATGCATTTTTCTGTACGAGATCTGAGCAACCTGTTTCATGGACATGCACATGGTTTTATCACGATACTCTGAATGAACTAAGAAGAAGGATGTTGTGTGTAATCCAAACCAAGAAGGCCAATCCACTTTCTTCAAGGTGTCTTCCAGCTATTTCTGGTTTGGTCGGCTAAAAGTACTTTTGTGAAACTTGATCCTATCCTGTCTGTAGTCAGCTTATCTTTGGCTGGGTGAGGAACGGCAGGGGCAGACAAGTAGTTTTCAAAATATTTTGTAGGAAAGCGAAATACGAGCTTGACTGTTTGTCAAACGATTTCCATTTCTTAGCTTCGGCCACAGATTGGATGTACTTGGTGCAATATTGATCCAAGGGTAAAATTGGAAAGGGTGAAGCTTTCCAGGTAGTGGCCCTGGTGCCGTTCAGCGCTTAAAGGATTGCCGAGGTGGAGGCTCATGTTCCTCTTTGCCTGTGTCTGGTATGCCAAGAACACGGATCACATCCTGTTGGACCAGACGGAGTTACGTTTCCAAGGGAGAGAGATGTCGTGCATCAATAACATCTTCATCAGATGAACCTTGGTCTCTGGAACATGCCTCAGCTTGACCAGTGGAATTCCCACCGCCACGTAGGGGCTATGTGGATCTCACATCTCCTACTGTCAAATCTTCATCTGAATCAGAAAAATTTTACTGATGAGAGAATGTAGATAGTTGGCAGTGAGGCAGGGGGGCGACTCACTCAGTGGCCCGATTTGCAACACTCGCAAATCCCCAGTTGCCAGTATTCAACAGCAGGTTCGCCGAACCACTTTCAGCAGGTGTCCCCCCCCCCCCCACAGAAGTGTGGGACGAGTCTACGAGTGATACTTACCCAAATAGCTACTACATATGCATATTTATTCAGCCGACAGGCTCAAACGCTAAAAGATTTAATCAACCAACGAGCGCCCTCTCGGGGCCTACCCATTATGCTAAGTCATGAATCCGCCATTATACTTCCTCTTTTTTCCCTCGCGCACTAAAGGTGAAAAACCATCGCAACGCGAGCCGAGAGTGGGGAGGAGGGCGGGAAGCTATTTGGGTAAGTATCACTCATAGACTCGTCCCACACTTCTGTGGGGGGGGGGGGGGGGGGGGGGGGGAGTCTACTTCATTCACTTACCCAAATAGCTACTACATATGCATAGAGTGGCACCGACAACCGGTGGCTGGGTAGGCGAGACGCCCTGAAATCAAATGGTTAAACAACAGTATATATATATATATACATAATGATTTAGACCATTTAGATTGAATATACATGGAAATGTATTACCTGCTTAGTTAGTCTCCTGGTCAGGCCGGGAAGGACTACTACGCAGGGTAGGGTTCATAGACGAAGACTGGTGTTGCGTCAGTACCGTCTTCCCCGTGTTCCCTCCAGTCTGGAGTACGTCACGTAGGTAGCAGGATGTGAATGTCGTTGCAGACTTCCAGCATGCTGCTTGAGAAATCTCTGAAATAGGGACCCCCCTAAAAAATGCCCAGGACGCCGCTACGGTACGTACGTCATGGGCTCGGACAAGGCCTTGGACAGAAGCATCCTTTTTGGATGGCCAGTCCGCATTTGCGAATTTGATAGCAGCTACTACCCAACGTGCAATGGTGTCCCTTGAGGCGGGGCCATGTGGCTTTATGGTTGTAATAAAGAGCTGCATGCATTTACCTTAGTGCGTGCCAGATACCATTTTAGGGCGCGCACCGGGCACCATAATTTGTCTGAGGGGACAGAGGAGGTCGACTCTATTTTGGGGAGGAAATATCAGGAGGGCTAAAACTTTGGGATCAGGCGGACCCCACCTGGTTCCCAGCGGATATGTCCCAAATCTAAAGTCAGCGCATGGATCTCGCTGCTTCGCCTAGCAGTAGCCGCGGCGTGCAGGAAGGCCAACTTTATAGATACATGAATAAGGGGTGCTTGGCCCAAGGGCTCGTATGGAGCCTTGGCCAAAATGTTCAGGACCTGACCCAGATCCCAGGATGGGACAAATTGGCTCTGAACAATAACAGTAGAAATTCTGAACAATAGTTTAAAGAAGCACAGAGCGGATCCACAGTCTGTTCTGCGCACCACCTACTATAATGTCGTAGTCGACTGTCATAGATTCGTCGTGTTGAGAGACGACGTCCCTTTGCGGCCAGGGCTGCAGCGTCTTCAGAAAGACCTGCTGCTCGGTAAGCGCGCTTGACAGTGGCCAGCACGCTAAGTGGAGATCTCCCGGAGATGGGTGTCGGAACCGGGACTGAGGTTGAACGAGTAGGTCGTGACGATCTGGGAGGATTAGAGGGGAGCCCACTAGGAGCCTCACCAGTCGGGGAAACCAGGGCTGACGCGGCCAAAAGGGGGCGATCAGCAGGATCTTGCATCTGTCTCTCTCCAGTTTCCCGATGACCTTTGTAAGGATTGAGATCGGAGGGAAGGCGTAAGCGAACATGTTTGTCCAGTCTATTGATAGTGCGTCCGAGGCCCATGCATGAGGCTGATGGGCTCTCGAGCAGAACACCGGGAGCTGAGTGTTGATTGCTGAGGCGAACAGGTCTATGTGTGGACGACCTAGGATCGAGAAGATCTGACTTACGATCCTCCTGTTCAATGACCACTCCGTGGGAACTACTTTGCCCCTGGAGAGAGAGTCCGCTATGTCGTTTTCCGCACCAGGAATGTGAATGGCGAGTAGATCGACTTTGTGTCTGAGTAGCCACTGAAACATTTCCCAAGTCCGGTAGCACAGCTGGGGTGATCTTGTACCGCCCTGTTTTTGTTGATATATGCTACCACTGTCGTGTTGTCGGTCTTGATTAGAACAGACCGGCCCACTACGTCTGCTTGAAAGTGGTGTAGGGCATTGACTACAGCCTGGAGTTCTAGAACATTGATATGTAGGGACCGAGTGTGTCGTCCCAAGTGCCTGCAGCTTGTCGAGGGGGAAGGGAGGCTCCCCAGCCCTCGTTGGAGGCGTCGGTGGAGATTATATGACGTGAGGATCCCCTCTGGGGAAGCTCCGTCCGCACCGAATGTTCTGTTCCAATAACCACCACCGAAGGTGTGGCCGAATGACTTTGTCGATCGAGACCAATAGAGAGATTGGATCTGTCTTTGGTCTGTAATGTGCCAGAAGATGCATTTGCAAAGGACGCATCCTCAGTCTGCACCATGGAACCAGGTCCACTAAGCTGGCCATGAACTCTAGAAGTTTCAGCCAAGCTTGCGCTGGAGCGACTTGAACGGATAGGAAAAGTTTGAGGCACTTCCGCAGGCTGGTAACACGTTCCCCTGTGGGGACGGCTATGCCCCTGCGTAGATCGATCTCTGCTCCCAGGAAAGTGATTTCCTGGGACGGGATTAGGTGGGACTTCTTCTCGTTGATGATGAAGCCTAGCCTCGTCGTCAACGTATACGTTTCCCAAATTCTGAGCAGTCTGGCCTTCTGATTTTGCCACTATCAGCCAGTCGTCGAGATACATAAAAATCATTATATTTTCTCGTTGGAGACGTGATGCAACTGCCCGCACAACCCTGGTGAACACTCTTGGCGAGGTTGATAGCCCGAAGGGAAGGGCAGTGAACTCGTAAGTGCGCCCCTGATACCGGAAACGAAGGAATCGGGAGTGCTCTTGGAAGATGGGGACGTGTAGGTACGCGTCTTTTAGGTCTAATGACGCTTCCTCACGCTGGTGTGGGTAATGACTCTAGAACTACATGGAGAGTTTCCATTCGGAAACGTTTGGGTCTGACAAACTTGTTGAGCGGTTTCAGATTGATTATCGGCCGCCATTCGCCAGCCGCCTTCTTTGGTGTTAGAAAGAAGGAGGACAGGAAGCCTGTGAACTGCTCCATTGGTGGCACCAAGCGGACCACTCTCTTCTCGATGAGGGATGAGATCTCTTGTTCGAGAGCTAATTGTTTGTCTGTGTTTGTCGGAACCGGTGTTTCGCAAACACATATTTCCGACGGAGGGGTGCTTGTAAATTCTAGTTGATAGCCGTGGCTGACTATAGAAAGCACCCATGCATCGGAGGTGATCTCTCTCCAGGGCCCTACAAAATTTCTGAGGCGACCCCCGACGGGCCCCAGTGTGGGGGTCGGCTCGGTAGGGGCGTCACTGCCGCCACCCAGAGCGGGGGCTGATTGCCCACCGCCATGTCCCTGGCCGCTAAGTTGGCGTGCAGGGCAGAGTAGGGGCGTGGAGCTGAAACCATTGCACCAGCTGATGCCTTGGCCATTTGTTGGCGAAAGGGCTTGAATGGTTTCTTAAGGGCAGGGCGAAACGAGAGAGCACCCTTCGTTGCCTTCTTCCCAGAGAACTTGGGCTTGTTGGTGGCTGAAGGCTTCTTCAAGCTCAGTTTGTCTGCTGTCTCAATTCGTTTGGCTTCAACTTCCAGAACTTCCTGGAATTTGCCTCCGAAAAGGTCTTTGCCCATAAGAGGAATGTCTTCCAACTTCTTCTTAGCGCCCTCGTGTGGTATGTAAAGTGCATCCATCACGTTAGTCCTACGTGACTTGGCAGACAGCATAGAGATTCTCGTAAATTGGTCAAGAGAGAAACGGAGTATTTCGTCCAGACACTGGAAGGCTGCTGCTAACATATCGGCTGGAATTTGTGAATCTTCCTCACATGCGCAGACGATATATTCAGATAACAAGTAAAAAGGCGCTTGTTTGTGAGCCAAATCTAGCTGCCTCATCGACCTTCTTCATTGTATCCTCCAGTCTTATCGACAAATATTGACTTGGTCGGGGCTTTGCCGCTATCTCCAGTCAATTTGTCCTTGGCCGTATCCGGAATAGTAGGAACCGTAAAGAAATCATTTCGGTCCTTTTCTGGAAATTGGAAATAGGCTGCCGACCTTTTGTTGAAAGCCGTCCATTTCTTTGAATCGGCGATGCGTTGTATGCGATCCACTGGCATAGTTGGGAAAGCTGGATCCCGAGGTTCCTCTACGCCAGTCCGGTGTTTGAAAGAACAACGGGTGGTCTCTGGTTTACTGCTCTCTGGTAGTTGCAGTACCCGAACCATATCTCTTTGAACCAGCCTCAGCTGAGTCTCAAATGGCGAAAAATTTCCAGGGTCAGTGGCCTCATCATCCCCAGAGCGCTCATCTTTTGAGTGAGTGGAAGGGGGGTGAATATCATCGACATCTATGTCAGGAGCATCTTGAACAGAAGTGCCCAAATTCATAGATGGGTGTAAAGACATTCCCGCCTGTGATCTCGAGGGCGCCCAATCGCGGCCAGGAGTAGGTGGATTATCTGAGCAGACACTGATGGCAACCCCAGGATCTGGGGGCCCAGTGTGTTCCCCTCTCATCCCGCCCGAATTCGGCAGGATTGCGCCCGGATCCGGCTGAATTAAGCCTGGATCCGGCCGGATCGCGCCCGGATTCGGCTGGATTGGACCCGGATCCGGCCGGATCACACCCGGATCCAGCAGGATTAGACCCGGATTTTGGTCCGGAAATGTGGCCGCCGGGAGTGACCTCTGAGTCACCGCTGGGGCCGATCTCCATTGTTGTTGTTTAGTGAGGGCTGCTAGCGAAACGTTGATGTCCTGGTAAGCTTTTAGAAAGATTTCCGTGGATATACCTTTGTTTTTCTT
Source organism: Patiria miniata (assembly GCF_015706575.1). NCBI lineage: Eukaryota > Metazoa > Echinodermata > Asteroidea > Valvatida > Asterinidae > Patiria > Patiria miniata. Next base: position 1,165,808 of record NW_024037058.1, on the reverse strand, counting down.
TTTCCGATGCGTCGACTAACGGGGGGAATCCCCTGAAGAAGACGGCGCTGCCTTGTGTTTCCTTTTCTTACTTGGGTGACTTGATTCACTGGATGAAAACTCCGATAATATCCTGGGAATTCCGGAGCATTGATCAAAGAATGATGTTGACTGCGAGTCTGTGGCCCGAATTGGGGGAGGAGGCAAGTCAGTCACCGCGAGTCCTGCCCATTCCGCACGGGTGGAAGCAGGAAGCTCGGAGCGCGATGAACGCGCAGACGGGACCGGTGAGGATTGAATCCTTTTACCACTCCGTGACTGGTCGTCCCCGAGGATTGCTGGAGCCAGCAGACCGGGAGGACGAGGTGAAGAAATTCCCGTGAAACCACGGGAAATCGACGCCGGGTTGCTAGGTGACGCCGGGCGAGGCGGCCGAGGGAAGGGAACAGCCAGCGGCCGATATACCCACGAATATCTCGCCGCTATCTCGTTTGTCGCCGCACTGCCGAGATAGCTTAGGACGGGCGAGGGGCAGGGAACGACCTCTGTCGATATACCCAACGAAACGTCCTTTTCTAGCTTACTAGCTCCCGAGCTAGCTGAAACAGTCAGGGGGCAAGGGAACAACCTCTGTCGATATACCTCCACTGTACTCGTCTCGCTAGGCCCTAGCTCACCGCGAGCTTAGGGGAAACGAACGGAGAACAGGGAACGGCCGAAACTGCTGTATTCTTCGAAACGTTACGCTAGTCCCCTGAACGGCCGAAAGTCTGACTTCCGGAACAGGGGCCCCACGTGTGGGGCGACTAGCAGACCTTGTGGAGAATAACCGCACTTCTCTCCGGGGATATACGACGCACTGTCTCCCCTAAAGGTCTTTACGGATTCGTCCGTCTATGGAGTCATAAACGAAATGCACTGCTTTTTTTTTTCTTTTTTTTTTTGACAAAGAAAATATTATTATTAGATAACTGTACAACAGAAATAATAATAATAACTCAGGAAAGCCGACTCGGCTAAAAGGGGATTGCACTCGATCCCAAAGGGAGAACCCATGATGCCTACCCGGCACTGGGCTAGTCCCGCGGTGCCGACCTGGCCCGCCGCACACGGTGTCAGACAAAGGCTGAAAAGCCTGCTACGCCACGTGAAAGAAAAACGAAAGCAAAATGACTCCAAAATGACTCCAATGAGAACTACTTAACTCAAACCAAACTCTACAGTATTTTACACAACTCACTTAGTTGATAAATTCTATAAAACAGAAACTCTTAAAGCGAAAATCGTACAAAAACTCGTCAAAAGCGAGAGCAAAATTGTTTGCTTCTGCACCATGCCGTCGCTAGAAAAAAAGAGGAAGCATAATGGTGGATTCATGACGTAGCATAATGGGTAGGCCCCGAGAGGGCGCTCGTTGGTTGATTAAATCTTTTAGCGTTTGAGCCTGTCGGCTGAATAAATATGCATATGTAGTAGCTATTTGGGTAAGTGAATGAAGTAGACTGGACGCTTCGCACAAAAAGACTGGTCCACAAACAACAACTTTTGCAACCCACCATTTCACCTGCTGCCGCAGGTACTAAATGTCATCGAAGCGACTCGAGCATGGGCAACAATAATTGCACCGCACTGGCCAGCACAGTCGTGGTTTCAACGCCTACAAGCACGTTAGTTTGTCCTCCGCTAAAAGTTCCAAAGTGCAACATATTCATTCCAAATTGCGGACAACCAGAACCCTGGACAGTGTATGCCGGGCGCGTATGTGGAGGCAATCACTAAGTGCACAACGGTGGTCAAAACGAGCCACTCTACAACTTCCTCTATGTCTAGCCCCGACAACTCTTGCTGCTTACAACAGGTCGATTCGGAAGCTCCACTGTTTTTGCCACGACAGGAAATTGGATTTCCCTCCCATGCAGCCAGATATCATAGCTGATTTTCTGTGTTCAATTGCCGACAATTCTGATACGCCTAGGTCACAACTAATAATTGCCCAAGCTGCCTTTGGACATATGTATCATGCATACGGTTTGCACAACCCTCTGGAATTTGTTCCAATCCAACTGCTAATCACAGCACTCGTCAAATCTGGCACACAGAAACCAATGACTAAACAGAGTGATTCCGGTTGAGCCATTCTCTGACTTATTTTGTCACTGGCAGGACAGTGAATCACTCAGTATCAAGCAGCTGCGTTTGAAAACTATTACTTTAATGGCTCTTACTCTTATGCTCTGACCATCGGACAGTTTGATACAAACACACTTGGTACATCTTATATTTTATTATTATTATATTTTCAACTGATAATGTAATATTTACTGATACAGGTGTGGATGAGATTGTGTTCCACGGTTAAGAATGACACAGCTCGTTTAGGGTTTCAGGTTCTAATGCAACGGTAAATAATACTAAATAAATCCGGTTGCAAGCTCTCAGTGATTACATTGTACGGACCCAATTGGTTCGACCCAAGGGAAACCCAGTATTTTTGTCATTATTGCCCCCACATGGTCCCATCAGTGCTTCTACTGTTTCAAGCATCCTAAATGAAGCCATTCAATTGGCTGGCCTAGCAAATTTGGGATTTTCCGTCAAAAGTTTTAGGCCCACTGGTGCAACAGCTGCAATAGATCTAGGTCATGATCCAGAAATTACTATGCATCAGGTCGCTGAAAAACAAGATCTGTGTTTTTATCACTAGCGTCAATGTCTGTAGCTATTATGGGGTATTTCTTGAGTACCGGTACATGTACATGTATGTAGGTAGTACTGTTAATTTCCCTCTCTATTATGGCACATCCAATTAAAATGTTTGTATTT